>NW_028185184.1:1771418-1810409 GCF_003343005.1 Rhea americana
TGACAATGCTTGAATTATTGAAACTAAAAACTGCTTCATTAGAACAGTTCGTGCAAGCATTGGAAAAATAATGCTGTAGCTGAGCAGATTCATTTCGACTTAGTTCTTGTCTTCAGTAGAAGAGAAACTCCACTACCTCTGCTTGTTACATTTTCTATATATGTATACACATATGCACATACATATATACACATTTATATGTACACAATAAACACAGTCCACACTTCCTGTCCTAGAATATAATCCTACATTCCCTTCTGAGCAAACTGACTGCTTTAAATGCTACCTTTCCACAATCATTTAGCTATAGTTTACAAACCTAACAACCTCCTATATTCACTCATTCTATCCTACACATCAGAAATTTTCTGAAGAGAAATGTTAAAGCATTTACTGTTGCTTTATAAAAAGAAACCAGAGAACTAGATCTATGTGTAGCCTTCCCTTTGTACTGTCTGTTCTCTCAAGCTGTGCTTGAGTATTCTTTGAAATGCATCCAGCATGTCTCAAATCTGAAAAGTCATTAGCAGATGCTTAGTACCTATTTAAGTCTAAATTACATGTTCAGAAAACATCTCCTATAACATTTGAAAAATCCACTATTGTCAGCTTCCTTGATTTTATCCTACATAATAGTTAATGCTTTTTTTTTTTTTTCTTCTTCCCCCTTTAGTAAAGCTATAGCTCCTGGAGTCATGTTGTTATATGAAAATCTTTATTTCTACTAGGCAGTAGAGTAGAAAAATATATTTTTAGTTCTTACTGACATCAAGGAAAACTTGAAATTTAAGAGATATTTATCTGAGTAATAAATCTCTATATTTGAATGTTCGAGATTAACAATACATAGTTTTCAAGCTTTAACTCACAATTTTAGCTTCTATCTATAACATGTGAGAACTCTTAAAAACAATGCAACAGATAAGGTGAAAATCACCAGTTATCAAGCATTTTGGTAGCTGTTTAAGAAGTATTAAATGGGTATTTTGTTCAATGTATGTCAAGCAAAACAAACAAAAAAAGCAAAACAAAACCAGGTGTATTTCATTTTAGGCCTGTCTCTCTACTACGATGTTCATTCTTATGCTGCTAATAGTTAATACAAAATCATCTTGAAATAGCAGTAATGAAGATAAAAAGGAGAACTTACTGATTTTTCTAGGAATTGAAAATAGCTGGGTAGTACTGTCTGTGTATAACAAATCACAAATTCTAGTATTTTTGACGACCTCTGCCTTATACCAGTAAACCAAGCAAGAGTTTTAGGTAAGAGGCGAACCTGTAGTGCAGTAGTGAGTGCACACCATGGAGAGCTTATGCAGAGATCCAGAAGTTGCATGTCTCTCCAAAAAGATTGTAAAGATGATTTTTAAAGTTATAGTTTTTGAAGACATGTTATTGGTGAAATACTAAGACTGGAGAAAAAGGCTGGTTTTAAGGATTGCCACAAACCACATGATATTTTAGTACAGCAAAATTGAATCTCAGTTTACTTCTAGATTTGCCAATAAAATTAACTTTATGATATGCAGGACTATGACCTGGAATCTGAAGCTCAAAACAGTATGAGATTAATGTATTTGTCATTGGTATTCAAGGTCTGAATGTTGCTGTTTGAGCCCACTGCTAAAGTGGAAAATGAGAAATAAGGCAACAATTTTCTTAACTACTGTACATCTGAAAAAATCTTATTCTCTCACAAAATTAGAAAAAAAGCAATAAGAAAGGCAAACATGCATTGTACTTTGCTACAAAAGTATCTAGGAAAGTCTAAAAACAGAATCTTGTTTTTCTAATCTGAAACATTCCTGTCTACCTGAAGTATTTCTTGACAATGAACACCTGTGTATTTTTTAAAGAGAAGTTTCAATATTAGTACAACTGATATTCCTGAATTTGATTCTAATCTCATTTCCTTCAACAGTGAAATTTATGTAAGTAGYACAACCGACTGTCGTGTTACAGACAGTGATAAAAATGGCATTTCAGAGTTTAAAGTGAACAGTGAGGAAAAAGATATGACAGAAGAAGAATCCCAAGCACCTAAATCATTTGCTGTGATTCTTATTATTACTCTATTTACTTATTGTAAAAGAAGACAACAAAACCAAAAAGAGAATCATAAAACTGAAATGCTTGTTTTTGTCTTTTGCACCACATAAAACATCACTAGGTATTTGTAACAGTCAGTCTTGAAGATCAAAGAAATAAGTTCATATACAATTGAATTTAATGACAAAACATACTTTGAGAGTAGTACGATCAGACCTTGAACACTGAAATTTTTATTCTGAGAAAGGCATCTGACTATAAACTGTGTTCACACTAAGCAGCTATAAAGATGACTGTATGACTCAGATGAAGTTTATACTTTTGCTGATATCAAATAATTTCCTTTGGTAATTGTGTTAAAATATATTTACAACTGATTGCATTCAGAGTGCTTTTAATTGACTTTGACATGTTTTACTTTAAGTATGGAAAGCAAATGTACTGAACTGTGAGGTTGTTTTATGCACTGAAATTTGATAGTAACTTATTCTTTCATTCTTTGCCTCAAGTGCAATATACTTAATTGGTTCCTACCCACTGAATTGCAATCATGCTTTATAGCTAAGCTAGCAGCCTAGCAGCCTTTAAAGGTTTGATCCAACTTCATTCGTAACTTTCAGAATACACCATTATGTCAGTGAATACTATGAGAACACAAGTGTGTCCTTACATTTTTACCATTTTAATGCTACAGTAAGACATAACAATCTCCTTTCACTGCAGGGTTCATTAAAACCCTGCTGGTAAATGATCTGTCATAGACCTCCGGGTTGTCTTGCTAAACACAAGCTTCAACACTATTTTTTGAGGGCTGTTGCTTTACAGAGTCCAAAACCTTCAAAGCCTAGGGGGGAGGGGAAGGCAGGGAGAGGAGCTTTAATGTCATAGTCTTCCAGAGTGAAACATCAGATCTCTGCATTTATGTCTTTTATTTCCTAGAGCTTTGGTTTGATAATCTTGTCATTTCCTCGTTTTGTTTTATATGATAATAATAAAAAAAAAATGTTTCTTGGGGTGAATGGAACAGATGACAACTGACACGAACAGATAAATCTATAAACTAACTGAATATATTTTAGTTTGATAAGCACTATAAATTACACAGTCACTTCATGACTGATATTCATATGCTTTCTTCTTTTTGATATACTGATTTATTCTTTTCTAAGGTCCAGTAAAAAAAAATATTTTCATTTTTAAAATTGCTGAAAAACTGTTACAGGCATTTACAGTAGCTTATTAAGCAGTATCTTCCTTGTTGAAAAATTTACTGCTGTTTGGAAAAGCTCTTGAGATGTTAAGGCTCTTAAGAATCTACATTTGGTTATTCTGTTAGACAATCAAATCTGTACACTCCTCATTAAAGTCCACAGGACTTCAGTTAATGTTGAAACGTATTCCCAAATCAGCATCTTAATGTTCCATTTTTGATGCATTTACTAAGGACAAAAAATGCAAATAATAAATCTTACCAGCGACACACTGTCCCTTAACTCCTCCTAAAGAAACTTTAGCTAAGGTCCCAAAGACTAAGTTTGTAGTCATCATACTTAACTGTTCTTGCACAAGTGCAAATAAGCTCCTCAATTTTATCCTAACAGTTAGCACTTCAGTAAGTTCTTTTGGAAGACTGCATTTCCTTATGCTTCTGAACGAGTTTGCTACTAGTTATGTCAGATACATCTCCCAGCTAACCAGCAGGACAATATAATGTTTCCACACAGGAAGACAAGAGCTGAGCCTCTTAGTATCTCCCAGGCAAATAGCATAGAAAGATTGGAGAAGACTGACGACAATAGCTGTGTGCTCTGCTAATGGAGCTGCACCTTCCTTCATGACTGCCGCTTTGCTAAATTAACACATTCAACTTTTTTTTTTTTTTAATCTCCCATTTCAAAATAGTATTTCCTAGTATATGGAAAATCATCATCTCTCATTTAAAATCCTAAAAGGGAGGAGGAGAAGTATTCCACTATGTCTATTTCTTTTTTGATGACTCTGTGCCAGGATTCTTGCTGCTTCGTCAATACTAGTCAATATKCAGTTTAAAAGAACTACCTAGAGCCTCTCTTTTTCATGCTGTATATGCAGCCTGGGTGTTACGCTCCTGAAAGCCTTTAACTGCTTGAACCTCATGTATCAATACCCCTCTAAATCCCAGTTCAAAAGTTATATACATAATAGCTTCAACTGTTAATTGAGTTACACTATGTCCTGGTTTTGACTGTGCGCTGATTACACTGTTTTCCTCTAGCTCCACCCACAGTACTGAGCCTACTGTAAAACCCAAAATCTAGATCTCTCTTCCATTTAGATAAAATATATTGGAAAACTTTTGTTAAAAATTATCTGGATTCAAACGAGAACAGATTTTGTCTCTGAATATTTTAGCTATCATGGAAATGTAGCAAACGTTTCCCACTGTATGAAAACAAAAGATCACCTTAAACAAATACAGCTGACATTATCTGTCGTTGCTATAGTCCAGTATTTTTTTCCCCTCAAATGGAAGACTGGAATATATGGTGTTTATTTTTGTTTTAATTGCAATATAATTTCAGATTGTCATAGAGAAGAATATACTGTCCATTAGCAGAAGTGTCACAGTTAAGATCTSTAATTTTTAAAATCTAGTCTCCTCCCAAAATCTCTCACATGTTTATACAAGTACAGATTCTTCCATTTAAATTTATGCAAGGTGAATCACTGTAGGTAAACACTCTAACATTTGATTTTTGCAAATAACATTAATAAACCAGAAAACATTTTTATCTTTTCCACTGAAATACTATAGAATTACTCAAACCTATTATTCCCTTCAGTTAAATCCCTGAGTTTTAACACTTTGTATAACAGAATTAACAAAAACTTCAACTTGCTCAAACAGGATGTTTACATAGAAATATATGACCGTGTCACTTAATTCTATCAATTGCATTTTCTCTCTTTTCAACTAATAATCTCTGTGCCCAAAATAATGTGTTCAGGGAAGATTCTAGAAGAAATTATCTGAAAGATATTTTTATATGTCACATATGATAATCTTAAGTTTTAGAGACTGGCTCAAATATTCACAGCAAACCAGCATCTAAATATTCTGTGTTACAGAAACAGCTCATAGGCATGGAGGCAACATACCCCTCCAGTAATTTCCTGACAGGGAAATCCTCTGCGTAGTGTGGAGGAATCCCAGCCAAACACAGAATCAGCAAAGATAATTTCTTCCTCTCCCGAGGCCTAGAAGCAGAGATTGAAAGGCAGAGAAATGTAATGTTGGTAAAAGATGGAAAGCTTGCCGTGCAGCTGATGGACGTAATAGTTTCCATCTGTCTCAAGCTAGAACAGCAGGCAAATGACCCTACTCAGTACAGGAGTCACGTCAGAGATCAAGGAGCAGCAGCTGATATCCTGACAGCGACTCTGCTCAGAAACTAAATACTGAAGTGTCCCTCTCCCAGGCAAACACCTACTGGTGTAAGAGGAACATTCCTTATTATGTTGAAGAGACAAAGAATATGCATCACAAATACGTCTACAGAAAGAAACTTTGAGAGAAATGTAACCTAGGTTTGGATTGAAAAGGCAGGTAAAGAAAGAAAAAAAGTGTGACAGGTCAAACCACTAGTAACTTCTTAAAAAAGCTTTTTCATTATGAACAAATACAGTTTCCTCCATACATTTTGTAGCTGCAATTTCACACAGAAGGAGAGACAGTAAAAAAGAAACTCAGAGAAAAAAAAACATTGAATAATCTAAAAAGAATTACCCTTAAACTGGGAAGGTCTTACCTTTGGGGTAAGTGAATTTTAATATTCATATGGTGTCCAGATGGAATGAGCAAACACRTATCAGAAACTAAACGGTGAAGGACTCTGATGTGTGTGTAAGTTTGTAGAGTACAGGATAAAATGCCTGAGTGAAGTTGCATGTCAGATCTTCTAAATGCTCTGCAGAAGATTCTGCAAGCACAGTGCAGTGAAGAAAGACGCATGTGCTAACAAGGAAGAGTGAGGTAAAAAAAAAAGTAAAGTTTTGCTTAACACAGGTTGTCAGCCTATGAACCAATTCAGAGCTCAGGCCCTGACCTGTTTCAAAGGTAGAGGTGAAAGCTGATGCAGTATGTTAAAACCCTGGAACATAAGAAAAGTTAAAGGAAGATAAGGTAACACACACACACACACACACACACACACACACACACCAAGACACTGTCTTAAGCTCATGAACACAAGAAGGCTGTTTGCTATAGCTTATGTCTTGTTAGTCTCTTTTCCTATTATAGCTTTTCTCTGTTAAACTCTTGAGATGTTAGATGAACAAACTTCTGTTCCTTTAAACCAAAGTTTTTATCACTTTGTGTATTCTTCCTAAGGTTGTCCAGGTCTTTTTATTAGATTCACTGAGTAGCAAAAAATGCTTCATTGTCATAAATGTCTGACATTGTGTGGTTTTCAAAATAGCCCAATAAAAAATATTTTTTTTTTCTTTCTCCAGAGATGATAAAGCAAAACTAATTCCAACAAATCATTGGAAATTACATGATGTTCTTTCACAGTAAATTCTTAATTCTGCATGATCGCCCTCTAAACAAAACATCATTATATATATAACACTCCCCCCAAAATACACTCTTACTGATGAGCATATTTAATGAGAACAAAAACAATTACTTCAACAAGTGTTTCTTAAAGAGGTACTGAAAGATTGAAAATGTTTGATGGGGATGCTTCAGGCTGTCATCTCTCACAGCCACCTGTTTGTCCCTTCTTGATCAGATCATTACAGCTTAAAGGAACGTTTTAGACTATGCTGGGAAAGCAATTTAAAAAGTTTAGCCAAGGCAGTAACTAAGTTTGTACTACTAAGAATTAATACTCAATGCATGTTAATGGTACTTTTTTTTTTTTTTTTTTTTTGCAATCCTTATTATCACTACAAACTCCATATAGATTTACCTATAAAAGAGTATTTCCATTCTCTGAGCTGAAAAAGTAAAACAATTTAATAATTCAAAAGAACTGAATTTATGAAATAACACAGACATGACAAATATGAACCAATACAATTTTAAATATACACTTGACTTCCACTAAAAATCAAAAGAATACTGGGAAAAATAAAATTTTTATAAAACTTATCTCTGAGACTTTATAAGGTATGATTTAGTTGAAGGACAACTCCCTATACGCCAGATCTTGCGGGATTAAGTATTTAAACCTAATTGCAAGACAAATCCTTGCAGGATACTAAAGCCCTATAGGAACAGAGAAAGGTTTACAAATAGAAATCCCACAGTACACAGTTGCTTCATATAAGTCTGGCTGACACTAATTATTCAGTAGACTAGCTGACTGGAAAAATCTCTTCCTTTGAAACTGCAGATTCACTGTAAAATAAAAATATGAAAGCTAGACCTAATACAGTTAAATATTTGTTTAGCAGGAGATATTATGCATGACAAATCAAGCATCCACCCTGAATTCATTTTGAAGACCTAGAAAAGATCCTTTTTTCACTTTTCTTTCTTGTCTTCAAATATGGTGAGGGAAGAGCGAAGCACAACCAGATTTTGTCTCGTTGATTTTATTGTACTCTAAGGGTTACAATTACCTGAGGCAACCTTTGCTTTCATTTAACATCCATCAGTAACTTTTTTTTTTTTTTTAAGAGAAATTCATACAAAAATGTAACTGCTGTGACTATGCTAACTTAAACTGATCAGAATCTGGTTCTTAATCTCAACAGATACCTCTTTCAAGAATGAAAGCAGCCTGTTTAGGGTTCCCTTTCTTATTCCTGAACTAACAGATGCAGATTCCTGCATCTGTCAAAGCGCAGGTCTGGAGATAGAAAATAAACAGATGAACTGAAGTGCTAAAACCAGTGAATGCTATTAAAAGGCTATTGCTGACTACTATTTCAGAACATAACAGAAAGCTTCAAAATTTCTCAGATACCAGGAAGTTCTAGAGAAAAATGACACTGAAATATATATTACAGCTCATAGTATTTTGGCCTGTTTATTGTATACCATGTTTACAGTACATCAAGCGTGTTTGAAGCACAGTTGTTCAGATCCTCTTGAATTTCTTTTGAGGGAAAATTATAGTCAAATACTTTTCATGTAATAAAGATTTTAGATCTTAGAAAATCCTCTAGACAGAGAGAACAAATACTCTACTTTCAATGAGCATACAGACATTTTTACTTTTACTGGAAAACAAACAGTTCTTCTCTTCCCTAATTCCAAGTAGATAAAGTCAGATCCACAAATAGCTAACTGCTATTACAAACTGAAAAAATAATCTCAGATATCAAGGATTATATGATCTAAATTGATTACAAATACAAAGGTGCCAACTTAATCTGTGACGGAAAAAGACATCCTTTTCACGTGGATAAATTAGCATAAGTGAGTAGGATCGGCCAGTGCTGAATGATGTATCAGAAAAAAATGAAAAATTCAATACTTACTAATATTTGAATATAAGATAAAGGATGAATTCATAACACACTACTTTGATGATTTTTCAAAAGAAAGATAAAGAATATTTTTAATCATCACAACTTCAATACTTTCTTCCTTCAAGAATACAAATAAAGAAAATGTTGCCCTAAAATTGCTGAAGCAAAGCTCTATGGCTTAGGAAGTCTGAAACCCACTCATTGTTTTAGCACTGCTGAAGTGTTACAGTTTCTTATTACTCATTGTGCACAGAGAGTTATTAAGAGTTAGCACATACTACATTAGAAATAGATAACTAGGTCTGAAAATTACTTTCTCGACTATCATTTCAAATCTTGAGCACAACTAAAACCAAATGTGTAAAGTTAAAATCCTGCATGAAGTTGGAGCAAGGCTAAACCTCACAAATAGGCAGCAATTTCAGCATAAGTATGATATGGGTAATTATTTGAGCTATTATTTATGAGCAAATTGGAATATTGGTGATACTAATCCTAGGAATACATGTTCAGAATATATAATGCAGATTAATGAAGCATATTACCACCATATTTTCCTCTTAACACATTCCTTGGCTGGACATTCCATGTACTCTGTAGAAAATACCTTACAAATTGACCACGAACCATAGCCTCCTCCCTCAGTGGAAAACAGAAGTGAGATAAAAACTTGATAGCTTCATATTTAGTGCCTTTTAAGGTAAAAATAAATATATAAATCCAGGACAGACAAACCATCAGATTTAAAATCTGAGCTTAGCCAGAAGCCTCAGTGCAACAGCAATTCAAAGTCAGCTGAGCATGTATGCAACAGCACTGCTAAAACACCTTCAGGTAATTGTGTTAATTGGAAACAAGGATCTGGAATGTGGAGGAAGCTCAGATGCCATCCAAAGAAATTATACAAAGATGATATTGGATGGAAGTAAAATGAAAAAGATAGTATTTCTGAAGTAGCTTGGGTTTCTTTAATGGAGGGATTCATACATGAAGTGTGAGTATATCACACCACATTATCCAAAAAGTACCTTCTTGTAGTGCTATTATCTGCCTTTCACCACAGCACCACCTCATTTCTTTCAGTGGCTGGAATTTTTATTATACATTTTGAATGGAGAACTGCTGCTGCCTTTAACTACTAGTGAACAGTGGGTTCCTGCAAAATGTTTGTAAGTGTATGCACGCTTACACTGTCATCTGAAATGGAAGTACAGTATCAACCCCTTCTGTTCTGTAGGTATACCCTAAGAACGAGTGCTAGTCTGGTATTCCAAGGAAGATTGCTATAGCACAGATCTACATATAGACCTTTTCCAACCAATGTATTCTGTGCACATGCAAATAAGCAACAGACGTTCTTTGGAATATAACACACATGAAGTACAGATGTATCCAGCTACTGTTTCCAGAATTTACATTAAAATTAGATTATTACTCTATTTTTGTATCATGCATGAAAGTGACTGTCAACGTAAACAATGAATACATTCTAGTTATGAGACATTTTTCTTGTTTTGTGCATCTCACTGAACATGAAGACTACACTAAAAGGAAAGTAATCTCATTTATACCAGCTACCTGCAGGACTTCATATGCTCGCCTTAATCAGGATAGATTCTTTAAAAGATTGGCATACAGCAATATATAACTCTTAAAAACAAAACATGAATGCCTAATTTTTAAAAAAGGAAAAAGATGAAGTACTACAATATTTTTTCATTAAAGTCTTTACCATCTTTTTGGGGAAAAAAAATGAAGACTTGCAGCACTTGTGGCAATCCTTGCCATGGGAAGGCTGTGGATAAAGGTTTATATTGGTTCCAGAGGAGACCACACAAGTATTTGGAAGAAATGTCAGGCTTACAGAGTCCACGGAACATTTTTGTAAAGATTGGTGTCATTTACCCCCTGCCCTACACCTCGAGGTCTGAAGTATCACCAGGACATGTAACCAAAAGATTACGTCTCTTTGTTAGCAATTCAGATATTTTGTCCTGGAATTCTGTTGGGATTCCTGAGTGAATGTCATCCACTCTTGGTGGCCAGGTAGTGTTAAGTGTCACTTTCTGGTGAGTCTCTCTCCTAAAAGGCTTCTGGTGTGGTAAGCTCCCCAGCTTTTCATGGTGAACCAGCATGCAAAGAACTTATTTACCTTTTCTGCAGTATCATCATCTTTTCCAGGTACTTCTTTCACATTGGCTATCCACAGATCTTAGAGATTATGGGGAGCTTCTTGTTCCTCATATCTCAGGAATTTAGTACAAGTTTTGATTCCTTAAGTTAGATTTTCATCAAATTCTTTGTTGGCCTAATTATTTTTTCTCTTTTATCTGTTAGAATTCAAAATCCTTTTCTCTGTTCGAATACAACTTCAGCTTTTTAAAAAATTCTTCTTACTACTAATAACCATTCCCTTTGCTGTTTATGCATGCCAACCTCCTTTTACACTTTCTTGAGCATTTCATAATACATTGTATGAACTGGCATTGTGTTACCACTATGGTCTTCCTCAGTAGTCTATGCACTGCCTGTAAGGATTTAATTCTCTGAACCACTTGTGCCCTTTAGCTTCCTTTTAACAAGCATCCTCATTTTCACCTAGTTCTTGTTATTAAAGTTTAGCAGTGAATTCTTTGACTCTTGATTCTCCTGTAGGGATGCTGAATTTAAGTACTTTATGGTTGCTGTTTAGAGATGGTGCCTTCCTGGTGAGATTTTGAACCAGATCCTGCACATTACTGAGCCAAATAAAGGGCTGCTTTTCTTCTCGTGGGTCTGGTAATCAGCTATTATATTAAAAAAAAGCACAGATAAAATCTAAAAATGTTATCTCTGTTTCATGTTGTGATGTGTCCCCACAGTAACTGAGATCACCTATTTATTTCTTATCCTCTCTGACCTCTCTCAGCATACAGCAGACAGTATCAGTCAGTATGACCCTTCTGGTTGGTTGGGGGGCAGTACAGACAGCTCAATATATTCTTCCTGATTAGGTCTGTTAAGTCACACAATCACAGAATCGCAGAATGATTGAGGTTGGAAGGGACCTTTGGAGATCACCTAGTCCAAACCCCCTGGTCAAGCAGGGTCACCTAGAGCACAGAGCACATTGGACAGGATCATGCCCAGGTGGGTTTTGAGTATCTCCAGAGAAGGAGAAATTTTAATTTATGAAGATTCTGGTACTTGAAGCAGTTAATTTATTAGTTTGGTTTAAGTCCAAGAACTATTACAAACATAATACTACTTTACCACCAGTATGGTTTAAACTACCATTCCTATATATTTTGTAGCTTGATTTTTATACTGTTCTCCTATTACCATTTTCCTTCCACCAAGCTTCTAGTATCAGCATTGTCTTCATTTTGGGCCAAAAAAAACAGCTCTCTTACCTTGGTTCTTAAGCTTCTAGCATTTGTGTAAAAGCAGATGTATCACACTTCTTGTCTTGAAAATCTTTTAAAATGAGATTTATTCTTCATTTGTCTATTTGATTTTTTTTTTCTATCTTCTGACCTATCCTTCACACAAAGATGAAGAACTAGCATTTCTTTCCCCTTTGGGACATCCTCCCCAGCTGTGTGTTTCCTGTCTGTGCAATCCTCTGTGTATGAGTTTACACACAATTCCCTACACAGTCTTCTTGGATGCTGGAAATCCCCAACTTCTCATGGTTCTGAGATCTTCCTCTTTATACTAACTTCCCAGCCAAGCATTGAAACTCTACTTCTGCTACTCTCTCTGATGCTGTTTAGAACTCTGGCTCATTTCAGAGAATATTACCATTAAAGCCTAGAGAATTTAAATAATGATAACTTACACTGAAGTAGATGCCAAATAGCTTGTCAGCTTTATATATRTCCAGGCCCCACCAATTGCACTGATTAATTCTATATTGACTACAGCGGGAGCTTAGACACATTAAAAGGTAGACATCTACATATAGACACCTACACATAGATGTTTTAATCTTGAGCTGAATCTAATYTTCAGTATCTTTCAACTTCATTCTGAAAACTCTTTTTAACCACAATGAGTAGCTCTCCAAGCAAGGAACAATCTATGCCTTTCTCCAACTTCGAGAGGGTCCATATGACTTTTTTTCTGAGGGGAATATAACACCAACTTAGAGCAAGCAGTGAAACTGACATGATACTGCTTGCCATGTTTATAAAATTCTGGAGATTTTACATATATAAAAGGTAAGAAAAAGGTCTTGTAAATACATTCACCTCGTTTTGGTGGGCTTTGCAAATTTTAGCTAAGAAAGACATGAAGAAGCAGACTATAACAAAAGTAATGAAGCACAGGAGGTACACTGTAATTTACTAAAGGAGCCTACTTCTTGGTCAAAACCAGGAGCAAGGTATACTTTTTCCTGCAAAATTTAGAAATGGGAATTAACCTTTAGCAAACAAATGAGAAACTTTTATTCAGATTTAAAATAACTTCCGTGTTGACATCAAGAACAGTGCACATTCATTCTATGTATAAGATTTATCCTTTATATCAACATGTTAGGCCAAAGCATTCCGATATTATAATTGCAGATGTTTTCCACAGACACATAGGAAGAAGACTAGCATATTATGGTAAATATTGAATTACACTAAGAACGCACTGAGGTGTAAATTTTCAGATGACAACATCTATTTTAAAGATTGGCAGGGAGGAAGGACAAAGAGAAGGTTTTTACAGTGATCAGAAGTATGTTACAACAAAGAATAGACCCACAGGTGAAACAATATGTTAAGCAGAATATGAAAATAAAATGCTTTCACTTTCAGTAATTTTTGCCCCATTGAATTGCAAGAGACTCAAGTTCCAGTCCTCAACATCCCACTAAATTGCTGTATCTCTGTTTACCRTAACTGAAAGAGAAGAAAAATGTTATTTATTTGCTTTGGTGGAACCAAACAGAATCTGCAGGGAAAAGCATAATCCAATGACTAGTACTCTTCTGGAGATCATCTACTTTCCTAGCTAATCCTAGAAGGGAAAAAGAAAAGTTATTATTATATGATTGTACCTTTTCTGCATGATTTACCTTTTGTAGTTTTCTAAGCCTTTTCTTTTGAATGGTTCTTGTAATGTAGTTATTAGTAACTGATCTTCCAAACTTTTCCTTATGAATTCTGAATTTAAGTCTGACTCAGATCTCAAATAAATCTGTATCAGATATACCATAAACTTCAATGGGTTTTGGAGAGGGCCACTAATGAATGTCTAAAGTCTCAAAATTGTTACATAAAAAGTGTAATTACAGACACCTACCAATACATATAAATGCACATTTTTTAATGTATTTCCTGTCAACTAACAGTTTTAAAGGTAAGAGAAGAATGGAACTGTACACAAGGGACAGAATCCTCATAAATCTTCAAAGAAGAGTACAATTTTAAATTCATGTCTAAAAAAAGTCTTGTGAAAAAGTCATTCTTTTTTTGGTATGACTTATGAAGAAGAGAATATTCTAAATAAATAATATGATACYTCAGATGAAGGAAGGGATTTTGTATTACCTAATGCAGACAGGTTAATACACTCCCAACAATCTTTCCAGTCCTATATTTTCTGGAATCCAAATCTTTGTCCTAACACAGGCTCACACGAACCATGCAAGAATTAATCTAAGTTGGAACACAAGACTCCACTCTCCAGAGGCCAGCCTGGGTCAAAACTTTCAAGAAATGCTAAAATGTATTTGCATCTTCAGTAAAATGTTAAAATGTTCAAATGAATGTTTAAATAATGTTCAAAATGTTTTAATGAAAGTTGTTACCTTCATTAAGGTAGTAAAATCTCTGTGCATCATCTGTGTCTACGGAGGCCTAAAAAAGAGCTTAAATGGGACATCACTCATTTATTGCCTACCTCATCATATAACCCTTTTCTACCTGAAAAGATAACAGACAAACAAATGTGGAAAGAACTCTGCCCCAMTGCCACATCCTTAATGCTGCTTGATTGTCCACTGAAAGTCATGATCCACAGTTACAGGACACGGTAACCTGAATTCCTGTGAAGACTATAGAATCAACTGTTCATTGTCAACAGAAAATAAGTTTTTCAAAGGTCATCTTATTTCTGGATTCAGTTAAAACCTTTCTTAATTGCTTATGAAAAGGCTTCATCAGAAAGACTGACTCTATTTGTATGTAATCAGCAAGAGCAAGAATCTAGCTCTGAATGAAAACCACAACTGAGAAAATGCTTATTCTCCAGGGATGATCTGGCAAAGTGTAAGCCATCCTGGCTCAGTTGTATGAGTAAGCTAGTTGACTGCAGTAGAAACAGAACAAAAATATTCAACTTTTTTCTTAATGTAGATAGGTAATATTGCTATTGTATTCTATCCCCCCCCCCCAAAAAAAAAAAAAAAAATCAAACACAACCAAAGAACGGAGGATGAGAACTCAACAGGAAGTATCTTAGTTTTTTTTTTTTTTTTTTTTTTTTTTTTTTTTTTTTTTTTTCAGCTGCTCTGTGGGATCTTACATTTGCAAATCTTTCTTGCCAGCTTTGAGGCTTTTTTCTTTTCTTTTCTTTTCTTTTTTTTTTCCCCTATAGATTCACTCTTCAAAGTGATTCTAATATGCAGGCTCATGGTGAAACTTAAGCCTGTTAGGAGGAGAGAAATCTGTTGGTGAGTTTAAGGCACAACACTTGGTGGTTCTAAACCAGCAGGGAAAGGAGTTTGCTCTGGGTCTCTTAACAAACGCTACATTATGCTTTTTCAAACAATCCATTTCCTTCCATATTCATTCAGCCTTCTTTTCCAGTAGTTCATAAATACTCTTATTTTCTTAGCCAATGTATACACTCTACAGAGTACATTTTACCTTGGAAAAGATACTAAAGTAAGTAATCAAAATCACTATTTGTCCACTTTGATATGGAAGTAGCTCATGGAATTTTACTCTTGGCTTGAATTACTGATTTCTTGCTTAGATTAACCAACTTGTCTATAATCACTAGTAAAACTAATACACTATAATTAGAGAAAAAGTAATGGAGATTGTCTAATCAAATAATTATGCTTCTCAGCTTGAAAGGTATTAAAGTAATGTGTTTCTCACCTAACAGGTGACAAAAGAGATAATTTATA
This sequence comes from Rhea americana, assembly GCF_003343005.1. Lineage (NCBI taxonomy): Eukaryota > Metazoa > Chordata > Aves > Rheiformes > Rheidae > Rhea > Rhea americana. Next base: position 1,787,044 of record NW_028185184.1, read on the forward strand.
ATAATATATTTCTCATTTTCATTTGTTTCATTATGTAAAGAAGAGTTAYTTTCACATTCTCCTCATGTATGTGAAAAGAATAAATTATTTTCTGTTTAATCAGAATTTATTCAGGTAATCTGGAACTGCAGCATAGAATAGCAAGCCTTCCAGTAAGAAGTATCTTATTCTGAAACACCATTTTCTAATAAAAAGCTTGTGGTTTCCTATGTTCTGTCCACATACACATGTCCATCCTATGTCCATCATCCACAGAAAGTGTGATTTCTTTTTTCTTCTTGTTGATTTGCTCTAGTATGTTAGCTTCTTGATACACTGTTTCATCTTGATTGTAAGAGCAAGGTGCCACCATTGGTAAAAAAAAAACATATAGCAAAAAGTGTTTATATGATAACTGGCACAATGTAGCTCTAGTTCTTACTGGTGCTCTTTGACATACATTGATCCTTTTTTTCCTATTTACAGTCACTGATTGATCCTGATCCTGTCTACCAGGCGAACTACGTATTTCAATAGTGTTGCACAGTTATAAGTGTTTGTTTAACTTATGTAAGTACTATATCCATGAGATATAAAATTGTAATACCTATACCTGCTCTTGTATTTAGCATCCTTTACATATTTYGTAGAAATATTCAAATATTGGTTGGTTCCTTAAAATATCTGAAACTCACAGATTTTGCTAAAGATTTCAAAATTAAAATTGATATTTCTAAAAGTAAATAGTTCTCATCATAGTACAGATGGTAAAACATTGCATTAGTTTTTAAAAGGGAATTTATATGCAAAACTTGTAACAATGGAGAAGAATTCACTTCCTTGATAAATGAGTTTATGGATGGAAAACATGGATATGAAAGAAAGGGTAAAATGTTCTAAAAATTTAAAATAATTACTCTTCTTCAGATAGGCTTCAATAGCATATTTTTATGTATTTTTATCATTCATTTATGCTTTCATATTTTTAGGACTTAGTTCATTTTCCTATTTTTTGACTGTCTTCCACATTGCTGAAACATTTTCAAATGGAAAGGAATGAACAAGAGGTGTGGAACTAATGGAGTAACAGAAAAGAAAAATCTGTTTAATTTCTAAATTATGTTGCATACGAGTACATACAGAAAAAAAATTCTCCCCCAAATCATCCTCATAGGTAAACTCAGGAAGTGCACAATAGATGAGTGAACAGCAAGGTAGACTGAGAACTGGCTGAGAGGGAGATCTCAGAGGGTGGKGCTCAGTGGCACAGTCCAGTTGGAGGCCTGTAGCTAGTGGTGTCCCCCAGGAGGCAGTACTGCATCCAATCTTGTTCAACCTATTCATCAGTGACATGGACACATGGACGAAGGGACAGAGTGCCTCCTCAGCAAGTTTGCTCATGATACCAAGCTGGCAGGAGTGGCTGACACACCCAAGGGCAGTGCTGCCATTCAGAGAGACCTGGACAGGCTGGGGAGTTGGGCGGAGAGGAACCTCATGAGGTTCAACAAGGGCAACTGCAGGGTCCTGCACCAAGGGAAAAACAACTATAGGCACCAGTACAAGCTGGGGGCTGACCTGCTGGAGAGCATCTTTGCAGAGAAGGATCTGGGAGTGCTGGTGGATGACAAGTTAACCATGAGCCAGCAATGTGCCCTTGTGGCCAACAAGGCCAACGGAAGGCCTGGGAAGTGCACTGCCAGCAGGTCACGCGAGGTGATCCTGCCCCTCTACTCAGCCCTCATGAGGCCTCAGCTCGAGTCCTGCATCCAGTTCTGAGCTCCCCATAGAAGAGAGACATAGCACTACTGGAGGGAGTCCAGCACACGGCTATGAAGATGATTAGGGGACTGGAGCATCTCTCGTAYGAGGAACGGCTGCGAGAGCTGGGCCTCTTTAGCCTGGAGAAGAGAAGACTCAGAGCGGATCTTATCAATGTATATAAATCCTGCAAGGGAGGGTCTCAGGTGGATGAGGCCAGACTACTTTCAGTGGTGCCCARCAGTAGGACAAGACGCAATGGGCACAAACTGAAACACAAGAAGTGCCACCTGCATATGAGGAAAAAAAATCTTTACTGTGAGGGTGACAGAGCACTGGAAGAGRTTGCCCAGAGAGGCTGTGGAGTATCCTTCTCTGGAGATATCCAAAACCCGTCTATACACAATTCTGCGCAAGATGCTCCAGGTGACCCTGGCTGAGGCTGAGCAGTGGGTTGGACTAGATGATCTCCAGAGGTCACTTCCAACCTCAACCATTCTGTGACTCTGTAAAAATTCTCCCTGAGATTTCAAGCAGATTGAACATTTTAAAGAGGCTTTTTTTCCTTCCCACCAACCAGCTCCAACAGTATATTTTTCACAACAAWCAATTGTTCTTTTCCTTTTTGAGTTTATCTAAATATTTAAGAGTTCCATTAGCTGGAATTCATAACTGAGACAACTTTACTCACCCCTCTCATGAAAAATACTCTTTACTGTAGCTTAACCTGAATAGGGCTGAATTCAGTTTACTTCTAAGAAATGCGTAAGTCCCTGACCAAACAAGCACAGCACAAATGGTGCATGGTGCATCCTAATAATAATACATAAATATATTAATAATATGTGGTATAATTAGGCAGTTTTTATAGTAAACCAAATTATAGTGTTATAGTCTTTATTTTTTTTATTTTCATAAGGTGACATTACATTTATAATTAAAATATGAAAGTAGTTAATTAGAAAATAAAAAATTAATTATCTTCAAAGAATTTACCCTGAGATCATGTACCAAGCTACCGGTAACAACAACTCATTACTTTGTATCTTTAATTAGCATCTCTATACATAGCTTGGATTTATTTATTTTGCACACTTACAGAACAATGTAGAGTGATAGTATAATGTACACGTGTTATGCTACATTTGAAAAAACAGAGGCTTCATTCAGCCTGGATCAGATCTGCTCTTTTACATCAAAAAAAAAAMCCCAAAATACCAGTGATTAACACCAATACTACACAAACATTCAAGGCCAAATACAAATGCACACACAAATCAAGTCACAGAATGACGTCCAAATAGTAAGAGACATGAAGATTAACAAGTCAATGTTCAGTAATAGCATCAGGACATTGACTAAGAGCAGTAGTATTTCTTTGCTTTGTGGACCAGTAAAACTAGCAACAGTGAGCCTGAGAAGGGCTTAAGTGCTGAATGCTTTCTTTGCAATGCAACTTTTCATCAGTTTTAATTAAAAAAGGTCAATCTGAATCAGATGGTTAATACAATTAGTATCAGACAAAAAAGGCATTAACACAGTATTAGAGACAAAGGATAAGATCTCAACTTTGAATAGTAAAAGGAGGGTCAGAGATTATTTATGAAAACTTCCAATTTATTCAAGTACATTCTAACTTGCTTATTCTTCATTCTTTATTCTTATCCCACTGAAGTTGCATTTATTGTGATAGGCATCTGAACATTTTGCGCAAGCAATCAATTAAAGAAAAAAAAAGGTTATCTACTGGACCTGACAAATCCTGTTCTACGATATGTGCAGATGCAGATATATTTGCAGCAATCTTAGATTTGCTAACAGTTATCTTTAATAGTACATTGTATTGAAAGACAAGTTAAAAATAAACTGGGGTCTTCAAGAGAAAAAATAGCAGAATTATAAATCAGTCAACTTACCTTCAGCTCTCAGAAAAATGCTGAAGCAAATCAAACCATTTGCATGTACCTGCAAGAAAACAATAATCATGGATTGAAAAGAACAAGTTGTGTACATTTTTTTTTGCTTTTCTCTGTACTGTGGTATCATGCATTATGAACAGCCTAGAAACAATAGCTGAAATACCTGGGATACAGTAGAACTTTGATATTCCTTTGCATTGTTTTCCTAAATAACCTAGGAAAACTGTCTCTAGACTAATTTACTATGAAGTGGGTACAGAGGTGATTGTATAGGGTGAAATTACTTACTGTTCACTGTCCAAACAAAAAGATATTGTAGAACGGGTTCTACTGGCACCTGACTTGTGCCTACCACTAATGTTTTTTAATAATGACCTGAATTAAATAAATAGAAATTAGATTTAGAAAGTTTGCAACCAAAACTGAACTCAGTGGTATTTCAAGGCTAGATCTGAATTTGCCATGTCAGATATTGTCAGTGGATATACATACTTTTACAGGACGTAAGTAAGGAGTAGTTTTTCGTAAAAGGATCTGTCATGACGGATATGAGATAGATATGAATCAACAATGCCATGCTATTTTTAAAAAAGAAAAAGTATATTGGAATATATAAATAGGAAATATAGAAAGTAATCAGATCATAGCTTTGGTTGGAGTACTGTTACTCATTTTGTACACTGCAGTTCAAGAAATTGGCAATCTAGTAAGAGTAGAGGAAAAAAGATAAACAGAGGTCTAGAAATTAGGACCTATGAGGAAGGAGTGAAAAAATACTTCATTTCTTTGTCTAAAGAGGAGAAGATTGGCATTAGGGATACTATAGCTGTTCTCAGATGCATAAAAGGCATCCAAAGCAAATATAGATAATAAAACTGTAATGGGCTTCAGGTGAAAGGAGAAGGATATGTTTTAGAAATAACACTGTGATAAGGTTGAAATAGGTTATCCAAGGAGTCACCATCATTTAAGGTCTTCCAAGAGAACATCTGTTAGCAAGATTAAATATAATTAATCATTTCTTGAGGTAGTCAGAACAATGTAGATGACTTCTTAAGGTCTCTTTAGAGTAGTTTGATTCTATGATAATGGCAAATCTGGATAAAATTCACAATGATAGTATAAGTATAGTATCAATACCACTGCCTGAGCCACAGAGCCTCTCCTCTGTAATTTCTATCAAAGATTCTTTCCCTTGCAATTTTCTTTTCCAGTTTCATGTAAAGCTACCTGCATGAAAAAAGCTACTGTCATGAACTAGGTAGCTTGGAAAGTATTTAAAAACAAAATAATACAATCATCAAAAGTAAAAAGGTAACTAGGCAAGCATCAGGCAGGAAGAGTTGTATTACAATTTTAGTAACTGTAATATGAGCAAGAATAAAATCTAATAACATGAATTTACTTGACACATTGTACCTATGTATCAGGTTAGTATATTAAGGGCAGACACAAGCTTGCCCTGAACTTTATGCAGGATAAACAGAAGATGTATGTAAGAATGATCCTAACCTGGAACTAACAAAATCTTCCCCTCAGGGACCTCCATCTCCACCAAGTCAGGTGCCACTATACATGAACCATTATACCAGCAGCTTCAGTGCCATCAAGCTTGAAAAAAAGCTTCTGAGAACTTAGAAAAGACAGCTGGAATGCAGCTCTGAGAGTATGAGTCACAGCTTTTGAACGGGAGAAACCTACACCTGAGTGGCTCAGCATGCAAATGTTGTGGCACACAGGCTTCCATTTCTTGGTTTCTTGATGTATCATTGCACAGAGGGATAGGCAGAAGGAAAGTAACAAACACCTCCACCTTCATGCAGGAGAAGTCATTTCCTTCAAGTAAATAATTTTGTATATTGTGATCAAATGTATTCTTTTTCTATTTAAAAACAACTATCCATGTAAAAATAACACATGAGATTAAACCAATCACCAAAAGAAACCAAACATGTTTCCCACTATATACCCCTAAGCCAAAGCCTGAAGCGATCAATAAGCTTAAATATACACATTTGGCAGTGGAGAGCTATGGAAGTCAAAAAAGAAAAAAATCCAAAGACACAGCTGCTAAGAGCACCCTGCAGTGAGTTTTCAGTAACAAGACAGACAGGTCTGGTCACTCTGTGTTCAGTGGCCCACCTGACTGCAAATGCCATAATGGTGAAGGAGAAAAATACCTGCTGGCTAAAGAAASAGGACTGAAGTTGTTTAACGTTTTTCAACTGTTAATCAAAACCACTCAACAGCTTTTACAGCTTTTGGAGGACAGACACAGTGGACTTCTTCAGCTTGCTTGTCATTTAGCTTTCTGCCAGCAGTATCTAGAGGACCAAAGGCACTTCCACTAACAGTGTACTGCAATCTGGAGATGAGGCAGTGAGATTTGTATCAGAAAAAAACTAATCACACATACTTAGGTTGAAAGGTTCTTTCAACTGAAATTTCAATGTAACCATATTAAAAGAAAAGCTACAGCTTTAACTGCTGTCAAAATGTGAAAACTGCAACAAAACAGGGTTAAGTAAAAGTCTAATGTATATGAATATTATTCTGGTATATCCATGGCCACTTTTACTGGGGATAATAAGCTAGTCTATGTCACAAAGTATAATAAAAAGTGCTCTTCCCTCTGCTACATCTCTTATTATGCAGTTACCAAAATGCTACTATCTCAACAGTATGATCTTGTTGTAATTAATGGATAATACATAACGTACTATTTCAAAGTAATTGATCACAAAAATTGTATTCTATCTAGAGCTATGATTCACTGAGTGAAATAATATTACATGTGAAGAATAGTATTATTTTCCCTTTATCAAATTAGCAAAGATAACTGTCTACTCATGACCAGAGAAGGATTTTGTTTTGGAGCCACACCGAAAATAAATTGAATCAATCACGCCGGAGAGACTAAAGCRTAACATTACTTTAAATTTTAATTTCTACATTTTTCTATTGCACACAGTATCAAAATTGTCTCTATTTCAAGTCCATAAACTGGAAAAAAGGGGGTCTGATCCCCTTTTAAAATAAAGTCACTACTCTTACAATGCAATATAAAGTGCCCTGTGTGCAACCAAGAATCTGGCTGCTCTCTATCAAAGATCGATTTGCAGAAACACAGCTGCAATTTCCAGGTGATGATGAATAAAACATCATACTTTTTCTCTCTGATGTGCACTAACTTGCTGAAAGTGTGTTTCTGAAATTACAAAATATTTGAAAAAAAGGAAGAAACTACATAGACTGAAAGAATCAAAAATGTTTATTTTTTCCTAATAAATTAAAATTGTATCCTATAGAATTGAACAGCTGTGCTTGTGGACAGATCTTGGTTTTATCTGATCACAGAGCAAAAAAAGACTTGTGAAAACTTGATGTTTACAAGAAGCCAGGAGCAGAGCAGGACATCTGTAGAGGACAACTCAGGTTGGAGGAAGATTATAAGCACAAGAGAAAATATCCATAGGGTGTCCCTCGGGTTTTACATATAGCCCTTCTTTGTATCCAGTTTCTGAACTTTATGATCATGGTCATCACATTCAAAAAGAAAAAAAAAGATTTCCAAAAGTTTTGGTAAAAGCATTCCGCTTTGAAAATCTCAGTTCCTATTGAAAGTTTTCGTTTTTATAGAAGGAACACTGAACAAGAGTTTATCCATTCATGAATACTACCCTTCCACCTGGTGGAGAGGAATTTTTTCCTTCTGTTTTTTAATCACTTTAACAGCTACTGCTAGTTAAATACTCCCTCCTCAAACATTTATTTTCTTGGATACCAATGCTGAAACATTTCTATGAAATGGTTAGGTAAGAAAGCACTTTTGAGGCTCCACAACCATGTCCCCAGCACATATATTCTCATTCTCAGTTTCACTCTCTCACTAAATACATAGGCCACATACATCTCAATACATATGTATGTTTTGAAGAGTCTGCTGAGACACTTACAACCTAATGATCAAAAAAATGCTTTTAATGTGTAGAAAGTTATAAAATAACCTTATTRTCATCAAAGAGTTTGCAATCATTATGAGCATTTAACAGTTAACAGAAGATGCTTTTACTTGTTAGAAGAGAGATTATCTTAAATTTGTCTCTAAATATAAGTAAGTTGAGAAAATCAATGCTGGGACAAAATTAAGACCAAAATATTTCCATTCTGGAGCATATTATGTTTTATGCCTTCAAACATTCTTAGTGTATCTTAAATGTAAGCAGTATGTGCAAACAACACTAAAAACTTACTGCCATGTTAGATAAAATTCTATGATCATTTAATTCAGTCCTCTCAAGGAAATGAAAGGAATCTGTTGATAACCTCACCATAATTTCTTTTAATAACAAAAACCTTAATTTAAATCCTAAAGCATAATCTCTTTCAAAAATGCAATTAATTACAGTAGCTTGGAATACCCCAATAGTAAAAAATTGAAGGACTTGTTCATATTTTGTTTCAACAGCTTCTTGTAGACCAGAGTTCTACAGTCTAATTGAACAATGGGCTGAAGAAGTATATTTTCAACCAGTTTTGTATTTAAATCTTTTAATTATTTTGAACTTCTTTTTGTCTCAGATGTATGGAAAAGAATGTTCTTTATTTACCTTCATTATGTAAGTGCTTGGAAATTCCCATATATTTTGCATGTAGCAGAACACCATATGCTGTGAAAAAGCATAGATAGAGGAATGTCTAGGAAAAAAAAATGCAGTAATTCACAGTAAGGCAAACTAGGCCTGCTTCCCAACAAGGATAAGGATTTGGCATTATTTTTGTTTTGAATGGTCCCTCAGATTTTCTCAATCTAAGCAGTTGCCAAGAGTGAACCATCTAATTGCTGGTTAAATAAACTACTTTTTTTCATTATTCCCTTTGTTTTGCAGTGTGACTTCCACTGGAAGTCAGCCATATAATATTTAAATATAAGTTCATAAATCAATGTAAATCCACAAGTGAATCTCAGCATAGAAATGCTGGTGTCATGTACCTTTTAGATCAACGACAACGGAAATCTAGTAACTCAACAACTGAGAAATTATTTTTTGATCATCTAATAGCTTCACAAAATAACTTCTCAGACCATGTAACTTCAATAGCGAAACAAGAATTCCATCCAATATTAAGCTCTGAAATAGCAATTTTGACCTATGTATATCAGAATATTATATGTATATTATATATATATATATAGTATGTATGTATATTTGTATTTATACCATATATGTACTTTATATATATATGCATGTTTTTTATATATATTATATATATATTGCTATGTATATTAGCAATTCCTATAAAGTGAAACATACACATACTTTTTATATAAAGAAAGTTTACTAATTCTGTTTATGCATGATACGAAGCAAAAATTCTAGCCTGACAGTCTGGAACTAATGGTGGTAAAAACTCACTAAGATGAGATCACATTCTGCTTGGGATCTTACACTTACATTTACAGTTAGAATAATGAAAAATATACAATTCTAGAATACTTGTAAAAGCAATTAAAATTCACTAAGCAAAGAACGTTATCTAGTCCAAACTTATAGATAAAAGAAGTAGATACTGCACAGACATTTTGCTAACAAATCCAAAACAATGTGAGAGAGACTGATGTCAGAGATGAAACAGACCTCCAAATTCAAATGTGTAAGCAGTACATGGAGCTGTGCATGCTGGGCCAATCAAAAAGAGCTGAGCTAAAGTCTAGTGTTTGCAGAAAAGACTATCCAATACAAGAACCATCAACCGAAAGGGTTTGTAAACCTCAGTAAATGTAAATGTATTGTAAATGTATACAATACAAAAAAGATGGCAATAGCATTATTGCAGAAGAAAAAGAAACCACTTGTTAAGCTCTGGACACATGGTAACTTCGCATTAAAGACAGGCACTGATGAAGATTCTTCGGCTGTTTTCCTGACAATTTGTTGAACAAAGATCCTAGCTTTAGAGCTATCAGGAAAGTAGTATCAAGTCCATTTCATTCAGTTTCTATGGCCTAACATTAATGTCCACATTTTCTTCATCACATTTTTTATACGTTTGTCATTACAAAGGACAATTTAGCAAATAGTTCAAGAGTAGAAAATATTTATCCTCGGATCAACTATAAAGATTGCAGAAATGCATAATTTTAGTAGACAAACTTATGCTTTAATCAAAGCAAACTTTGCTTAAGTTTAATGACATGAACATGTTCTTGCAAAAATGTCTAACTAAATTGACAATGCATGTTTTAAAGGGTACTACAAATGGTTCTTTGAAATCACAAATCCTACACTGCTTCCAATAGAGCCCTAATTATATGAGTAACATTTTCTTCTTGTTGACTTGTCTAGGCCACAGAACAGAATATTAGTTACAGAAGTTCTGATTAAGCTCATCCAGTACTAAGCTATCTAGCAGCTATGCACCTCACCTTCATTATATCCTAGTATCAAATACATTGACATAAAATAGCCATTTTTGGCTGAACTTAATACTGATGCATTTGAGCTTTCAATTAAACTGAACTTAATTTAACAAGTATTGTGCTGCACTGTGGGATACTTGTATGTAGGCAGTTATGTAACTTTGATTTGTTTTTTATATTACATTTTTATTGACATAGCCCTGTTATTTACTCCTGGTAATGAATCAGTATAGGCTGTAAAATATATGAGTTTTGGCTGAACATAGATCTGAAGTATCAGAAACTGATTTTAATTGGTGCTGCCACAGAAAGTGGCAGCCTTTTATTCTGTAATTTACACCTGTACTGGTAGAATTTAAGTTACTTTTATGCTGTGTATACAATGGCCATTTATTTCTGAAGAGTTTTGTAAGTGAGAAAGTTGCATATAAATTCCTAAGCAGTAATTTGGCTGTTATAATGGCTCTATTCTTGTCCTCCAGTTCAGGAGAACACTAGTGTAGGTTTACATTCATGGCCATTTCAAGAGAGCTTATAGTAAACAGTTTAAGTTTAAATGTGCATATGACCTTCATTTACAATCAATGAGGTAGAAGCCTATGTTTCAGTGCTTTCCTGAATAGGAATCATTTTCTAAATTGATATCTTTAATTTCCAAGAATGGATAACTATCAATTTCAGAGGCAGAAGAAATAAGCATCTCTCTTACTTGAAGGAAAATACCTTTAGAATCATTGATCCTGTTTCTCAAAATTCTGAAGATCTTTTCTGTTAAAGTTACTACACCATTGATCGCAGTTTGCAACAGAAACTAAATGGACCCTGTAAATAGAATGACTGACACTGTAATTCACAAAAATTAAATTAAAAAATAATCCAGATCTTTAAATTACTTTCAGTAATACTCCATTTATTTAGACTGGCTTTAATTCTGTAAGTGTATGTAAATATGTATTCTTGTGTCTGCATATGCAAACAGTGAATCACTTACAGTAAAAGTAGGGATAGCTACTCATTATATAGAAATGATTCAAACTCCTTTATAGTTTTGAGACAAATGACTTCAAACTTTACATTGTATCTAAAATGAAGAGCAAGCACCAGAGAAAGGCTCTCTTGAAAAATGAAATGTCTGAATAAGCAATTTATTTCTATCAGTTTTCTCCTGAAAGTGATTTAATACGCAAATGACAACCAATTTTCACAATGAAAATGAAACATTTATTGTATAAATACTTACACAGTCCTTCATCCTCTTACCGTGTAGAAAACAAAACCAATCCCTAGAGCTCATATATATTGTGTACTAGATGCATCAAAATAAGGGCTCTCTGAATAGCTAGTCAGAAATAGGTGTAAGAAAGAGTATTACGGTAGTAATACACAGTGCCAGATCAAAGGGAATATCAAATCAACTGATTAAAGTATCTTTTTAATAAATATTCCATTAAGGTGAGAAATTTTGTTTCATCTAATAGAAGAACTTTTATTGAATGGAGAGATCCCTATGTATTTCTTTTCTGTGTTGGCAAATAATAGTCCTCTGTGCGAGTACTTAGTAAACCAAAGTAACTTACCAACAATGGAGATGGTTTCGGTCACTCAGTTACACAAACATCATTTCCTCCCTGCCCACTCCCCTCTCCCACCCTTGGTGGACAGCTATTATTTCCATGTTAGCTTCATTCGTACATGTTTTTGGTATGAATCATGAAAGATGGGAATGAATAATATTAGGGGATATCTTTCAGGTTCAGCCACTGGAATATCATATAATCTGAACTAGATGGCTTACCAAATACTTACCAACAATACCTTTAAGTTCTTTATTTATCCTGCATTCCATTAAATAAAGCATATTATTCCTCTTCAACTGCATTATGACGCTTCAAGTATAAATTCTCTCCATTCTTAGTTCAGCATTGATTGAAATTACTGTAATATGTAACCCTTGTTACCATCACGGAGTACTTTGTGAGAGTCAGTCAGTTTGGGTCCTACCAGACACTAGTTCTTCAGATATGGCACCACTCCAGAAAAGAGCAGCTTTTAAAATTTGATAAGTTTTAATGAAACTACTACTGATTTATATTGATTTTAAAAAAGCACCTGATTACACTTTTTAATGGATATGCATTTTTTTTTCTCTTGAAACTGGAGAGAACGCTAACCTCTCCTGTGTCTTCAACAAAACATATGATCAATCATTAAATCTTATATGAGAAAGTATCTGGATAATTGTAGACTTCCTATATGAATGAACAATGGTATACCACCAACCAAACCAGTGAGAATAATAAAAAGTGTTATCTTGAGAAGTTTTGTTTTAAATGGGAAGGGAACTAATGATGAGAATATCTCAGCAAGAACTCTGCAGGATATTGAAGTCTGCAAAATTAAGATGTTTAATGAGCAAGATACGTATCAATAAATCATGATGTTGACAAAGGAATTACTACATGTAGGACAAATCAAAAAAGCACACACAATATTCAGTTTGGATCTCCTAGTAATGCCCTAACCTTTGATATATATACTTACTTTGCAAAATAAAAATTCCTTCTTTTTTTTCAGTTTCTCAATGATTTCTCAGTTACTTTGTACTTCAATCACTTAGCAAATATTTTTCCCTTTCCCTTCTTCTACTCTATTGTTCATACTATTTATTAAAAATTGATCTTTTTGTTCAAAACTTCCTCAAACTTGGTATTTTTAACAGCTTACTAAAACACTCTGCCCTCCTGGCCAAATCCCTTCTTTCTAGCGTATGATTCCTTTAAGTATCTGTCAATCTCTTCAGCAATAAATAGAGCCCAACCCTGTAACATGTTTTGCTGAGCATTCCATCTTCGTCCCAATCAGTATTTGTTTTTCCAAGAAATCTGGCTGTTATCAAAGTCTTCACTTTTACAGGAAGAACTAAGCCTCAAATTATATAACTGTTCTCATTACCTTCAAATATACAAAGACACTATAGCTTTCCATGAAATAGTAAGTGAAGAAGCCAAGTGGTATTTCTCTACAAAGTCTGGCAGCATGAAAAATATTTGCTGCCAAATTCCACGAAAACAAATTATATGAATAAAAACAAAAACCTGTTAATTTCCAGGCTACTTAAACTTCTGATAGCTTTAAATTATCAAGACATTTGCAAGGTTTCCACAGGAGACACTCATATACCTGCTATAATTCAGATTTTAAACAAAGAAGCAAAATTAAGCAAAACATCTCAACATGCTAGCCAAGTAACACACAAACAGAAGCAAATTCATCTGCATAATACCACAAATGGGAACATGAATAGAACACTTCAGTATTTACCTGATTGATAGTAATTCACTACTGGCATTAAATTCACTCACATGGCTTGATTCACCACTTCCCTTTGGTTTTGGATTTGTGTAAACAACCAGTTACATAATACTAACATTCTTTCATTGCACAACAACGCACTCCTGCATTGCACCTAATGCAAGTATAGCAAACATCTACTTCTCTTTATTCCTTTTGGCTTGTTATCCACTGCTTTCATTTTTTTTCCTATAACATGGGAATATTGTGGATCTTATTCATTTTTTCCCCTGCTTTCCATTCTGCAGTTTTGTTTTTCTAGCCTAGTTTCTTCAATTAATTTTACTGTCATTCTTCTCCTTTCTCAAATCCTCTGTTTTCTTTTATTCTCTTTCTTCTTCCAGTAAACTTTTTCCATGTTCATATGCTTGTTTCACTTCCCTTACTTAAGACCCTTTCTTCTCTGTCCCCTAGCATATTTATTTTTAGTATTTTTGACAAGTTTAAATACTTTTCAGTAAGTACAGGCATCTTCATATCTTACCACAAGACCTACTGCTATAGTCACATATTAAGACTAGTACAAATTGTGCTATTGTCATGTATGCTTTTTTCCGTAGAGAGGGAGAAAAAACAATTATCACTTGTTCTGCTTACTACTTGCAACACATGCAAATACATATACAAATACAGAATTAATCCTATAGCAAGTTCTCTGCATAKGAAATCTCCTAATGAGAAATCATATTTTTGCACAATTCAGTATGGTGCAATAMGCAGCTGGTTATCTTGGAATCAGTTGAGCACATGCAACTTTTCTGCAGAATGGCACTGCAGCTAAGACTAGGAGTTTCCAAAGAGAGAAAAGATTCCTCAGTTGGAGGATGGTAGAGAAGTGGGAAGTTTCACCCAATTTTAGGTTAAATTCTTTCATCTGTTGATCAGTATTTTCTGATTATAGTAAACAAATACTATACTGAAATAGCAATTAATCATATTAATCATAGTGGGGATCTGTTTTAAACAATTAAATCAATTTATGCCATAATGTAAGAATTTCTGTTTTGTTTCATGAGACTTATCTGTCCAGCCAGAGAAGTGGCTCATATCAGTCTAATACTAATGCATATGTAATTGAAAAAAGCTATATACACCTCAGGCTATTTTTACATTAGCAGGCAGTGTACTTCAACAGGAGCAGAACCATGAAGAGAAACAGTCAGAGCTAGGGTCTGATACTCACACTGTACTAATTTTCATAGATTTATTTCAGGCTAGCTCTTATTTTGTTACATGGGCTGAGCACCCATTAGCAACCAGAAAACATTAAGCATACTCTGGAAGCACATCTGGTTTAATTTAATTTGAACGGAATCCAGAAGATGCAGTCTAAGGCTGATCCACAATGTGAAACAAATCCTGCTAAGTAGAAGCAATCACAATTGTGTCCAGGGACATGTCCAGACTGGATAAAACCCATAGTAACCTCATCTGACCTCACAGCATATTGCTTTGAGCAGGAGGTTGTATCCAAAGTCTCTCCTGATCTGAATTTTCCAAGGAACCTCAGCATCTTCTGATCTGATCTGTACGGAAGCACTAGTCTGCTCAGGAGTCATTTATTAGCATTTTTAATTCACAGCTTAATGACTCCCATATTGTAAGGCATCACTGTGCTTTGTTCCTATTTGTATATACAAAGAGTGGGGCTAATAAATGTAGGAGTTTAGAAGTGGTGGAACAAAAGAACTAAGGCAAAGTTTCTGGTAAATGGCACCATCTTCTGAAGGTAACACAAACCTTGTTACAACTTACAAACATGATCCATAGAAATCATGTCTGCTAGGCTGGGCCTTAGATCAGCAGCTGGACAAGTGTGTTATCACGATCAAAAGACCATACTAAATACGTCCTGAGTGTGTGTGTGTGTGCATACATATATATTACCACTGGATAAACTAATAATTAAAAATTGTACAAGGAAAGTGTATTGATGGATTAGTGCAAACAGTATTAAAAATAAGAAACAGTCAAGTAAGATACAAATAAAAAACTGAGTTTTTTTTTCTACAAAAATAAATGCTATCTAGTACTTGCAGTCAGCTGATAGCAAGGCTCTGTCCATGTGAGCTCTTACAGAAAAACTTAATAGTTATCCAATTCATGTATTCGTTCTCTCTCATGCCAAGGTTAGATTTGTTTTGTTACAAGATTGAAATGAAGTAAATTAGGGAGATACTTCCTGCATCTTTCCCTGCATAGTTCAATACCAGGTAGTTCATTCTAAGCACATCATAGTCCAGAAAAATAACAAATATAACTGATTTTCTTCTCTGCCTTACTAAAAACTGATTTTTTTCTATTTTCTTGATTGTCTGCAGAACAGTAACTAAAAAGTCAGATTTCTCATTAAGTTAGATGAAACATGAGCCACATTTTTCAGATAAAAATATGTATGTGTGTGTGTCTATACTTAGGCAAATATACTTATTTTCGCAGGACTATATTTAGCTTTGCCTCACGAAAGAACTTTCAGGCTATTACTGGCAGGTATCTAACTTGTACTATTTTTTTTTTTTTTTTAATGAGAGCAGAAAATTTTACAAGTATTATCCCAGTCAAATGACAAAATCAAAATCCAGATGCTGGAAACAACTATACTAAGTTAAATATTAGTATCATGTTGAGCAGTACCTTTTATAGTCAATTTTTATTTTCTTCCTCAATAAGCTCTAAAAGTTGTTTGCAGCAGATGGCATGCGTTGAGCGATGCTGACAACAGTATTAGCAAATGAACTTTTGTTGCCCCTATAAGATAAAGGAGCAGCGCAGTTATAAGAATAGAGGAGCTCCTTTAGGATGAATGACCTCTCAATTTCTGTGGAAGTTGTGAAGGTGCGGAGAACCCTTGGAAGGGGCATATCGGGCACACCAGCAATGGCAACAGGTGGCTAGATATCAGGCACCTAGCAAATTTGGTGGCCCAGTCTCGGGACTGTCCACTGCATGATTTTAACCGCTGCACCAGCCTGCCCGACCATCCTCTTGGACTGTGATATCCTCTCTAGGACAGGGAAGTCATGTAATTCACAAAACTGTAGATTGAAGGTTTTTTTGCTATCCAAGTCCATTTACTCTCTGCGCCGTTATATGGTCTTAAAGTGTGACATCATTTCAATGATAGAGTCATTTCTTTATTTCCATGTCTGACTGACAGGAAGAAATCATCAGTAAGACCATTTACCAAAAGTTACTATTCAACATTATCTGAGATCTCTTTTGCAATTTCCTCATAGAATGTGAGAAATCTACAGAATATTCCAAGATGTTTGGACCATGCTCTCTGAAAATACAGAAGTTTATTAAATTCTATCGTCATTGCTGAGTAAGTAAAAATGGCCTAGAGAAATTGGCGTTCTCAGCAAAAAGACAGTGAAATACTGTGCAGTTCCTTAACAAAAACAGTTAAATGGAGACATGGGCTATCACTCTTGCACTTTTCTTCACTCAGTAGCCTTCACAAAGGCTAATCTAAATCATTTAAACATCTTCTTGTCTGTTATTGCTGTTTTCCTAAAGTTATAAATGCCTTCTAGAAATTAGTCTAAGGTTAGTTTTCATGTTGTCCCAATAACTGAGAAAGATGTCCACGTGTCATAACCTTCAGGATCTAAAGCATATAGAGGATCCTAAAGAAGATAGGGACTGCTCAATTTTTTGGCTCACTTCTGCTATGAATAATTTGGACATCTGCATGCCAAGCATTCTTACTTATATTCTTGCTTCTTTTTTTTCCTGGTTATTGGCTTTATACTAGACTCCATAATATAACAGTATTCACACTCCTTTTCCATTTCATCACTATTCACAGAGTTTTTAGAAGATCAACTCTTCTATAGGAGAAGTGTAGATATGCTTAGTCTGTTAGGAAACACTATCTCTCCTCATCTGTGCCAGTCCTTTCTCCCTATGTATTTTCAACTAACACTCCAGCCATCTGAGTTATCACATACATTTTTATCTCACACTAATTACATCAATGCACAACAAGATTTCTGGTTTATGCCTTCATTTTTAAAAACTAATTTTATAGATATTCACAAAGCTTTACGAATCAATTACTTTCTATCTTCTGTCTTCTGATCAGTAGTGCTGACAGCATCATTAGTAATCTAATAGATAAAAAGCAGAAATAAATGCGAGTGGGGAATATTTAAAAAACATCTCGGAACCAAACTTTTGGAAGCAGCATCTCTGCCATGGTATCAGATCTTGTCAGATGATAACTCGTTACCACTCTTAGAGGTAACTATCTGTTTGCCCTGTTCATTTCGTCCTGGCTGATAAAGCCATGAATCTCAAATCTGGAGAAGTTTGGTAAGTATGTGGCTTTTCCTCTTCCACTAGCAAAGTCTGCATTTACCTTACTGTCAGAATAGGAAATTTGCTCTCAATCTCAACAAGTGACCACTGACAGTGGTGTTGTAGAGATAAGTCTAACTCCAAAGACCACTAACAGTTCCATCCTTTGGGGGCAAACAGTTCTTCTGTTATCGATGCTGATACTCCTTGCCCCTGGAAATCTCCTCACAAGAATATTTTTGCCTCCTGCCTCCAGTCTTCCAAAGTGGTTTCTCAGCGGTTTTARGGGCTCCCACATAAAATGATGTGAAAGAAAGAAAGGGTGAAAGAAAGACAGGGGAATATGGCCCTCACAAATCCAGCTTTGACTCAGACTGAGTTATCCATAGTCAACACACTCATTTGTGCATGTCTGAAACAGGTGAACTCTGAGGAAGTTCTGGCAGGAGAGTTGGCCTACATGATTCAGGGCATACTCGTTCTACAAAAATCTGTTCACTTCTTTCCTTTTCACTAACTCCTGAAGGCCACTAGACTGTACAGCTCTAAAACTTTTGGCTCAGCTGAACTTACCTCCCTCCCTCTTTAGAACGCAGCCGAAAGTCAAAAACCAGGAGAAGCAATTCCAAGAGACGGTAACACATTTCAACTCATTACTAGCTTCCCCACAGATATGAGAAGTAAACTTGCACAAGTATCAGATACAGACACAATTATCATTAAAAAGGTAAAAATCATTGGCTGCAGACAAAATGAAAATTTAGTGACACAGAAATTTGAAGCCTTTCCTTCATGTGTTACCGGATTTGCATTTAATTGCAAAAATAAAACTATACAGATAGCTATGGGAAAATATAAATAATTTGATTTTTAAGTTATATTTGAGAACCAATATAACTAATATAACTATTATTTGAGAATTAATATATTAAGTTATATATTTGAGAATAAAATCTGAAATTTCAGCATCAAAAACATGTCTGTCATTTAGGCATCACATACAGTAAAACCAGTGAAATACAAGAAACTCCAGGAGGCTTCCAGATCAATACAGTGCATAGTAATTATGCTGAAGAGTTTTTCAAAACACTCAAGGCAGCTTTGTATTCCTGCTAAGCAGAGAAACTGAACCAGGTAAACAAATCAACTAATTCACAGGATCCTTGATGAGACAGAGCTCTTTGAAGATTGGAAAGTAACTACTGTATTATTTTCTCAATAATCATTTGTTAAAAATCGACACTGGTCTGCTTCTGCATGTGTCTCCTAGAATAAATGCCACAATCACATGAGATATGATGAGTTTGCAGATTTTTTTCATGTTATACAGACATGYTTCTCCTTCACATTAGGATTTCACATCTTCACATTTATTATAAAATAATAAGAAAGGAAGAGTAACACTTACTATACCTAGTGTCATGAAGGAAAAAATAAACCACTCTACATGATAGRTTTTGGGGTATTCCCAACAAGTGAAGAAAGATGAAGATTATATGGCTAAACAATAAGATCCATTAGACAGCTTTTTCTGCTCATAAAAACTCTTCCTTAAGACAATTAATTGAGGATAATTTACATAAATAAAATCAAACTGAAAGAAAAAAGAACATGACTTATCAACAGGACTACTGGTAGTTAATTTCTAAATTCTAAAGAGAGTTTCCATCCTGTATCTGAATGTTTTCTCCACCTCTCCATCCAGGAAATTAAATAAAACAATGTAACCTCAGCTCTCAGAAAAAACTTTCAAAATGTGCACCACGATGTCTCTCTGTCCTTTCCTATCAAACACCTTCTGCTGCAATGAAAGCATCCTGTAAGCACCGATAAGCCTAACAATTACAGCGCTCCTCATGGTAAGGGATTTACCTTACCTTACAAGACTGAGCTACCCAAGTTTCACAGATCCTGCAAGCACTTCAGGTTCTTTCCTGTGGAAAGTTAATCCTGCTCACATTATCATTTGGAAACAAAGTGCTTTTAGGTAATGGAGATTTGTATGCAGAACATTTGTAATTTCAAAACCTTTCTTCTCTAATCTTATAGCTCAGATTATTTGGAGTTGTTTTGTTTTAGGAAGCTGGCTGATTAATTTGAATTATTTTGGTTACAGACTCCTGAAAGAAAGAACCAGTAAAGAATTGCATACAACCTGTTAGGTCAGTGAAGATGATAAATGGATTATTGCAGCTTTGCAAATACTATGACTGGATATATCTCCATACTTACAGATGCAAAAATAAAGCCTGACAATTGAGCGAAAAATCGAAAAGAAGAAACCACTCCTGTAACTGTGACCCTTTCTTTGAGTTAAATGTATAGGTTCATGATTACATTGCTCATGATCATGATGACCCAGTAACTGACCCCCTGTGGTTAGCAGCATCCCCCAAGGGTCAGTACTGCATCCAATCTTGTTCAACCTATTCATCAGTGACATGGACACATGGACGAAGGGACAGAGTGCCTCCTCAGCAAGTTTGCTCATGATACCAAGCTGGCAGGAGTGGCTGACACACCCAAGGGCAGTGCTGCCATTCAGAGAGACCTGGACAGGCTGGGGAGTTGGGCGGAGAGGAACCTCAYGAGGTTCAACAAGGGCAACTGCAGGGTCCTGCACCAAGGGAAAAACAACTATAGGCACCAGTACAAGCTGGGGGCTGACCTGCTGGAGAGCATCTTTGCAGAGAAGGATCTGGGAGTGCTGGTGGATGACAAGTTAACCATGAGCCAGCAATGTGCCCTTGTGGCCAACAAGGCCAACGGAAGGCCTGGGAAGTGCACTGCCAGCAGGTCACGTGARGTGATCCTGCCCCTCTACTCAGCCCTCATGAGGCCTCAGCTCAAGTCCTGCATCCAGTTCTGAGCTCCCCATAGAAGAGAGACATAGCACTACTGGAGGGAGTCCAGCACACGGCTATGAAGATGATTAGGGGACTGGAGCATCTCTCGTACGAGGAACGGCTGCGAGAGCTGGGCCTCTTTAGCCTGGAGAAGAGAAGACTCAGAGCGGATCTTATCAATGTATATAAATCCTGCAAGGGAGGGTCTCAGGTGGATGAGGCCAGACTACTTTCAGTGGTGCCCAACAGTAGGACAAGACGCAATGGGCACAAACTGAAACACAAGAAGTGCCACCTGCATATGAGGAAAAAAAAATCTTTACTGTGAGGGTGACAGAGCACTGGAAGAGGTTGCCCAGAGAGGCTGTGGAGTATCCTTCTCTGGAGATATCCAAAACCCGTCTATACACAATTCTGCGCAAGATGCTCCAGGTGACCCTGGCTGAGGCTGAGCAGTGGGTTGGACTAGATGATCTCCAGAGGTCACTTCCAACCTCAACCATTCTATGATCTGCTGTGCCTTACTAAAATGAACGTGGCATCATCTGAGCTTCTGAGATTAGACTAGGAAAATATTATCACTCACAAATCCAGAAATGGAATTCTACCTTGTAAGCCATACTTTCCACATCTTAACAATTAAAACAATGGCCAGTACTCCTTAGTAGCAATGATATTAGGGGTTTGGGTTAGTTACATTGCTGTTTCGAAACCTGTCTTGTATTTCAGAAACATCAGTAAACTAATTTTGTTAAAATATGTATTCACAGAAAACAAGATGCTTTTATCTGCTTTGCTCCCTAACAGCAGGATCAGCACTAGGCATTGCTGCATTGTCCAGAACACTTGCACTGAAATTTTCCGGTTCTCTCAATAGAGAAAGAATTCTGGGCAAAATTGTCCCAAGAAACATGTATAGAGAGTGGAAAGAAAACAACTTTTCTGTTGGTATCTCCTCAACAGCAAGAATGCTGAAGGTGACTCTGGTATGAATGATATTTACTAGTAGTAAGATTTACTTTAAAATACTAGTATTAAATGCAATGAGTAGAAATACAAATAGAATCCATGGGATAGTTGTATATGTGCATACAACACATATATATACAAAAATATATATGTATTTCTAAAACTTAACAATCTAAGAAAACAGTATGTTAAATAAAGAGAAAGGAAGTACTATTGCTATTTTACATATATGAGCTTTCAAATTGCTCAAGTTCATATAGCATATTCAAGGCCATCATTTCATTTTAGCAGAAGAAAATGATGGTATTACTGGATAGGAGGTATTACTGTATTTCCTATTACCACAATGTTTTGGTATTCAAAATTCATTTAATCTCAAATTTTAGCCAATTTTCCTGCAAACATTATGTCTGTCTTGTCAGTTTCCACACTGATTACTTTAAAATCTTCTGGCCAACTCAAACAAATCCGATAAAAGGAAAGGAGTCTTAAGTAAGTTAAAGCCTGCTGCACAATATACAGCCCATAGAGTATATCCATAGTCCTGGAACTATTTGATACTCTGTCTCAGTACCTGAAGACCATGTTATTGCATTAGCTAGGGATATGGTGAGGATTAACAGCTATTGAGGTATGGGTGAGAAATTCAGAGTATTAAGTTCATGCAGAAAACACAAAGCCATAGAACTCCAGGGTTCATTACTTCTGGCTGTTTACTGAATTACTTGTAAAAGACATTTATCTTTAAACACTGGTATACATGAAGAGACTTAACTCTTTAGAGAATTCTTGTTTTCTTTTTATTATTGCTTTTCTGATTTTTTTTTCTATTGACATGACGTATTAAAAACGCATTTACATGGTTCTAGATGGACAATTAAACTACAGTGACCCATGACCCTGACAGTATAACCTCATATTGAGTATAATCCAAAATAAATTTGAAGTATCCTGGACAGTGTCTTTAACCAATCCACCATACTCCAAAGGAGTTAAATAATTGTCCAATGTTATCCAGTTTAGATATTTAATATGATTTTGATCAATTGTGTAAAGGGATAGATGGGAAACTTCAGTAAGTATTTTTCTACTACAGATTCTGAAGACCTTAATTTTTGGCTTAAGTCATACTGATAACATTTTAACAAGCATCATTACTAATAAAACTCTTTTCATAAGAGTCAATAAGTACTCATTAGAGAAATGTAAACTTCAAAGTAATTCTTTCCACTTAGCTTCTTTCCACTTTCATCTTTAATGCTCTCCTTATTATTACCAATAGAAATCACCATCTTCTACTGTGAACAGGAAAGAAGCTTAATTGAAGTTTACTGACAGTTTTTGATTAAAATGTCTCTCCAAACATTCCTTTTTAAATGTTTTTTTTAAAGTCTCTCCATATATGAATTAAATTTCTAATATTCTGTCAGTATCTTTGCGTATTTACAGTTTTAGCAAGTCAATATGGTTGTATTAATATATCTCTACTTAAATATATCACTAATTCTACAGCTCTTTTGGAAATACAGGACCTCTAATCCCCAAATCGTTTTATTAATACAAATAATTTGTGTAGTCATTTGTCAGCAAAACTAAGAACAAAAGAAAGAAGAACTAAAGAAACAGAATAATAATCTGTGAAAAAAGAACTATTTCTGAGGATCAAAGATTCATTTTTCTTGAAGCATCCTTCTTGGGAGTTTGTACTCACTTCAAATTAGATGACTATCTCTTCAGTTGCTATTAGGTCAATGAGCCAAGAGAAAGAAGACAGTATCACAGAATCTCTTTTGATCCCTTGTCCACCTTCCTGTCACC
>NW_028185184.1:1810559-1892148 GCF_003343005.1 Rhea americana
AAAAAAAAAAAAAAAAAAAAAAAAAAAAAAAAAAAAAAAAAAAAAAAAAAAAGAGAGAGAGAGAGAAAAGAAAGTCTTCAGTCCACAAACAAGCCAAATCTTTTTGACATTACCTTTTACAGGAAGAGCTGTAACTTTCGTACTTCAATGAATTGCTTTTCCAATTTGAAAAACAATTTGTGCAGCTGGTACCCCCCAGAAAGACAAAGCTGGTGGAAAAATCTGATCATTACTGGTAATTCTTGTCCAACTTACTGATCTAGTGCAAATCAGGCTCATGGCTGATTCAGGAAATCACAGAGCCTGATTATTTCTGCATGCATAAGCCCCAGCTTGTGTCTCAATATACATGTACAAACATTAATTCCAAACAAGTAGGATGCACGTGTTTTGAAAACCTGATGTTCATAAACTGTTTCCTGAAGCAAAATATTATACCTGACGTAAAACAATTAACAAAATCTTAATTTCATATTGATCAAAATTCAGTATGAATGAGTTTCCATTCAATTGAGCAATACATAGCAGAGAGAAAATTTTAATACAGTAGTAAGTGTACCATTAACTTCTGTTGTAAAAAAATACATATATTCTCAAAAGTCAGTGTAGTTTATAATATAATAAATTTTTCAGACTGGCTTTATCCTTCCCCATATTCTGTTTCCCTAATTTTAAGAATTACAATAGTAATTTGTAATTTATGTAGTACATCTCTTGAAACTAATGAATATTTGTATCAAACCAACTGTATTTGCATAAGGGAAAATACGAATGGAAATCTTTCAAAGCACTTTACATACTCAGTCCATTAGTATATTGCATGTTCCTTCTTATAGTCAGAAAGAAAATTCATGCATCACAACTATGAAGTAGAAATTCTTATTTCATCTCAATCAACAGTTTCATGTTCTTCGTTTTCAGTCTCACCACTACAGTTTGTTTAGCCAGCGTAGGAATTTAATTATGTATTCCAGAGAATACTGTATTTTCCAGTACTAACTAAATACAAGTCTTAGTTGCTACTACCTTCAATACTGTATAGCTGTATAAACCTTGTGAAATTAATGTAACAGTCTAGCAAATCAAAGTAGCAACATTTTCCACCTACTTTGCACATCTTTGCACACATTTAAATGATTATAAAGGTACTGAGCTGTGAAGAATCTGGTTATTAGTCTTTAAAAATCAATATTTTTATCAATAAAAATTAATATGTAATCATCACTTCTGAGGATATCTAAGTCATCTCATCTACCAGAGATGTGTGAATACTTAATGTGCAATAGGAAGAAGTGAAGCATCTATAATTAAGGAAAAGGTCAACGCTGTAAGAAATCTAAATTCTCTTCAGTCTCTGGGACAAGAATTAAAGGACAGAAAACATAGAGGAAGTTTCAAATCCAAGACATCATAACTGATTAACTTATGGTAGGTATTGTAGTGACTACTAATGAGTTCAGAATGATAAGGAGTGCAGAATATGAAGAACAGTTTGCATAGGGCTTCAGATGGGTAGGGCCTAGACACAAGTGGCTACAGCTTCACTGATTTCAGTATTATGACACTTCACTGGTATTGGGGGGAAATTCAAGAGAAGTGATTTTCAGTCATCAATAATGAATTTCCATGTCTTTGTATTTCAGTCAGTGGTTATTAGTACAGAGACAGATGAGCCTGCAATATGTGCAAGTACTCAGTTTTAATCTGTAACTCCTGAAAATTAAACTGCAAACCTCAAAGTCACCTTTTCCCTTGAAATAACCTGCAAAAAATATTTTAAAATATTCTCTTTCTCTTTTCTTTTCTTTTTTTCTTTTTCTTTTTTTTTTTTAACTGCAGCAACCTGAAGCTCTTGGTGGATGATAGTATGATAATAATGGCAGCACACAGGCATTGTACTTCATACCCATGCAGGGAATAAAATAAAAGGTTTGGTAAAGGACTTCAAATAAATCATAAATGGGGCATCTCTTGGATGTCATCATCAAATAGGAAATGACCCAATTTTGCAGATGGGCAAACCTCATGCATTTTTTGATGAGAGGACAAAAACCATCTAGTAACTTTCCATAAGGAAGCTCACTCAGCAAGTTCCTTCTTCTCAACCATAAACCCTTCCTATGAAATAGGCAAGAGGCAGAAATGAGTGTGTAAATCCCTATCTGCATTTTATCTAATGATTATTTAATTTCAAATGAACAATCAGACCCTGAAAAATTAACAAATAGTCCCAGAAGCAAGTCTCAGAACTTCCTAAATACCTTGATCATTGTAGTACAGACATCTCTCTGGCTCAGTGATCTCTAGAATAATGCAACTGTAATAAGAAGCATCAGACACTTGACTAGCCTGAATAAGACAGTCTCTTGGAGGTTAGATATGCAGGTTGAACCTTCCAATATAAAGAAAGTATTTAATTAAGATCTTTAATTTCCTGGACAGAAAACCTAACTACTGACCATCTAGACTAAGAGGACAGCAATATTTTTTAAGAGAATAAAATGGCACTTCTGTTCTTCAAAAGGGTACAAGTAACCATAAAATACAAGTACACAAACAGTAGAGCTTCCTAGTTATTGAATTCATATAGATGTTTCCTAGTAACCCCAGAATAGGAATTCTTTTCAAATATACTTATGGTTTCAGTGTTTCTAGCTAGACAGTCAACTTCTACTCTCTATCAAATACTGAGAGAATAGGTACTATATTCAGGACTACTAATTTCACTTCCAAATTGCCAAGTCTTAGTGAGTCTAGTTGTAAGTAACCTGCCCACATTTGACACAGAAGAGGACAAAGCACTAAATCCCAGGCTACAATCTGTTACCTTGTCCCCCCCCTTTTTCTGTAAATCTCATTTTGTAGTAACTAGAAAGTCCCATTCCAAACTCAGTGAGACATTTCTTTAATTTATACAGTCTTACTATAAATCTACATAACATAGGCATTAATACTATCTTACTAAGAATTTTTAATGAATAAAGTTTTTTTTTCCCCACAATCTTAATGCAGAATCACACAGCGATATTGTTTAAATTGAATTTATCATCTTTAGTTTTGTATGCCTATGGCTATGTGGCTAGATTAGTACACTCTTGAACTTCTTCAAAATTTCAACGTCTTCCATCCAGATTTAAAACCTGTAACTTTGCATTTAAATCCTGGACCTTAAGCTCTATGAATACTGCATTTGTTGTGGTCTACATTACCTAATGCCCCCAAAAATTTAGGGCTAAATTTTTATGCAAAAATATCCTCTAGTTGTGCTGTATTCATGGGAAAATCAATCCAGAGACCAAATGTATGTAAACAAACTAGTCTATCAAGGCTAGCAAATGACCACTTCCAGAAATTTCCTTTCCAGTCTGCCAACAGATGTAGAACAAAACAGACAAGATCTTCTTTCTCGTTGTTTAGGAGAAAAACTCCATGAAGTGAAAAATGAAAAGGTTACTCATTTATAAAATGTTCATTATGTGAACAGACCCAAAGGTCTCTGATGATGAATAGCTCATTATTTGATCTCATTACCCTGGCATGTACATCCACTGAGTATGACTGGAAACTGAGAACTTCCTGCCCACAAGCAGACAGACTGTGTGGTGAAGATATAGCACATGCTCCAATACATGTACATTATCAAGGACCTCTAAGAATGCAGTATGAAAAATAGGTTGAGTCAAAACCCACAAAACTAATTCCCTGAAATGACAGTGAAGAACAATGGACAAATTCTCTTTACTTAGCCAAAATAGTGTGTACTGACTGGGCTTTGTATATACATGTGTATAAACACATGTATTTACATGTGTATGAAATTGTGCACATTCATTAGATTGGAAGTTGTTGTTAGTCCTGTAAAAATTACCTGTCATGTAAACAGGCTCATCATGATGAACAGAATGATGGAAATGCAAATTTAACATGTCTGAAGGTATAAACCAAGCTCCAAGCTGTATAGTATCTCCCAAAATACACAGCCTAATTGTAAGCTTTCATATTTTGATTTCATAAGGTCAGTGTATATTTTGCAATATGTTTCAGCACYTCAGACTGCTAAAAGCAGACACATTCATCCTTCAACTCTGTTCTAAGAGATTATATGAAGGCACTTCCTTGGAAGTTTTTTTTTTTTTTTTTTTTTAATATCATGAGATTCCTCCTGATGTTCTACTCTGCACAAATTTCTTCCTTAGCTTCTTCTTAACAGATGACTCCTACCATGTTCCTCAAGCCTCTGTATTTACACTGCTACAAGACTGTTGTTCCTGTACACTGCCACTCCAGAATCCATGCAGCAATCAGACAAGCCTAAATTTATGCTTACGTGTATCACAGGGATGGATCCCTTTATTTAGCAAGCCTCATGGAAAAAACAAAAGAAAAAAAAAGTATTTTTTCCTTTATATGAATAGTGGCACTAAAACTCATTAAGTGAAGAACTAGGACATGACATCAACCATTATCAGGAAGTAGTTAGCTTAACTATGTGAAATGAACATCAATTAAATCTTTGTACCCAGAAACACAGAAAGAGGTTCTAGTTATTTCAAGGTTGCACACACATATACATGTACATACTAAATAATGAAGAAATAATAAGCAAGATTCAGCAAAAAGACAACTGAGGCTACCATTTTGATATGGCAGCAAACAGTAAACATTTTCTGCTTAGCCTCGTTTGAATTGCAGTAAAAGGCTCTAATGATAATTACCATTTTTTTTCTTCTATTTCTAGCAAAACACTTGACACTGAATTCCTGTTCTTGCAGAAAACTGGCATGTCACAAATGTGGAATTATCTTTCAGTTACATAATGGTCTATTTTCCAATGATGTAAAAATATGGTAATTATCACTAAACATCTATTCATTAAATGAAAAATGTTTCTTCATTGTACGTTAAAAATGAAAAAAAACTATACGTCATTAGCTTCACTTAGTTGCCAAGCTTTTTATTAATAAATGGCCTTATAACAAAACAATCCCTGATACCATGCCATTCCATCCTACTTCTGCGTTCTAATTAGTATCAGAAAAATAGAGTAAGCCACCCTGTCTGTATTAAAATATAGCTATTTCTGCTCCTCTGATTCCAGCTCATGATGAGGTCTGCCTCTGTTGTCTTTTCTTATCCCAATCACCCTGTCCATGCTTTGGAGAGTAGAACACTATCAAATTTGACATTGCTGCAGGCCCCTTAACAGAGCAGAACATCAGCGAGAAAATGATTGTGTATGGTCTCTGAATTGAATATATTCCTACAGCCTCAGCTCTGAAGTGAAATTATCATGTTTAACTCACTCTCTTCACCAACTAAAATACAAAAGCCATTCTGAGTAGCTGGAGGGCTAGCTGAGAGCTCCACTTGGCAAGCACCAGGATATGCTTGCATACTCCAATGTGTCAGGATTACTGACAATATAAACATAAGTTTTAATAATAGAATTATTGTTTATAGGAGAGAGGCCAGTGATTTCTTTCATGGGATAAAATTCACAAATATTATCAACTTGTAACGCAGTTCAATTGAACCTCTGAAGGGAAAAAAAAGTTTCTCTTTTTCATGAAGCTTGGCTAAATACAAAGAAGCCTTTGACACGTGTTAACTGAATTTTTCTTCTTAGTTCTTCTGATTTTTTTCAGCTGAAGTGATTTTTCTTTTTCCTTTTTAAAATGTCTGCTCATGCCTCCAGGAGGAAATAAGTAAGTTAAAGAGAAGATTAAAATACTTATCAGCTTTTCACAAAACATTGTAAAAGAAGTTTTAGCTACACAGTATGACTGACCTTTGTAAACATCTCAGGACAACACTCCAACACTTGCTCTCTTTTCCAGTCCTTTTATTCCACTCTTTGCAGCTTCTCAGCAGGAACTTCTGGTTCAGTCATGAATTTAAAGAAGTGGTAAAGCACATGAAATACTTTTTACAGAAAAGCTGCCATTATGGACCAAGAGGAAGATACAGCTCCTGAAATGGAAATGGGAACATGTTAATGCTTAAATTCAAGAACCTCTGCCTTCGATGTCTTTACTTGTTTACAACAGTCAGAATAGTACTGACAGGATTAGTCATTATTTAATGTGTCTAGAACTTAAGATAAAAATCCTCAAACCAGCAGAAGAATAAATATTGTAGTCTAGAGTATGTATGTTTGAGAGATCAACTGGCTGCAGATCTCCTTTACCAGCATGTCCATCAGAAAAGAACTGAAAATTTTATCCACCTCAGCTTTACCTACTACCCATTCTCTGCCTCTTTAATTAAATAGCACAATAATCAAACTGTGCTCTTAAACCAGAATAATGTATTTCTTCATTGAGCTTTTCAGTAGTGCTTACCACCACAGTATATGTGTGTTACAAAAAAAAGTGTGAATTTATCCTGAGGATTTCTGAAAAGGACATTGACAGTATCCCCTTTTCACAGACCAGCACCCAAGTGTGGAGACACTAGAAGAGAAATACAAGCATGGGATGCACAGAGTGCAACAGGCAAAACAATCTCGACTCGGGTAATTTTATGCCATTTGCTGCCAATTAATACAAACTTTTGATCACCAATTTTGATATTGAGAAAAGGAAACAATTCAATGCTTGGGCAACATCTTTCCTCTTCTTTCCCCAAGCTCAGCTTCCGGCAGACACCTCTGCTTCCCCACTTCTTGTCCCTATTCCCCTGGCTTTTCCCATTACACTCAGTCCACCCCCATCCCCTCATAAGGCCATGGGTGAGGCAGGAGGTTGGGGGCTCTGGCGCCACATTTTACTTCTGCTGTGCCATGCTCCTCGCTCATTTACCTCACCTCCAATGTGGGTCACCCACTGCAGTCTCTCGGGGGTGCGCAGGGTGCTGCCCTTTCCTAAACACGCGGGGGCAGAGGCGCCCAGCGCTCCCCAGACTGG
Source organism: Rhea americana (assembly GCF_003343005.1). NCBI lineage: Eukaryota > Metazoa > Chordata > Aves > Rheiformes > Rheidae > Rhea > Rhea americana. The sequence continues at coordinate 1,817,465 of NW_028185184.1, forward strand.
CCGCGCTCCCCCCACCCCTGCTAGGGTGGGCTGGGAGCTGGCTGCGACCAGCTGGAACTGGCTGGAACCGGCTGCCACGGGCCGCGTGGTTCGCGGGCTCCAGCACCCCGGGAAGAAGAGCRGTGCCTCCTCCAGCACACCCGCACGACCCTCCCGCTCTCGCCCAGTGAGGTCCCAGGCCCCTCAGCCCAGTTCAGACCAGCACCATGGACCCAGGTGACTGGTCCCTCCGGCTGGGTGCCCGACAGCTGCGGACAGAGGTCCTCCCGCCCACCCGAGGGGCTGCTGTCTGTCAAAACAGTTGGAAGTACTGACTGATCCCAAATGCAGAAGCGTTCGCACAATTAATTATTCCAGAAGCAAGGAAAGTTAATAATGTTCAACGACCGTATATGGGACAGCCGCTAATAAGTATGGACATAATGCTGCTAAGCAAACAGTACATTACATTAAAACCTTCTTGCAGTATTAGAATATATTTTCTAAAACAGAAAATACACAGCTGCGAATATATGCCAAAGATTAAAAATAATCCAAAATTTACAAAGTTACCTTCCAAATTAAGGCAGCCCCTTCCTGTAGCTCTACCTTTCAGCAACGAAGGGCTTAGATCTAGTAGCAAGCTACCATGGCGTAACATGTCACCTTGCGCCAGCTGATCCAGGTAACACGTACAGAGCCTTCAACAGCAAGCGTGGATCAATCTTCTACATCCAGTCGCTTCGCAGTCGTTGTGGACGAAAGGAGGCACACAAAATTACCATGGATTAGTTGACTGATGAAACTAGTTACTTTCTGGTTATGTGGCTCTGTGTTTGATCCTTTGGTTGTCGAGAAAATGAAGTCTGCTTTTTTTCTCTTTCCAGTTATGTAAGATTACAATGTAGTGTTTAATTAGAAACTCATTTTTGATTCCTCTGTGAATACTCATGTCAAAATAATACAAATTTCAATCATATTACAGTCTGTTTATTATTTGGAAGGCACTACACAGAATCTGTAGAAGATACTTATTCAAAATACAGTAAGTACTATCCTCACATAATATTCGGCTATTAAAATATAATARCAAAGAGTAAAACTAAAGAACTTTGTATTAATGCAGATTTTCAGCTGCCATAATCATCCCTGTTACAGTCCTTTATTACATTCTTTTTCGCCTGAAATTTCTCCACAAAAGAGTATCTTCCTCAAAGATAAAACATCTGAAATTATATTACAGCAAAATTCACCTCTTAATAGATATCATAAAAAGCAGTAATTTCCTTTGCATTTGGCTGGAGTTAAAATATGAGAGTTCATTCAAAGCTTACAGAAGTCCATCAAAAATCTGCCTGAGACTTCATCAGAGAGTGTACTTTGGATCCGGACTGTGGAGCCTGGCAGTATGTCAGGTAAGAGGCAGAAGACAACAATAAATCTTTTAACAATAAATCTATATTGCTCAGTAGAGAAATAACTCTGTGAAAAAAACTTCAGTTATCACTTAGAACTGGCAACTAATTGTCTGCAGACTGTCTGCCCATTTATTGCTAGTACCGACAAGGCTGATGTACTGCATTTAGAATTTACTGGCTGCTGAGAAGAGGATTCAGTCCCTTACTTCCTTGCCTAATGTATTGAAGACCCATACATTACAATTTGTGTTGCGTTCTTTCAAAGGACAAGCAAATATTCTCAATATATCAGAGTTTCTACAGAGTGATTTGAGGCTTGCTCTGCTTTCTTGGGATTAAGCTTTCTGTGTTTGTGAGCTCCCAGAGTTGACATGGGGACCCAATGAAATGGATAGTCACAAATATCCAACTTCTTTCTACTAAACCAACCATGYCATATGGTAGTGTTCATGACATAGTAACAAATTCTAGGTCGGTGACTGCTTAATAAGGACTGTATCTTGCTTGAAGGGGTTGACTTTCCTATATCCAGCACTGATTCTAGTATTGTTTTCTCCACTTTTTTGATTGAACGATTCAGCAGAAAGAAAAACATTTTAAAGACCATGTTTCATTCATTCCTTTTCTGATCACATGAGTTTTTAAGTATATACACCAACTATCTTTAGTCCTGTGGTTTCTTGCAGATAAGGAATTGCATGCATAGCATTGACCAAAGTTAACAAAAGTATCATTACATTCCTCAGTAAAAGAAATGAACCTGTTGCAGAAACAGAAAACCAAAATGTAGTAGATTAACCAAAATGTAGATTATGAAGTGTTTGGTGTGCTGGAAACATTTTCACTAACTCATTTAGGAAAGTGGTTGATGATTTCTAAAGTATATTTTTCTTCAAAATTATAGAATTTCATCCTAAGTAGGTTAAAGATGAATAAATTTAGACTATCCAGGGAGACAACTGTGCTGGAAGCATTCTGCCAAGCGGGCTGGAAGGAAATGAAGAAAAACTACTTTTCATCTTATGTCTTCTTGAAGTTGTACAAGAAATGACATGGTGCACACAGAGTCTAGAGAAAGAGCTTGCATATTGCTAGCAGGATTTATAAAAATGCATATTTGAATAATAATGCTTTGAATTTCACAATCTTTGCTTCCAATTTTCTATGTATAATACATTTCACCCAATAAATATATCTATTTGGAAAATCCACTTAACTGGGATGTCTCCAAGAGAACCAATTCAACCTCATGATTGTGAATGGCAGCAAATTTTTAGCTGGGACAAAATTAACATAAATGTTGCTTAAGAGAAGTGCACTTGCCCTGTGACAAGTGATTAAGTGGTGCTTAATTTGATACTGAATAGAAGTGAAACTCTTATGTCTGATCTAATGATAAAGTTGCCAAGTTAAAAAGGGGAGGGAGTAGAAGGAATACAGATGAAATGCAATGAATCTATCCATTTCCATACATCCTTTCTAGAGAAATACTCGTATCTCTTTTCAGAACCTTGAAATAAGTATGAACAAACAAAAATCAAAACCTTTTTAAAACTCTAAAAACAATTTCAGTACCATATGGAGGTGAGATGCCTTTTATTTTGGAAATAGTATGTGCATCAAAGTCAGGAAGATTAGAGTGAGCTATAAAACCATCAGTTTTAAACAAGGCTATTTTAACACTATGATTCAAGGAAAGGAGAAAGTCCATGAACAAAACAAACTTTTAATAAAATTACACTCCTAATGCAGGAAGGAGTCCTTGCCTGTAAAGAAGTGAATTTCTCCAAGGGACAGATAATTTCAAGTTTCATTAACTGAATCCAGTTAACAGAAGAAGGAAAAATTGCTGACATCCTTTGGGGTTTTTCTCCTTTTCTGTTGTCTGAAAAAAAGAATCCTAATACTTACAAGCTTTGTCCAGGTTTGGAGTAACCTCACTGATCTCTAACAAAGCACACAAAAGGAAAACCCATTCAAAAGATCAGCGCCATCTTTTTCATACAATGGGATGCAGAAGATACATCCATATTTTTAGATCTTAATAAATTCACAATGTAATATTATGCATCTCACAATCAGAAAATGCCTCCCTCCCACCAAAGGTCAATAAAATAAACACAGCTGAAATACCAAAACTTCAGGATGCCACAAGGAGAAAGGAGGAACAGTCAAGGACATTGTCAATGCCCCAAAAAGACAACAGAAATGAAAGAAGGAGCAGAATTCCTTCTAGGACCCAGATTTCTCAATTGCACTCCAGCAAAACTTCTCAAGTGCTCTTCAGAGCACTTAGGTGTCTAGCACCACTAGATTGAGAAATTTCTCAGTTTGAGTTTGTGCGTTACTACAGTGCACAGTTATCTCATTTTGAGTTAGCCAATATTTAGCTTTCCAGAGGACAAAGAAAAAAGAACAGAAACAAAAACACTAAAGCAACAAAAAACTAAATTATGTATGTGCAATAATATATTTCTATATATACAACCTAAAGCAGAAGGGACAACTGGCCTAGTAGGAGTAAGTTACAGTGACACAAACATCCTACATTCAAGTCCCCGTACAACAACTACTTAAATGTTTCCTGAGTGTGATGTACTGGATGAGATCACAGATTTTTCTGCCTCTAAGTTGTCTGCTACAAGGACAGAAAACTTCTGCCTATCAACTATCTGTAATTTAGAAGTATTATTTAACTAAAAAGTCATAGTTATGTGCTTTGGATATGCCTTCAGTTGAAATATTAGTGCACTTGCATGTTTGTATGACAATGTGTGCATATTTATGTGTATGTGCAGTCACTCACTCCAGTAATCCCCCCTTTTCAACCTTATTACAATGTTTTCAAAGTTGAAGAATTATTTAGCAACACAATTCTTATGGAAATTAGTGAGGTTCATGAACCTATAGGGAACACTAAAACTGGTTTACTAGGGAATACATAAATAAAATATAGTAATTAACAATGTCTACCCACACACTTCAAGTTATTTCAGTTGAAATTGTGAGCTTTTTGGTTTATTTTAAGGTTTGGGGTATTTCAAATACAATAACATGATAAGCACTGAGTTTTTTTTTTTTTTTTTTTTTTGCGCCTTGGTCCTTTGCATTACAATCAGAATTGAATACTTTGTTCTTTCTTTGAACTACCCATCTCTGCTCTAAATCATAGAACAAAAGCTGCTTTAGTCTTTCATTTCTAGCTAGTAACAAACACTTCCAAGAATAAATAAACACTAAGAAACAGCAATAATGATGACATTTTCTCCTTTTTGCCTCAAGAAAGGACATCCTACTTTGTTAGATAAGGTCTGAGAAACTGAACTAATAAACATTTTGCAAACAAATGATACCGTACAGAGATATAGCCAATCACATTGTATTTGAATGTTCAATAGCACTGAATCACTTGGGTTTCGAGAAATTTTTGTTTGCATCTTATTCATCTTATTTCTGATGATCAATCTGGATCATTTCAAATGCAACATTTAAAGTTTGTCACTTTTTCAGAAAACTTGAGAAGATTTTTTAAATACATAGATTTGATTCAAACTATTTTTTCTTTAAGAATGGAAACATTACCTATGTTTTTTGCTAAACAAGTCGCTTCAAACTTTATTATTTGTTTCTGTTTTTCCCACATTCCAGTACGGAGATGTATAGCTCATCAGTTTAGTGATATGATGGGTTTATTTCTAACAAATTCCTAATAAAGAATGGTCCATTGAAAAAAAAAAATCCTGCATTTAAACAGAATACCCCAGACCCAGTTACCATACTCATTGCACTGAGCTAAACAAATACCAATTCAAGTATCAAGGCTATACATCTACACACTTAAAGGACTAAGATTATTTAAAAGGTGACCTTAAGCTTAGGAGTTAAAACCACCAGCTCTAGTTGCTCATCTTAACTAAAACAGAAGATTTGTAAATGTAGTGAAAAGACTACAAAATATATAACTGTTTAGACGAACTTTAGTTATACTCTAGATATGTTTACCCTTTTTGTCTTCTGTAAGGAAAGCATACAATAGGGGACAAGTATATCTCATCCAATTTACGTTTCTCCCATGTGGGAATAAACAAAAATAATAAATAATAATACAACTAGTAATAAATGTTACCTATGTTTCTTAGCACATCAGAAAGTTTTTCAGAGGTAAGCAATCCAAATGGCCATCTAAAAACCTAAAACACAGAAAACAGGACAAATGAAATCACACTTGTCCACAGTTTATGAAGTTGCTGAAGATCTGGAGAGGGTACAGAAAAGAGACTTAAAAATAATTTCAGATATCGGGAAAATGCCAATGAGGTAAGCTGAATGGTATCTATGAGAAAATTAAATCAACATCTAACTATAGTATATTAGTATGATCACAGAAGAAATTTTTTTTTTTTTTTTTTTTNTTTTTTTTTTTTTTTTTTTTGTTAATTGACATAGGTAATGACTGAAAACAGGCTAAATGGAAAATTACCTGGAAAAAGGAAATTGCTGAATAAAGGCAAACATACGCAAAAGTTTGAAAAAAGATGCACTTCCTTTTCATTTATATGGCCAAACAACTATTTAAACAAGGTATCAGTGAATATGAAGGCTTCCGCATCCTGAAGTTTTCAGATAAAGAATGGATGCTTTTTAAAAAGGATTTATCTAATTTACTGCAAGCTATGGGGCTTAATATTACAGGTGATGCTAACCAGGCACTCAGACAAATGATCTAACTGTTCCCTAGAGTCTTAAAATACATGAGTCTATAGGCCTCACCTGTCATCCTTTCAGTCACCACTGTGTCACCTTGCTTCTCTAAGACACACAAAAGAAAACAATCCTTGAACTGTAAATTCAGGGAAACAAATTCTCTTCAGCTCTTATGAAAGTACTAGATTGATGTATTGTGTACACTCTCAGTTTATTTTCTTAAGAATGCTGCACATCTATTTTTTGAAAAAAAATCTTTTTTGCCATAGAGCACATGCTATGCTGAAATATTAATAGCATATGTCCATGAATGTGGACATACTAATAAATATAATGGATTCTTTAACATTTTAAATTTTAACATTTAACATTTTAAATTCAGTAATTGCAATTTATAATATAGATTAAATCCTGTAGTGCAGAACATTTAATTTCTTTACAAATATATAGGCTAATAATATGAATTTAAGCTTTCAACTACTATCCACGGTATATTATGCAGGGGTACATTTTGTGTTGCTTTCATGTCCTTGACTTTCGCTGTTTATTTTTTACCCTATGATTTATGTAGCAGCTTTGCCAGAAGAGGTAGTGTATTCTATTGCATTCTTAGCCTCATTATTAGTAATGGATTCATTTTCAGTTTCATCACTAAAAACAGTTCATTATCTGCAAAGACAAAATTATCTTCATATACATTCTTAAGTAATTGATTCCCTCTATTTATATGCTGAAGAGAAAGCTCACTCACTCAAATTGGGAATTAAAACCCTTCTTCTTCTCCTTTCCCTTTCTTCCATACAACAGTGGCATAAAAGAACTGCTATTTCCACAGATAATATAAAAATATTCAGTGATAAAACCAGCTTAGTTACTCCCCAATTATGTGGAGAAGAGAGTTTTTTAAAGATACAGTTTGACTAAACAAAATGGACACCATCTTCCATCCTAAAAGAACTCTTATGAAACATCACTGTAAATATTCTGTTTATTAGTACTTCTAAGTGTTAATATTTATCACTATCATTCTTTTTTCATGAACCTCCTCTAAGAATACTTGATCTTTTAGCAGCACAGAATACAATTAAAGATTAACAGTAGTATTACTATTTACAGAGTAAACTTGAGATCTCCTTATCTTACTGAAGAAGGGGAGGAGAAACTGCAAGTTGAAGTATCCCAAGCATTTTCAATAAAGTAGAAGGTATTATCTTCTTTCAGATTTTAATTTTGATTTATTTAATTAATATCTGGAGTGGAGAAATGGGCATACAAATTGATTTTGTTTTATGTTCATTTTTAGGCCCACAGATGATACAGTTTATTCTACATCAATTTGCTTTTTAAGTAATTTACCTCTGAGTATTTCTGAATGTGTATCACTTCATATATATTTCTTCATTGAATTTATAATCATAACAAAATATAATAAAATATCTGTATCTCTACATAGATAGCATAGTTAGAAAGCAGCTAGGCCTAAGAAAATTCTTCTCTCAGTTGATCTGGACACTCATATGAACCCAAGGAAATGTCCTTTCCATTAAAAGTAGGAAATATTTTTACTTTCATTATTAAATCTACTCAGTAAAATTCATTTTTCATTTTCTGCATTTCTCAAATAAGTGGTCTGCATGATCTTTCAATGAATACTTTCATTCTGTGATCCAAAAACCAAGCAAAACTGACTTTTTTTTTTTTCTTTTCCCCTCAAACCTGTATGGACCTAATTATTGCATGAAACCACAATATTATTTTACAGAACAGAAAAAGTCAAGGACAACATTTAGACTCTACTGTGGCAGCAAGATACTAAAGTAATGTACTACAACTTGTTTCTCAGCACTACTATGTTTAGCTGATTATCACGACTATCTCAAAGTACAGAACAGATGAATTTAGAAATAAATCCAGAAAGCCTTCGCTCCAGATTGCTCAGACCATGGGGCCTTTTGGAACACACCATAAATTCCTCATCCTTTCCTTTTAAAAAAAAATCCCATTAAAGGAAGGAAATGCAGGAAGGTCTCCTTTTGCAAGCGGAGGAATGCAAATTACCATTGGCAAGACGTCAAGTCTTGGTTCAGTAAGATGATGAACTGTAATACAAGTAAACCCCTAGAAACTTACTTACAATACACGTACATTGTCCTATTCTAATTTTATTGCTCATATGTTTATAGCTAAACTTATTCTTAAATCTTTTCATTGGATTAGAATCACAGTGATCAAAACCTTGAAAGTTCAAGCTCTAAAAGCCTCTGTACATTCAAGATGGAAGGACATGTTTTCATATGAAAACTACTGACATATGTAGCTACCTTGCCCCTTATTCTTGTATTTCCAGCATTTCAGGAATACGATACCTTTCCATTGAGCGTGAATGCCATGTAAGTCAACACAGAAGCTCAGCTGAAATTCGACTGGTATTTCATGAGAGGAAAAGTACACAGAAAGAATACACAGTAATAGCTAGTGAGAATGGTTTGATTTGAGGAAAGGTAAAAGGTATTTTGGCAAGAACAGATACTGTACAGAAGGAACAGAGAAGAAACATATTCACATTGTTTTAAACAGGAAAGTTTTCAGCCCCTAATTATTTGGTTCAATTTGCCCAATTGCTAGACAATTCTACAAGGGAAGGCCTCACAGACAAGTAATAAGATGTATTATTCACTGCTAGGAATTGAAACTCATTCCCTCCTGGTAAAAGCTTATGTTCAGCTTAGATCCTCAGCAGTAGATCTTGGTGCAGTATTGGTCATGTATTATCTGGGCTCAGTCATGCACCACACAACATTTAGTATCTTAGGAGAAATTTGTATCATTATGCTCTGAAATAACTCTCAGATGACCATTCCAATTCCTCACCTATTCCATACACCTGTCAATTTAGTTCCATTATACCTCTTTGTCTACTTATGTTAAACACTAGAAAAGTGAATTATTTCAAATTCATAAAAAGAATAAGACCACATTATGTAAATATTTTTCTGTATCAATGAGCAGCTTGCAAACACATTTTCCTGTAGGAATTGTTAATATATTTTTTAAAGTACCTTGAATAATTTTCATCATCAGTTATGGAAGTTCACATTTAGTATGAAGGCAATATGAGATACAGAATAATCTGAGGTAATTTCAATACTAAAGAAGTATCAGTTACAATCACAAGCAGCTTGCTTGTGATTGCTGTTTTAAAACAATCACTGTCAGAATGTTCTTTTATTTTCTTCTGAGGAAGCAAGGCTTTTGAAGATGCCTAGTTACAATCAGTAGTTCCAATTATACTGAAGTAATTAGCATTTTTGTAATCCATAATATTTGAGTCACTCTTTTAAAAGAGAAAAGCACACACCTAGCTTTTCAGAAAGTAAACTCAGATGTTTTTCTCCAAGATAAAGAAATGCCTAAATATTACTTGAATAAATTGCTTGCAAAAAGCAAGAAATTAGAACGTATTGACTCAATCTCACTATGCATTACCATATAAAGAAATTATTTAAAAATAGTAAAAAACATATAAATGAGAGTTTTTTTCCCCTCCTTTTGTAAAACACAGGCCATGTACTTTTCAAAATCAGTACGACACAGGGAGGTTGCTGAGACTTCTGAAGAAAATAGAGTGAAAAGGAGACTTAGGAACATAAAGAAGAAAACAAAATTTACAGGAATGAGAGAGAGAAAGCTATGTAACAGTGGAAGACAAGAACAAAGTCTGTGCAAGTAGAAACTAGGAATGCTAGAAAGGAAGACAGATTGGGAAAGAAGTAAAGGCAGAACAAGCAAAAGCATGAGAACAAAAATACTTAGTGCTTGGAAGCTTTTGGTATATAATCCTAAATCCCTTTCTCCATATTTGTGAAGTTACCTGTAACTTCCTTCAACTCCCCCTCCTTAAGTAAGTTTCTAGTTTCTGTGCTACTAGGAGAACATAGTTACAGTTAGAAAAATGAAACAACGGGGGGTGTGAATTGTCCCATAATGGAATTTAATCTAACAATTTTCACTATCTCTAACTTTTTACTTAGTTGTTTCAGGACTTTCATTTTTTCCCCTTTCAAAATGTCAACAGAGCATCTTTATGAACAGTATATATTCTTCTTTCAAACAGTATTTGTGCTCCTGTGTGTCTTCAGTATTTACATACAGTGCTCCAAAATATCTGTTAAATCAGGCAGCAAAGACAAATGTAACGTAAGTTATGACCAGAACATGACTGAGGGATACTAAAATTTATGATGATGATTTGTGAAGACGGGGTAGTCAAGATAAGTCAAAATAAAAGCATGGGAGAGTATAGAAGAGCGAGCAAGAAACGGGCGTAAATTGAAAAGGAATACAAGAAAAAGGAAAGCAGCAAAGATGTAAAATGTTAAGATTTAACTATTGTATTATTGAAAGGATTGATAAAATGTCATTCTGAATCACTAAAAATTTACCTACGTCAAATTAAATGCTAGGGGAAGTAACAACCACCCCAACAGGGATAGAACAAATTTATACCACATGAATTGAGAATCAGGTCTCACAGCTGAATTCCTGCAAGACAAGTTGATGCCTAGTGTTAGAACAGGATTAATTTAATTCCTCTACAGCTCAAAGTATTTGTTTTCCCAAGGAAAGGTGCATCTCAGACATACCTTTGTCCAAGGACAAAAAAAGTTTTAGAATTGATTATCTGAAGTTCAAATGTATGAAACAGAATATTCAGTCATTTTAATTTTGTAGGGAAGTCAGGAATTGGAAGAATTATCAGCAGCTAATACTCTTAAAATAATTTTTGCTTTAATTAAGAACTGTAAGGACTGTTCTTAAAATCAGAGGTGTTGCTTCTGTGCAGTGACTAGTTCAGGATTGTCGTCTTCTTTTTTTAAGAAATGTAAGTTTCTAAAAATGTGAGGGAAGCTTGTTAGTCCATCAACAATCATTTTGGCAAGATACACTGCATCTTTAACAAGCATGAAAAACAACATCCTTTCACTTGTCATACCTTTAGCCTTTCTCTTATTCATACAGCCATTGATTTAGCACTAAACAATTAGGATAATGCATACATAAAAAATGCAAAAGAATTTCCCATATATATTTGATATTAATAATAAAAATATTATTATATATTGAATTAATAATAAAAAGAAATAAAACTCTATTAACAGCAAATATTTGCTGAAAGCACCGAAGTAATTAAAAATGATCCTGGCTAATACAATACTGATGAGAATACTTCATTACTGCAAAATGAACAGTAGACTTTTGCTGAAGACAATGGCCCAAGTTATCTTTATTATTCATACCTGTGACATAACTGAATATTGAGCAATTATCTCAATTATTCTAAAGAGTTTAGGAATCAAAAGATTAATCCCAATTCTCTTGAAGTGCTTCAAACAGTTGTATATATTTAAAGGCATTTAAGGAACTTTAAAAATTAGACAGGGAAAAAAAAAACTTCTGATCTCAACAGACATGATTTTATACCTGGTAATTCCTATTAGAGGAATTAGAAAAGTTTTTTTTTTTTTTTTTCCCTTCATTTCATTCTGCCTATGATTAATTTACTACTTTTTTGTTAAAAAAAAATCAAATAATAAAAATGTAGTGCAGGTTTTTATTTCATAAACTTGGAATTATAGTTAAGTCACAGAATGCATGATAACAAAAAGTGTTAAAGTATTATCTGATCTTTTGTTGTCTTTGTTTATACATGGTAATTCCTATTAGAGGAATTAGAAAAGTTTTTATATTTTTTTTTTTTTTTTTCCCCTTCATTTCATTCTGCCTATGATTAATTTACTACTTTTTTGTTAAAAAAAAATCAAATAATAAAAATGTAGTGCAGGTTTTTATTTCATAAACTTGGAATTATAGTTAAGTCACAGAATGCATGATAAAAATAATTAAGTTTTATAAGTTTGTATGTATATATTAAAAACATATGAGCTTTTCCTAATATTGGTGAGAAGTATTTAACAGGCATATTACTGTCAAAATAAATAAAAATTTACATGTTCACGAGTTTCAATAAAAATGTTAAATTCACCAAATTCTAATTGGATTTACCATAATTATGATTCTAAATCATTTCTCAGAAGAAGAATTTCATGATAAAAATCTTGTTTTAAACCTATTTTTACATAATCTACCATTTTGTCCTGTATAATCAAAAGAAGAAAATCGATTTCTTAAATCATGTTAAATATTTTAAGTATAGATATTCATAAATTTCCAAGACTGAAAAGCTGTACTAAAATTCTTCAAAAAATTAATCAGTTCCAGTACCCTCTAAGCCTACACACTCAAACACCACTTATAAATAATGTCAGCATCCAAGTATTTTATTAAATATCTTGATCAGATATACAAAAGAAGCCATCTATAGAAGTCAGGCTAATTACTGTTCTTGTGCTATTTCAGCTCAAGCCTAAGCATTTTCTTTGATTCATCTAGTGCTTTGTAAGAGAGTGTTTCACGAATTATCATACATTAATCTTTTCTAGATTAATCTCCCTTTGTTTTATAACAGAAATTAATTATTTTTATCCCACTGTTGTTGATGGGAGTCATATCCACAGTTCCATACCTCTCAAGAGACGTTAATCATGAGAGCATAGTCTGAAATTTAAAAAAAAAAAGAAGTGCAAGAGGAAAAAAAAAATGCCCACTAGTCTAAACTGCAAGCAAATGCTGAGAAAAAATAATAGCGACAGTTCTTTTATATTCATATTATATATATATATACACACACATAAAGAATAAATATATATGTGTGTGTTTATGTATAAATATATATACATATATTTTTCCCTCATATACCATGAAGGAACTTGCGAATATGCTAGACTATCATGCCGCATTGACTGACACCAATCCTCACTCCTACTAGTGTAATTTGTTATCTAAAATCACATTCGATTTACTGAGTGTTAAATATTGATAAAGTGGAGGACATAAAATGGGGGGAAAATGATTTTTTATCATTTTATCCAGCAACTATGCAATACTGTGGGTATCAAAAAAGGCAAAATAATTTCCTTTGTAGAAGAGAATTCCTCACTTTTTCCTATTTATGTCCTCATTGTAATATTAGTACTCATTAGTACTTAATTAGTACTCATCTGGAGTACTGTGTCCAGTTCTGGGCTCCCCAGGACAAGACAGACATGGAGCTACTGGAGAGAGTCCAGCGTAGGGCTACAAAGATGATCAGAGGGCTGGAGCACCTGCCCTATGAGGAACGGCTGCGAGAGCTGGGCCTGTTCAGCCTGGGGAAGAGCAGCCTGAGGGGGGATCTTATCAATGTGTATAAGTACCTGAAGGGAGGGTGTCAAGGGGACGACGGGGACAAACTCTTTTCAGTTGCCCCGTGTGACAGGACAAGAGGCAATGGGCAGAAATTGAAGCACAGGAAGTTCTGCCTGMMYGTGAGGGGGAATTTCTTCCCTGTGAGAGTGACGGAGCACTGGAGCAGGTTGCCCAGAGAGGTTGTGGAGTCTCCTTCTCTGGAGATCTTCAAGGCCCGTCTGGATGCAGCCCTCCCTAACATGCTCTAGGTGACCCTGCTTAGCAGGGAGGTTGAACTAGATGATTTCCAGAGGTCCCCAACCTTTCTGATTCTGTGATTCTGTAATATATGACTATTATGATTAACAATAAAATGAGCTGTCATAAGCTATTTGTAGGTTTTTAAAAAGAATAAGAGGAAAAATAAAATTTGGCAAGCATAATTAAAAGTTAAAATTTTAATGGAAAAAAACATCCTTGAAGTCTGTATTTAATCCCTGGTGAAATAATTGGCTGCCTTAAAAAAATAATTAACAACAACAAATCAAAAAAAACACAACCTGGAAATCAGAATTAAAAGCTAAAATCCCCAAAAAATCAAGTTTCAAGTATATATGTGATTAAAAGATTTTTAATAAAAAATGCTATCTTCAAGCAAGGCTTGCTATAGCAACTTACATAGTGAAAGAAAAATAAACATAGAAGTACCTAAATTAATGTAGAAGTATCTAAATTAATATCTAATTAATTGCATAAATTAAGTTACAAGATCAAATCCAATACAAGATCAAAAGGGTACATTTACCTCCCTCAGGCCTCTGCTGAAAAGCACAGCATGGTATTTTTGGTATCTGAAGTATTTAAGTACCTGAAGGGTGGGTGTCAAGAGGATGAGGCTAAACTCTTTTCACTTGTCCCAGGCAAATGGATAGGAGGCAATGGGCAGAAATTGAAGAGCAAGAAGTTCTGCCTGACCGTGAGGGGGAATTTCTTCCCTGTGAGAGTGACRGAGCACTGGAGCAGGTTGCCCAGAGAGGTTGTGGAGTCTCCTTCTCTGGAGATCTTCAAGACCCGCCTGGATGCAACCCTGTCTAACATGCTCTAGGTGACCCTGCTGAGCAGGGAGGTTGGACTAGATGATCTCCAGAGGTCCCTCCCAACCTTATCTATTCTGTGATTCTGAGGTATTTCTGTTGGCTGCAGTTCAGAGCCCTCCTGGGTGAAGTGCTCACGTGTGTCCAGGCAAGCAGTCACCTACCATTGTGGGGGCAGCAGGAAGAGAAAGGCTGGCATCCCTGTTAACACCTGTAATATTTGCAAGTCACCTCTTCCTCGCCACATAATTTTTATGAAATGAAGGGCTAGGCACTTAAACCAATCTTTACATAAGGTTTTCTTTCACTGTGTACATACCCATGTAGAGTACTGGAAACTGATGCTAAGGAATTGCATATCATTTCAGACACAAATGAAGGCAATGGAATTTAAATCTAAAATAGAATGAGAACTAGATGTAGAATTTAGAGCTTAAATTTAGATCTATTAAGTCCACAGAAAATACAATCCTGGTCCTAAGGACATTTATTGAAAACAAGTGTGAAGCAAATAGAATTATGATAATAGCATATGGGGATTATTGTCCAAAAAAAAACAACAAAACAAAACAAAAAACAACAACAACAAAAAAAAAAACTTGTAAAGAGAACTGACGACCACAAACTGGAAATTAGAATAACATTGCAATTGAAAAATTAGACAGTGAACCAAGTCAGACTGGGCCTGTGTTCTTCTAAGCTCTAATGAGGTCTAAAGTTAGACTGAGGTCCATATCTAACATTTAATTGCTTGGGCTTCATCTCTGAAATTATTTTTAACCAAAACATTTATTGTAATAAAAAGAGGTAAGAATCAGAATTGAATTTAAAACAAAAGGGTCAATTTAGCTATGAAAGTATTGAACACAGCACAAATTTGCATGCCATGTAATACCTCAGAAACAAGTGGAGTGCATAATAAACATGAACTAATTTTGTATAGCTTAAAATGAATATTTGTAAACATGTTTAAAATTGACATTTGTTTTTATGTATTTGAAACAGAATAGTTACATTTGTGCAGTATTCTACTCAATGTAATCAATCTTCCTGCACAGATACCACTAACTCAGTATTTCTACACCAAACTCATTGGATTTAAAGCAATATCTTTATATATTACATATTGGTTTAATCAAAAGTTTGTTACTTCTTTCTAATGGAATAGCATTACATTTATATTTGATGTTAGGTTTAAAGAATGCACAGTATATTTCTTGTTATCTCCTTATCACTTCTACTTTCCTCTTAAGGAGGCTACTTCACTTCCTTCCTTTCCCCCCCCCCCTTTCTTTCTCCTTCTCTGAAGTCATTTCCTCTATCCCCTTTCTCTCTCTCTTTCTCTCTCTTCTTTTCCTCATTACTTGGCTCCCAAATGTTCAGTTTGTTCTTTCATCTCTCTTTTTTCCCCATTCCTGTTCAGCTTCGTCTGTTTCAGTGGACATATCCACTCGGAGTTTCCTATTGCATTCACATCTTCTTTCACTAGCTAGGGTCTTCCAGCAAATGGGTAAGCTAGATTTACAGATGTGGAAAGCATAAAGTTTCAAAGGCTAAAGGCAAATGATAAGGAGATGTTTGAGATTTAGTGGCTTTGCATGTACAAAATTTCAGCAGAGAAATCAGTTTTCAATTTGATATGCACAACACACAAGCTTGATCAAAGAAACTTATTAGCAAGTCTCCTTAAGAAAGTTTCAGCAGCTATGGAACAATTTCTCTTTTTAACCTGAAGATGTAAAAAGCAAAGCTAGTTTTCTCCCTAATGAGGACAGGAGCTGTTGGATTAAACGATTAATTTACTACTTAAGCCTCACTGACATTTCCTCACTACACATCTTGACAACCTTCTCTGTAAACTTAACATACCTTCACAAGTTCCCCCTAGAGACGAGCCTTATCATGATGGGAAGCAAGAAGAGAATATCAACAACAGAAGAATTACACTAAAATCTCCACTACATACAGCAAGAAGCCTAGCTACAGCCCAAGCCAATCTGGTCAGCAGCGCCTCAACACTTCAAAACAAAGCACTGAAATATGATACTCCTGAGCCTTTTCTTGTTAATTATGGGTCTTAATGCCTTTTGCAGTCACTCAGAAAAACAAACCTGTAATTTATGATGTTAAATATTTTCCCTGTCTCATTTTTCTTAGGACTTGTCTACAGGAGAAAAGCAAAAGAGATTGCAAAAGTCAAAAAAAAAAAAAAAAAAAAAAAAGAATTAAATAAAAAATTTGGTAAAGACACTCTAGGTTATTGTTCTCTGTGTATCTCCTTCTTCTTCCCTTAGTCCAACTTGCTGTTGACATAAGCCTTTTATAAAAATGATTGACATAATCTGTACAAAATACAGCATGAGAGTTATCAACTATTTATACCTGGGATTCAAACCATTCCTTCAGACACTGTAATATAACAGCAGTTATTAAAACAGGGGTAACACAATCTAACTTGCACTATTTGTAAACAGCACTCAGCAGCCTTTATTCTGATTGTTTATGAAAATCAAGGCTTGTAAAGCAAGCATACAGCTAAGCATCTTTTCAATTAAAAGCAAATATCTACTATCTGATTCTTATTACAGTCAAAAATCGCATTTAGGTGTGAAAGCCACTGTACAAAGAGTTTATTTGAAATAAGCAATGCAAATATAAAGCAAAGAGAAATATAGAGAAATTAAGAAAAACAAGAAATGAGATGGCAATAAAAATGTTAAAGTCATTACGTTTCAAAACAATTTCAATTTTAAGAGAACAAATTTTAAAAAAAGAAAATGGAAGATTTGAGGAAAATAATCCAGGTAAGATGGAAGTAGAGAGCTGCTATGCAGTAAAACTGAAATGAAGAAACATTTACCTTTCCTTTATCTTTTTACTTTGCTAACTATGTTCAAAATCCTTAGATTGATACTACAAGTTTTATTTTTCTCTGTGGCATACACCAAACTAGTCTGAAAGGCTGATGTTTAATCTGAACAATAAAATAGGAAAAAAAAATAAGCAAGGCATGCAATCTACTTCCTTCTATTTTCCCATTTTACCTTTACTTTTTGCTAA
This sequence comes from Rhea americana, assembly GCF_003343005.1. Taxonomy (NCBI): domain Eukaryota; kingdom Metazoa; phylum Chordata; class Aves; order Rheiformes; family Rheidae; genus Rhea; species Rhea americana. The sequence goes on from NW_028185184.1 coordinate 1,835,004, forward strand.
TTGATCTGTCTTAGTGAGTTCTTTTAGCCACTTTAGAATGTGCAACATCTGGAGTATTGTATGCAGCCACATTAAAAATATGTAACGTATGGCACCTGTTATATCTTTTTCAAGCATGTGTAGGTGTAAAGCAGATATATATAAATGTGTATCACATACTTGAGGGCTGAAAAATTTTATTTCAGTTTTAGTAAGTCAACATTCCTAGTTCCTACAAGAGAAATGAGAAATTGCAGCTTCAGAAAATTGCAGGTATTTAAACCTTACCACTAAAGTCAGTAGCAAAACTCCTACTGAGGTCACTATGACCAAAAATTAATCTAAGACAGCAATTAAAATATAATTATTTTTAAACCAAAAAAATAGAAAAGGCTCGCAGATGTTGCTATAGTACTGTACTTAGTGGAAGACTCTGCAGTAAGGACTCTTAATCAGGATTTTCTAACCTAAATAAAATTAAAATTCCTAAGGTTCAAGAGAACACATACTACAATCCATATGTCAAGGCACAGGTTTGTTTAATAACACAAACATGAGATCTGGCAACATTTACCGTAATTAGCCAAATATCGGATACCTCACCAGCAGCTCGTTCAGTCATACAGTCTGTGTACCTTGGTAATAAGGGACCGCCTCCTTTTTTTTTTTTTTTTAAGATAAATTCTGACTACAGCTCAATTAAATCCAAAGTTTTTGCCTTGTTTTCCTTTGTTATTAGTCTTTTTGAATAGCAGGGCACAAGCATCAATCTCTTTCAGCTATACAGTGGCTGATGCTGTTTGATAATTTTGCTAACTGTAAGCATAAGCTGAAGCATTGCAATAGTAAACTCATGCAACAGCAAAAAGAAGATTTGCTATTTTGCTATTTACTTCACATCTTAATAAAAAAAAACGTATACTGCTTTTGTATTTTATGTAACTGCAAACTTTCTGAAAAAGATTTAGGTATCTACATTTTACTATCTTAAGACAAATRTTTACTCATGTGAGACTAAGGTTTACGAGTTCAGTGTTCCTCAAAAAAGTGACAATTAGTATTTGATGTATTATGTAATAGTATAACAACATCACGGCATATATTGCTCAGAATGCAAATTATTAAACAAATTGTTCCAATTTTTTTTAATAATGCTAATAAAAATAATTGRTTATATGATGAAATCCTCCAAAAATAGTAAATAAGGTTAGCAATACAATGGCTAATAAAGGAGCCATATAACATTATAGATATGGTACAGCACCATGGACAAATCCAGTCAAGAGTCAGCTACCAGATCTTGATTGTCTCCAAAGCATCCGATCGAAGCCGTCTGATGAAACATTTTCCTAATGCATATCCTTTATTTGAACTGAATATTGAAAATTCAGATTTGGAGAGCCTTTCAAACAGCGCACTTCAAGAGATATCTATAGTTGTTACATTAAAAGAGAACCCTGAGTACCACACTGTCACTTAATACAGTCCTTGTCAAAGCAAGAGAACAAGACAACCATCCTTTATTCCAAATACACAGGCAAGATCATGCACTTGCAATGTTGCTTTTCTTTAGCTACACCACAGCACACAACCGATAGTATTTGCAGTTCTGTGCTGTAAGAATGGCGACTTGTGAATCTAATCTTCTTGCAATTCACTTCCAAGTCCAATTCTGCGCTATCTCATTAAGAGTTTGTATAGTTTGGATGAACTATATAAGGAAATGACTAGTCTGATTATTAATTTGACTGATAGCACCCGACAGCTTTTTGGAAAAGAAGTGAATTCCGCCTGTTTGAGTGGACTTGCCAGCCCAGTTTAGTATGCAGTCCTAAAGTTCATACAAGCACAAAGCACCTCAAAGATTAAACAGCCTATTCTTACTAAAATCTAATCTTGTGAATTGTCATCATATTCTTCATCAAATGGGTGAGGTATTGAAACTGTAGTCCATAAAACATTGCAGGGATGCTTCTGCTATTATAGTTCTCTATACAGTATAGAGCACTATAGTGTAGTAGATTGACCTTTTCAGTATTTCAGGATTCGTTTTAACTGTGTTTCCATCCAATGCCTATTTTTTACTAAAAGGGGAGTGTAAAAGAAGGTAAGGAGAAAAGAAATGCTCAAATGACCAAAATTCAGACTAGTCAAAAGGTTGAAGTGTGCAATCAGATGGACAGAGTACATTTGTCATGGACATGATATATAAGGTATGCCTTAACAAACTGTTTTTGCAAATCCACAGAGCTGGGAAGTGATGGAGACAGCAAGTCTTGCACAGGCAAGACAGTGCTGCCTCCTGCATTAACTCCCCCATTCTGACTAAGATTAAGGGCACATGCGCACATAAACATCATGCTGCGGTTATGGCAACAGAGGGGACAAGATGACCACCAGGACCYTCTACGCCCACCAGACCCATTTAGAGAAATTTCTGAATGATGCAGTATGCATGCTCAATGAAACTCCACCTAATGGGAGGACCTCAGAAAACAAGAAGCTATAAAAGGCACAAGACAAGGCAGGTCACTGTCGGCCCAACATCCAGGAACCTCGAGTCAGGGACAACGCAGGACAMGACATCGCTGGAACCTGACTAAAAGAACTATTAGAAAGCATAAATAAACCAATACATTCAGATAAAGATGGACTGGCTACCTTGATGTCAGTGGTGCTCATAAAAAAACAACAGATCTAAACAAATCAAAAAACCCCACCCTCATCTGGGGCAAAGTCAAGAGAGAATAAAGAAAAGTAAGGAAATTAATAGAAAATAATAGAATTCCATAGAGAATATACTGGAAGAATACATTTCTGATTTAGATTTTTTTTAATTAAAAACAAAAAAGCTTGGTTGATAAGACATATGTTGGAATAATAGACTTATATATGAGTCATTGAACCTGGTTGGACAGATGTATACAGCTGACAAAAAAGAAAAAAGAATCAATATTATATATTTTACAGTGAGTATTTTTAAACTACAAAAAAATGGTAACTGAACTTTATAAGGGTGTGTGTGTACATATATATATATATATGTGTGTACACACAGTGTATTTTGGTATCCAAATTTCTCAGGGATTTGATGTGTGCAATTCCATATCTATCAGGAATGGCGAAGTTTGTGAAAAAATCAAGAATCAAGAACTCCTTAAAGAGGTAACTTCTTGCCTGCTCAGTAATGCAAACTTGTTTGATTTTAAATATAGCCAAATGCAGAGTTAAAAACATTAGAAGAATTTTTATATCTTATGTTCATAATTTAACCCTGCAAACCTGATGATTTTATCTTGCAACATAGCCAACAAAGAGACGTCATAATCATCTGTTCCACAGGAGTTCTTACAGTAATACTCTMTATAGACTGTCAAGGAAATATTGCTCAAAAATTGTAAAGAAGAATAGTATCTCTTCTTTTAACATCCAAGACCACCATATTAGACTACCATGTCCAGTTCTGATTCTGATTTAAAAAATTGTGTTGAAAACCTGGGAAAATATCAGAAAAGTTCTAAAATGCTGCTTTGTGATCCAGAAACATGGCTTAGTAAGACTATGCTCAAGGCTGAGAGGTCATCTGATTACAGTCTACAGACACCTACAATGCATAGAATTTTTTAATAACATATATAATTATGTCACAGATAACCTTTTTTTCATAACAGTTTCAAATGAAGTGCATAACTGAGAAAAAAAGGAAACTCTATAGAGCTACATCTAGATTTTGCTCCTGATCACTTGTGACTTTAAACAGAATACATTTGCAAAATTCTACTTCAAAACTTGCTTCCCTTCTATAGGAATAACCTCTGATGTTTTTTTTTTAACTTTTAAAAGAGCAGTTAGTATATAAAAAAAAGTGCACATCAAAACTAAAGAAGGTTAAAAAGTCACCAAAACTGCAGATCTCAATAATAATTAAATAAAATTTCTGTATTTCTAGTACAATTCTTCAAGAGGAAATTAGACACTGAAGTAACATCTGTGTAGGCAGGAATTCAATAGTGTAATTGGTCCTAGCTTGAAGAAAAGAATAAATAGAAACAAAAAGGAAGAAGCAAATGCAAAAGAGGCAGGATTGCGGGTAAAGCGGATTGCTCAGAAAGATCTAAAAGGTTAATAGAAGTGATTTGGCCTTTAATATAAATACATATAATTACTAATGTCAACTTTCTAGTCCACTAATTTGATGATCCTGCTGCTCTGGTGGTTCTCTTCAGATTCAACTACTCTTTACCTTGTCTTTTCAATATGCTACTGCTTTCTCCCCTCCAATTTCTTCTCTGCAGAGCCTTTCATTAAGAGGTATCCTTTCTCTTCTCTAAACCAGGACTGATAGCACCTTACTGACAAATCTGCCAGCTGCTGTGCCTTCCTTATGAAGGCTTTTGCTCAAAGTTCATATTTGCTACTCTCATAAGGTCACATCCACATTGATTCCCTCTACTATGCACTCGGCTAGAGCAAGAGAACTGAATAGAGTTATACTAACATACCTTTGTGGTTCCCATTTACCTTTCATATTTGTTTTCCTTAGAGCAAAAACACCCACATGTAAGAAAGCTCCTTCTTGATGCAACTCAAATTATAGAATCACAGAATAGTTGAGATTGGAAGGGACCTCTGGAAATTGTCTAGTCAGACCACCTGCTCAGAGAAGGATCAGAAAGAGAGCATTCCTCAGGCAGAACCTTTTGCTGCTACTGTTCTTCAAAATGCCTTTCTTATTGCGCTTCACATCTCTCGCCAGATTCAACTCCAGATGGGCTTTGGCTTTCTTAAGCCTCATCCCTGCACATTCAAAGTTTCTATGTTCCTCTTCTTCACTTGATCCTTCTTCTACCATTTGCATGCTTCCTTTACATGTCCAGGTTTACTAAGGAGCCCCTTCTTCATCCATACAAGCTTCCTGCTGCCTTTGCTTGATTTTCTTCTCATCAGGATGGACCTYTCTTGAGCTTGAAGGAGGTGATTTTTGAAAATCAACCAGCTCTCCTGGATCCCTCTTCTCTCTAGGGTCATAACCCATGAAATTCTTCCAAGCAGATCTCTAAATAGGACAAAATCCATTCTCTTGGAATCTAGGGTTGTGATTGTTCTTTTCACCCTTCCCCTCATTTTCCTGGCCTGTCCTTCCTAAAGACTTGGGATTCATCCATTGCTGTACTTCAGTCATGTTACTGCAGCCTTGCAACTGCACACAGACCTTAATCCTCTTTGCTCTCCAAGCTTTTACATTACTGTATAGATACTTCAGAGAGGCACCCAGTCATGCTGATTTCCCAGAGAAAGTGAGCTTTCCACATAATGCTGTCCTTTAGGCACTTCTTCACTTACATGCTTACATTTAAGGTGAGCCACATCCAGCCTTTCTTTTTGTTGATTATGAGGTTTCGTCTACAGCACCCCTCATCTTTTGCATGCAGAACCACTCCACCACTTTCTCACTCAATGTGGGTCTTCCTTTGCTGTCATTCCTTGCTTGCTTCCTTGTAAGATCTCCTTACTAGGCTGGTCAGCTTGTTGGCAAAGATGCTTTTGCCCATTTAGTTTCATGGATCCCATTCCTTCTAAGTCCTTGATCCTAAGAGATGTTCCCCATCATCATAGACCTCCTGATGCCAATACCAGTGGCCCCTTCTTCCATTTAAAACAAGCTTCATGAAATTATTTACAAAGTTCTGAACTTTGTCTGTATAAGTTAGTAAAACAAACTAAATGCATACACTTCATCTTTTGTCATCCATTGTTGTTTCTGTATATTTTATATACCAGTTCTTGTACTCTAATGATCATAACAACAAGTAGGCAGACATAAGCTATAAAAGCTATGAACCTATCATTCCCATGAAAATTTCTTTACACTTCTGCTGCCAATGGAACAAAATGCCTTCACAAGCCTACGTACAGGAGTCATTTGAAAATTTACTTTCTCTTCCTTTTCATAATTCCTTTATCAGCGCATATAGACTGATTCATATGTCCATTGGCTTAAAACACATTTGAATGGTTTTTGTTTTGTTTTGTTTTGTWTTGTATTTTGGTGTAAACAAAGCTTACTTATTCTTAAAGTCATCTTTGGTCCCCTTTTTTTCCTCCGCTTTCTTCTTCTTCCACCTCCCACATTCTAAAAAAATAGAATATATTATATACTTTAATACAAATTATAACTTTCCAATTTTTATTAAAGCATATAATATACACATATATACGTATTTATAAATATAACATGTATAATATATGTATAAGGTGGTACTGATCGCTTTTTTGAATAAAACAACTATATATTGGAACAGAAAATATTGGCCAAGCCAAGTCATAAGATATAAATTGCAGTTCTACATTATGCCATGTATGCAGTCAGCATATTTATTGCCATTGAGTTTTAAAAGTACATTGCATTYTCCARTATTGAAAGGAATATAATTTTTTCTTCAGTAACTGCTTACATGGTTTTGGAAACTTGGCAAATAATCTAACAACAAACTGACATTATATGTTGCTCCTCTTTTTAAAAAGTTGGACTCTGTTATGATGCCTTTAGAGTGCATTGCAAGTTGCACACTGATTTGATTCAATTCCAAAAGTAATTAGTGAATAAATGTATGAAAGAAAAAAAAATCATCATCGAGGCCATGAAAATCTTATCAGATGGTTGTTTGATTGTACGCTAGGATGAACAATCTTCTTTTAGAGTGAGCTGGTCAAAAACCTGGAAGGCTATTTTTATCTCTTTTATACTCCCTCTGGAGGAAATAGTTATACAATAGATCTAATTGAATCATCCTTGTAAATGGCATTGAGAAAAGTCAGCAGATTTGTCAAGACCTCATCAACTTAAGTTAGAGATGCGATAATGATGTTAAAACAATGTTTTATATCTCTAGTCAGCAGAGTAGTTATTAGACTCTGATGAGAAGGGCATCTTCTCACAGACAAATGTCCATACAGGGATGGGAGAATATAAAACGCGAAACAAATAACTTTTTAATTTTGTTTTCCTGTGTATCATGTATACAGTAAAATAAAATAGGAGAGAAGAACAGCCAACAATGGTAAGAGAGGGAGAAATACTCATCACCAAATACAGTGGGTCGCCATTAAAATGTCATTTGACAACCATTTGCACACAGTAGTATGTAAAATATCTCGAGTTCCATTTATAGTGGATGAATGATATCTATTTTAATGGCTGTGAAATAATCATAGGGATTTTAATGCTTTCTGCTTTATTATGGGTTAGCAATTATTTCTACAGTAATCGAATTATTTGTTAAAATATTTATGCTTTTCTGATTCTTTCTTCAGAACAACCTTTATGAAGTGTCCTGGACTTTTGGGGGGAAATGTAAGCTCTCTGCTTACTCAAAAAATGGTTACAGTGGGGTGAAAAAGATTTCCTTCAAAACAGGAAAACATTTTCATCATCTTTTTTACTGCTTCAAGGAAGCAACTTGAATGAGACTGGAACTAATGTGTTCCTCATTCCATGGTGGAGGCTCGTAATTAAAACAGAACATACTCTTAAAGCTTCAGAGGCATTGCTGTTCAGAAGACTGCTATCCTCTACAGGGTTACATTTTAAGTTCTCTATTTTACAGCCATGGATTGATAATTTATCAATAGTTCCAATACTTATGGCCTGGTCAGTATATAAAGCACATATAATACAGTGCATGAATATATTCAGAGCTGTCAAAAAGATGAACTAGTTTAAATTTTAGAAAGTAAGAAAGAGGATCAAATAAGGTTTTCATTATGGCTGTGTACAGCTTCTATAATGTAAAAAAATCTAATAATATTTCAAAACCGTCAGTTGTAAAAATTAACTTAAGCAGCTGATTTTGGAATATGCATAAACAGAGATTTCAGCTCTTCTCACAAGAGTGGAAATAACTTACTTTTTTCAGTAAAACATAGGAGAGTTTTTGCAAATGCCACTACATTCCTGTTGAAACTTGGAAATCATTATTTAGTGAGTGTTCCTGAATTGGTATAAATATTTTAATTGAAAAATAAGCCATTTCTGCTCTCATAAAGATACAAATAAATGCATGATCTGCAACAATACAATGAAGTCACCAAGTATTTAACAATACTTGCATGTTTAGCTCTATGTTTTTTGTCCTCTGAAATCCCCACAATCAAGATTTGCCATTTTGTATTATTATAGAGAGAACATATTTCAACCTAGAGATTGCTTATAAAATGAGACTATTTTTATGTTCTATATATTTATAAGCTAAACTAAAAAGTCCCCTGTATCAAATACAGACTTGAGCCTTGGCATACAAGATATTGTATTAGCTCTGTGCCATTCCACGACTTTCCAAACAAGTTGGAAGAATCCTCCTGTTGACAGAAGCAGGATTTAAATCTATAATCCATTTGCAAAGAAGCATGACCATAGTGGAAAACCATAACAAAATATCTTAGCATACAAAAATAGATTTTAAAATCAAAAGTAATATTTAGAATGTGACATGAGTGGTACATGTGAATATATGAGCATGTACAAACTTATGTGTATTTATTAAGATGAAAGTGTGAAGAAAATCAGCTCTTTTGTGAAATTAGATTTTGGTATTTTTTGAAAAAGGAAGTATACACAAAGTGTAACTTGAGAATGACAGTGAGGAGTGTTAAAGTAAGAATATTTAAAGCATATAAAATACAGTCCAGTCTTTGAYTTCATGGGTGGATGAGATTTTTAGGTGTTAAAAACTTCTGATGACTTTTCTATGACTCTGCTCCTATGTGCATAATTTAAGGAAAGATGAGTTAAATATCAAATGCTTTAGTTAAAGTAAGTGTGGAAACCTAATCCTGTGACAAACAGAATTAGCTAATACATCTGAATTCTGGTGCTTGAGCTGGTAAGTCAATGTTGTGAGATAAAAAGTATTTCCACATTTATGTCATGTGTAGCTATGCTTTTACTCAACTACATTGCTGCTTACCCATAATGTGCTCTTCTATTTCATCCAGTGGTGAAGACAATTAGTAATTTGTCTTGCCCCTTGATCATAACATCTTTCTCAATTCCCTGAAAGGTATCAACCAATAAAATTATTTCCTGCTTTCTCAAAATGAGGGCTTTCCCTGTTCATGGATTTTATGATTATTGTTAAATAAACTATGAACGATAGTAAATCTGCAGTGTTATTTCTCATAAAGCATCATGAATCTCATGTTACCTTCCCTTCTGGAAGGTTGTGTTTGTTTCTAAGTAAATAAAGAAGATAACAAACATTCCACTGCCTTCTTTCTGCTTTGGAAAACCTTATAGGAAATAGTTCTCTTACTTCCATAGGACACTAGATGTTCCACATCAGGATAAAAATAAAGACTTCAAAGTTTTAAGCAGGAAAAAAAAGAAACATTATCTTCTCTCTGTGCTTAATAGTCAGTGATTAAGAATGCTTGATAGAGGAAGAAGCCTAGGCATCCTACTACAAAGAATATATCCAAATCCCTGTGTAGTTTGGCTACCTAGGGATGGGTCTATTTCAATGTTTTCTCTAGGAATTGTTCCACTTCGAATTAGTAATTGAAGCAGGAGCTTTTGCATGTTTCATATCAACACCCCAAACTTACTAATTACTCTTTCAGTTCCCAGGCTGAAGATATTACATTTTGTATAAACATTCTAATTAGATCCACAAGAATAACCACAATCTAGTTCCCCTCCAACCCTTATTATCTTTCCATGGGACCCTCCCCCAAATCCCTTCCAAAAGCTGACACAGGGATGCAACTGAAGAGRGTGTTAGGGAAAGTTTTCCCTTACACCAATCAGGCAGAGCAGTTCACCACAATGTCAGTCATCTGCCCTTTGGATACCTCAAACATTCTAGAGTCTGTAACACAGAGACTGTGTATTGGGGAGGGAGAAGGAGCTTTTTTATTTGTATTTTATAGATAGTTTATGTGGCATGCATCCATAGTAGCTGGGCTAAGATTAAGAGAGGTCTTTCAGCAACATAAACAGTCAATTTATGGAAGGAAAAAAAAAAGAAACATGGGAACGTCAATGTTGTCTAAACAGGATTGTCTGATGAGACTTCAGAACTTCCCACTTCAAACATATAGAACATCTCCTTGCTTCTATGTTTGTGTACAGACTAAATTGTGATTATACTCCCACTGAAGTCAGTTGCAAAATTCCCATCATTTTCAAGGATTTCCATTTAGTTATGTAGATCACTCTGGCCCTGGTTCAGGAAAACAGTCACAGGCACTTAACTTCTTCCCTTAATATGCCAATAATGAAACACATGCTTAAAATTAAGGGCTAGGTATCAATCATATTCTTAATTACTGTGCTAGAACAAAGACTATTTTCTTTACAAAACGGGATGATTACCACACTTGTTAAATTATGTCTCATATTGACTAAAATCTATATAGACTGTAATGTGTATCAGTTTAAAATGTATAAATATATTAAATTATTTCCAATATTGACGCTATTTCAGCTGTTTGCTTATTTCAGTGGGCAAAGTATTCCCTTTATTGAAAAAGTATCACAAAAGAGAGCCTTTAGAATAGTTTATAGGTTTTTGACTGCCTAATGAATAACTGGTTTCACTGGGTTTGTTTTTATTGCCAAGTATCCTGAATTCATTAAACCTTAAACCCTCCTTTGTTAGAACCGAGTTTCATATAAATTTTCATAAGCATGACATAGGTCACACAAATAACTGGAAAGAAGAATTTGTTCCCAGTGACAGAATCTATTATTTTTAATCTGTAATTCTCCAGCTAGGAGATCTCAGCTTCATGTGATATAATTAAAAGAACAAAAACAACTAAGAAAATGAGGGAGTTATATTTTCAATACTTTCAGGACTAAAATCAAATAATCTAAATCAAGGTTATATTTGGAAATACATTAAGTCACATTCATGAATCTGATTCATATCCCTTTGACCCCAATTTTACATTTTGACTCCAAATGGCTTTAAAAGACAAGCATAAGCACTATTAGGTTCAAGCTGTCACCTCTGACACTGCCAGAAAAAATTATCAAATTAAATATGTCGACCAGACACCCAAAATCTACATATTCAAACATATAGCTACTTGCTTATTAAAAGAACAAAATTTCAGAAACAGATGAGGGGAGGGGAAAAATTACACTTGAAATACTTGCCTTAGCTAATGGGTCCTCATAAACTGCTGTCCCTCTCATCTTGTAAAACCCTGTGAAAGTAGCAAAGATTCAGAAGAAAGCATCAAGGATTATTAAAGATATGGAAGTGTTTTCACATAGGAAACAATTAAGACAAACTCTTTAGCAGAGGAAAAGACGGTTGTTGGAAGATATAACAGAGACCTACAAAACCATGAATGGTAAAGGGAGTACCTAAGAATTGCTCGTTCATTGTTCATTCATTCCAAGATAAGAAATCAGCTGCATCCCAAAAGTTAAGAAAAGGCAGATTCAAATCAGTAAGAAGGAAATGATTCTTATGATAGTATCTAATCAAGGCTATACAGAGTAAGGGGTAAGTAGACAAGTTCATAAAACAAATTTGTACCTTGGACTATTAAGTACAAAGACACAGTCCCTGGGCTAACGGATTCTCATACAACATAACTGTTTAAAATGGAGAATATCCTAGGAAAGTTTTATTATATCGTTACACAGTTCCCCTACCCCATCTGTAGCRTATTACTCTCAGACAACACAAACTTACCTACTGACCTACTAGTCTGACCTATTATCACTGATTTTCCGTTTGCACACAGTGCACACTCACATCTTGGACTTACCAAAATTATTTTTCTCTGGAGACTATGTACATATGCACACATATATATATATACACACATATAAACACGTGTGTGTTTGTGTGCATGTGTATGCAAAGTCAGCAAAGGAAACGAAAAACATACATAGAAATACAGAATAGCTAGRACAGCAGAAATAGCTGATGATGATGTACCATGGACTTCAAATACATATTTTTCCATTTAGTGACCATAAGTCAGAAGTTCAGTCCCTTAATATACAGAAGGGTGTAGTCCTTGCAGAGTAGAAACACCAGCAAACATCAACTTTATTATATTTTATAGATAGCAAATGTCCACATCTGAGCTAACCATCATAGCCTTATTTAATTATTTCAGGGAGGTCTAAGGACCTAATTCATTTTATATGTCTACTTTAGTTTGAGAGAAGTTAAGACTTTTCATGCTGTAAAAAAGCCTTTTTTTTTTTTTTTCCTTTCATTAGAAGTATTGAGTTGGCTAGCTCCGCTGCATGAAAGAATCCAGGAAGACTGTACTTTGGGAAAATTCTGCAATCTTCAAACAAGAGAAAAYACACAGAATAATGAATAAAGAGATAAATCTTATCCCTGTCCAGTCTGGTAGGATTTATCTCCAAAATTTTGTCAGGTTTCCCTGAATTGCATAACACATGGCACCAAAGCAGGAAAATGTTACATGTCAGTCAAGAATGTGAGCAAATCCTTTCTCAGGCTAGGTATACTCTCTATACTTTGACAGCTGTTAATTATCTCACTTTTTTGTCTTTAATCTTGAGTAAATTTGATACTGTAATAAGTAGCTCACCTTTCTTATCCATAGACAGTTTCTGAGCAAGGAACTTTAACTACTTTTTTTCATATGAATTTATATTATGCTACAAGTTGCATCTTCACACCACAAATGTCCTTTTTTTTTTTTTTTTTTTTTTTTNAGACTAATGGCATATAATTAAGGAAAAATACAATGGAAGAATCAATAACGTGCCAGGAGTTTTCTTTCATGCACGTTAGGGATAGCCAGTTTTTTCCCCCCTTTTACAAATGATACCCTCAGTATACATAGGCATATACTGTATGCGTAGGAGTCAAAATTACTATCTTGCCACAGTATCTTCTACTGAACATCTGGCAATCTTTTTCTGAAAGCAGGAAAAGCACATATAATTTTTTTTCCTTCTTCTTCTTGAATATGCAATGAAATTTCTGTAAAATGAGTTTACAGACTAATTCATTGGAATAGTAGTTCTGTAAACTACTGATATTTTGAACGTCACACTCAGAATACWGTCTCCTTTCTACAAGCTGCTATCTTCTTCCTAAGAAATTCAGTTATTCAGTGTTTTCAGTTACATTTGCAGTTATTCTTTAACCTATCGGAACTTGATTTCTTGAYATTTTGTTACAAAAAAAGAGAGTAATAGTATCAGGAATAAAGATTTGCTCTCCCAGTAATTCCCTTTCTTTCAATGCATATAGACATGTTTCACAATAAAAAAATCTTGATTTTTTTTTATTTTTCTAGAGGCTCACTTTCCCCTCTCACTGCACATTGTGACATAGATAGCAATGTTGTAATCTAGGAGAGGTGAAATTAGAATATATCATTCCCATCTTCTCTGCTCCCTTTAATTTACTTAAGAAATTTCTATCAAAAAGTCTAAATTTACTAGAATGTCAGTTATACAGTATTTTCTATATAGTCTTCTTACCATTATATAGTGGTATATATTATATGTGATGAATTCTTCAGATGGAATGATGCAAACAACATTTTAAAGGATGGGTGGACTAAAGTATCAAAGAGCCTTCAGACAAAAAAGCAGTAGTAGGAAATAGAGACAAACACTCACTGTAGAAACTGGGCTTTGAAAAGTATCACTTTTCTTCTGTTTTCATTATATTTAGCTGGTTTTATTCAAGAGATTATGAATTACTTTTTACCATGTCTCACTCTCAAACTTGCACTTGCCTGTTTTTCTACACCAAYGCGAAGCAACAACTCATTAAAGAAGGCCACGTGAAATGCAGTATCCAAATGAAGGCAATGCTCAATGCTGCCACTACAGCTTTTGTCTTGTTTGTTCCACTGAATCAATTTTATCCTTGTACCAGACAAGAAAATTGTACTCTGCACTTTTGCATTTTGTCCTCCTTCCGTCCCCATCAGACAGGGGGCTAAAGCGCCCAAAGTTGTGTCCCTTCCTGGGAGCATGTTGTGCCCTCGGTGGAAACTGGACTACAGTTCTTCACAACTCCACAAAACTTTTATCCAGAGTTGCAGCCTCTTGACAGTTTGCACCAAATTCAGTCCCCCAACCCAGGAGAACATTTCATTTAATCATAAGGGGTGCTGAATTTCTTGAGCCCTTTGCTGAACTTGGTTATTTCAGCTTTCAAATATAATAATGTGCAACATGACATAGAACCTACCTTTTCAGATGAGTATAGCTCAATAGTTGTCACATGCTGTTTTCACTTCTTAAAACATTCAAAGTAGGCAGCTCCACTTGACATTCCTGCTTTTCCTTCCTTTCTCCTCCATTTTTCCAAAAAGAACTCAAAACTAAAATAGCAGCACCAAACTTTCTAGAACAGCAAAGAAGTAACTTATTTATCATTTTTTTTTAATCTGGACATCTAAATGTTGTTATTTTTACCTTATTTGTTGCCACAATGCTTCTAAAAATAATAATTAGGCCTGTCAAATATTAACCTCCTAAAACTTGCTGTGTTTATTTTTAAAAAGCGAGTAGAGAATATAAATACCAAAAAAGAATACAGCATTACCTATGACACTTTTCACTGGAAAAGAACTCCTACTCCCTTCAGGGAGCATTGGATGACTCAAGTCAAAATGTGTGCATGTTCATCAGGTAGGACATATGTGTTCATCCAAGGAAAGTAAAAATAGACTGCAGTCAACATTGGAAAAACTCAGAGGCACAAGACACTGAAGACCAGAGGAGTGAAGTGAAGGAGTGGGGGCATCTGTCATCTTCAGCTGTGCTGCAGTTCTTTACAACTATGTAGAATTAACTTCTGATTATAAGCACAATTTTGTAATTTTTCTCTCTTTTCGGTAGAATAACATTAAAAAAAAAAAAAAGAAAGAAAAGAAAAGAAATAGCTCCAGCACTTTTGTTAAGGTAGCAGGCAGCACAAGTAGCATTGATTTCAAGCAGAACATGGCCATATTAATTGACCTTGGTAATACTGGAAAGGCATTAAACCAAATCTTAAACATGTATTGGAATTGCTGTTTGTTTTCCTTGTATTTTTTTGTTTGTTTTATTTGAGCATATACACATAAGAAGAGGGCTCCTGTAGCATTCAAACAGATCATTTTGGTCCACCAGTTTCTCCAGATATTCCACTAAATTTTAAAAGCTGCTGCTTCTTTCTTTTCTCTCTCAATGGCATTGGCATCTCATCTCTGTCAGCAGAGTCTAGAGGAGCCGTATCTAGACTGAAAAGAACAGTTACAATTTACCTTTGAGCAGAAGGTCATTCCTGTTTTGGGTATGTGGCAGTTACAACTACATGATTTTCAGTTTCACTATATAACAATATTATCAAACAATTATTTCATGGTAGCAGTTTTCTACTTAACAATAGCATTTTATTATTTACTTTTAATTTTGTTTGTAATAGGTTCATAGAACTTCAAAAATGTGGATGTTGAGAACTTCACTCAATATTACTTCAAAAGATCACTAACAAATTAAATAAAATAGGATAAATTTTGAATGTAACAGTTTCATTTTTCCTCTGAAAGAAAAGGAAATATAGTAAGGTACAGAAAGAAAAAGAAATATAGTAAGGCATAGTACCTTTCAGGTACTRTAAGTTGGTACATCACCAACTAACATTCACTTCAGTGCTGGATTAATTGACAGAAAAATAGGAAGTTAAGATAATAATAATAGGTTAAACTTAAGCTTTGTAAAAAATCCTTTGAAGTAACCACGCAAAATACTCATCCTTCAACTGAAACAAAAATTTCTACTGCAACGATAATAATGAATAATTTTCATCAGCTCTCTTCACAAGGACACTGCAACAATCAGTGTGAAGAGTGCACGTTAAAATGCAGTCTCTCAACACAGAATGAAGCGATGGAGAGACTAAATATTTAGAAAAAAACAAAAAAAAACAAAACAAAAACCTAACAAATTCTTCTTCCTGAAAAAAGCCATTTGCTTACAAACAAATTCTGCTTTAACCTTAACATTATTTGACAGACTATTCTTACTCTAATTGGGCTTAACGTGTTCTGGTAATCACTTCAGAAGTAACATTTGCACATAGTATCAAAAAACTAATTAAGACCTATTCTATAAAGTAGGCTTTGAACCATATGCTGACATACAACCCCTTCCTCCCTCTCCCCAGGAAATGCTCTGAAGCACTACCATGAACCTATTTATGTTCAAAATATTAACAAACGACAGTTAGGCAGCTCAATAAGTGGCTTATTTCATCCTTTTCTAGAAATAATTACATGTAGAAAAGGAAGTGACTTAAATTGAATTTTCTGGAAGTTGTTCAATCTTTATATTTGCCTTAAAGGATTACCATTACTGGAGAAACCATGCTATTTGAACTTCCTAATTTTGCTATTTTTCCAACAGGAAAACATGATTTCTGCTGTAGAACTTATTTCTGGATTAAAAAGAAAAGAATAAGAAAATATGTATCAGTTGTTAATGAGACAGAAACGTACCTGGTGTGCATACATTTACTAACACACCATTCCTGACAATGAAGCTATTTTGTAAGCAACATAAAATGAATAAAGCTGTAACAAGCTGCACACTGCCAGACTGCAGCTATGACTCCAGATGTATGATCTCATTGTATCCTATGATCAGAGCTTTCAGCTCCTCTTGGGACCACGATGTATTGCCTGCACAATACATGGGGCAGATATTAGCCACTGAAAGACATTTGAAAGAAGATTCAGATTTCTTAATACCATGGCAAGAAGCAGCTAATTAGTCACCACGCACTGAACACAAGCTAAAGCTAACGTAGATCATTTGACATTCCAAAACCTAGGTGGTAAAAATAGTGTTGATTTTACTTTTTGGAGCATGAGTATCTTGAAAATGTATTCAGAYTTTGTTGAAACCTCTTATCTGAGCCAGTAATTGATGCCTTCATTTTTCTTTTCTAATTTATAGTAAGAATCGTTTTCTATTTTCTTTTTTTCTCATGTTGGGCATGTAGAGTAACATCTTTTGTGTTCCTGTTCTATTGGGTATTTGATGCAATTGTAAGTGAGACTACTCTTTTGTTATTGGTAACTACAGCTTACCATTTTTTCTAATCTGAACACAGATGTAAAATCAGTTTCCTCTGATTTTTTTACTTCAAGAAGAAGGAGAAAGCATGAGCTGTGCACTTGTCTGTGTGCATATATGAAATAGAAGGCAATCGTATCTGTGGACAATTTAGAGAGGTTCATTCTTTGAGTGGTTTAGGAACAAATACTTTTTTGTGATTTTTTGTTAATGGATTTTACCACCTTCTCTTTCAAACCTTTACTTATGTAGTTGTAAGGCAAATGAATACCCAAGCATGTCACAGCATTGTTAAGCAAGTTTCAGGACATTTACAGCCTAGGAGCAGTCTATCTGCTCCTGGCTGGTAAATTTCCTGAAATATGTTTCAAAATTCTATGGTGTTTATTTCAGCTATGTTGACCCTGAAAGGCAACAAATGCAGTATGACACCAATGTATAAAAATGTCTGCACCACCTATGTTCAAAATACACAGACATGCTAAAGGCAATACTTGTAATTTCTCTTTTGCCATATCAGACTTCAGAAGCTTTTGACAGAGAGGTAACAGAAAGCAAAAGACAAGTCAGTACTGGGTGCTGTCAGATAAAAAATAATCTATATCTATTTCCTGGTACATCAGAATTTGACTGCAGCTCAACTGTGAATACCAATTAGACTCCACTAATAGTCATTGAAGAGTCTATTACTCTTTCTAGGAAGCCATTAATGTAGTTCTCAATTAACCTGAAATACATGGGAATTTTCTTTCACATAATGGATAAAATTCAAAATTAGCTAGACTCAATTACACTTTACAGCTGCAACATTATGGAAATTTCCTTTTCTCCGTTCTTAGTAAACAAATCATGTGAACAGCTAATGACTGCCACTGCAATCACTGTGTCAAACCAGTGCTCACACCACTTTGCCAAGGAGGTGCTCCAGGTCAGCCACAGTTTGCAGCTCTCTCTTTCAGTAGCATTATTGCTCTATCATCATACCAGATTGAGAGTTACTGGTGGAGAGGTGTTGGTGCAGGACAGAAAAGAGGTGATAAGAATTTTATTTGAACCACTATCCAATCCTCCTGCTGCATGCTGTCAATTCACATGTCCCCAGGTAAGACAGCAGGTACTCTCAGTCTCCTCAAGCCCATCACCAGATGCAGCGAGCTGGACCGGAACTGTGACAGTGTGAGCTTCTTTCAGAGGCAAATTTAGAGAATGCACATTTTCTGCAACCAGCACCAAAACTGGAAACCATTCCTATAAGAGTATCAGAATTAAGAGCAGAAGGATGAGAAAAATTGAGAGAGGAAAAAAAAGCTCCCAAACTTCCAAACACAACACTGTTACATGTTTTAAATTATTTCTCAAGCTAACATTGATGTCTTACAATACACAAGTCTTCCCTTCTGCCTAAAAAGAGATTTCGTTTTTTTTTTTTTAATAATAAAAAGCTAAAAAATCACTTTCTTGAAATTTATTGGAGTTCTTAGATCACTTCCCGAATCACATATTGATATGTATTATGGCCTTGTCAGTCAATAGACCAGTGGAATCCATCTACTGCATGTCAAAGATATGGAAAAGAAGTAGTGAACAACTCAGTTCTCATGCACATTTAGGAGTAGGTAATCCAGAGGTAATCTCTGTAAATCAGAGAACACACACACATGCATATGTTTAATTATACAGTGTGAAAGTGACAGGAGAAAACTAGATGTCATGTGCTAAGCTAGACAGCTAATGAAAATGGATTATATGCCTCTTTCCTTCGGTCAAGAAGAAATCTAGATATTTTTAAACACTGGAGTGAAAAATAATGCTCCTCCTGGCATAAACAGAAACCCTCAAATCTGCTCCTGCACAGGGAAGACTTAAGCATGTGAAACACAGCCTCCATAAACATCTCATTCTCTCCTTCAAATTAACTATGGAACACTTACATTACCATCTTATTCCAATTAAATAAGATGCTCTTATTCATGATAGTTAAATAYACTGCTCCATCAAAGTGAAATAGTGATGTTTCCTTGATTTCAGGATGAAGAAACATCTTTGTCTTGATCAACTGTTTTTCTCTTTAATACTTCCTTCAGGGATTTAACAATTTCTATAGCCAATAAGTATTTTAAAAGTTTAGGTATTCAGCCTAAGAACAATAAATATGCCAGAGAACAAATAATTTTCTGTTCACTCTGCAAACTCCACAGAAAGAAGAACATTTTTCAGCCAAGGCTGTTAAGCTGTTATACAACTTCCTCTTAAAAAACTAAACTGAAAACCTAAAAATGAAAATGTCTTTGTTGTTCTTGGACAGATTTATACAAAAGCTACTGAGTCAAATGGTTTTAATATATATACATTTATAATGAATAATTTCACCTGAACTACTTACAGCTCAAGCTATGAGATAGAACTATATTACGAAATTCATTTCAGCTTTAGCACTAAAATAAGCAAATCTGGCAATGCTTTAGAAATGTATAGTATATTTACATGGCAGAAGACAGAAACAGTATTTGACTACAACTACCTTAGTCTGTGATAGAAGCCTAGATAGATAGACTAGACAGAATGCAACAAATATTTCAAAATTTTCGAAGGCTGAAGCATTTTGACTGATWCTGTCTTCCTCTTGTACTGCCACTGATATTCTTTATTTTGCAGTAAACAACTCAGAATATGGATATTTATAAGAAAAACTTCCCTGAATACCTATGAGCACACAAAAGTAGTAGAAAGTTATTTTGTTCTCTCTCTCCTTTGAAGATATAATTACAATTTCTAAATAAAATAAAATAAAATAAAATAAAATAAAATAATTAAAAAAATAGAACAAAGCATCCTCTCCTTCCAGTTTCATTCTGCCCTGATAGAGAGCCCTTATATTATACCATGCTGTCAAATTAAATTAAGACATGGTATCCTCCACACGTACACTTCATCCTGTTGAGTGTTAATAGCAATGTTTCTTTTCAAAGAGAAAACAGAACAACAAAGCTCAATGGAGAACTTCTAATAGCCAAATCCATGGACTGAAATTCAAGTAAAATCCTTTACCACAGCAGAGTATCAATGAAGAGAGGAAATGGAGCCCCTGGTGATTTTTGTTAATGTTATATTATGGCAAATGACTGCTGATTCTGTTTGGTTTCACTGTACCAAGACATTTTTTCAGTCCACTTTTTCTCCCAAAGGGCAAGGGTAAGTCTCCTTTCCTTTGGTCTCAGGTTCTGTGGTTGTGTGAAGGGCTTTATTTGAAACTAGACGCCAAGTTTCTTTTGTCTCCTAAAGAGTCATCTCCAATTGTCTAGTCTCCATATTAATTTCAGTGAACTTGAAGACAAGCATTTCTGTAACACTGATTATACCATGTGGCAGAAGACTATATGGCCCACTATGGGAAGGGCACACAAGTAGAAATTTGTGAAAAAACTAATTGCACTGAGGTTCATGGCTCTTGCAATTATTTCTTCCTCCCCCAGGGAAGGAACTTCATTCACATACAAGCTCAGCATTCCTTAGCAGTTTCAGATCATTTTTTTGAAGTATGTTAAAACCTCAGCTTTCTTAATGGAGTTTCTCAAGAATGTCAATAGTAACTGTAGTTGTACTTCCATAGCTGCTGATGCCAAAAGGGACCAATACTACGCTATCTAAGACTGATCACAGTTTTTGCGTAGCACAGACTACTGCTTAGTGTGGAACATGCTTCACAATCACCTTCTATTCAGTTACAGAGATCTCATCCCTTCCCATTTATTTATGTGGCAGCTACAGTGTACAGGAATCACTAACACTAGGAAATTATTTAGAGTGAGCTTTCAAAATAATCTTATTCAGGGGAGGTCAGACTGTGTCAGCAATAAACACTTTTGATGGTAGTACCCCTTAAGGTGAGTAACAGCATCACATAATCCATCCTCAGAAGACTTCAAGCCAATGTAGGATAATAGCATCAGTAAAATTGGAACAGCCTAGTAAGAAGACATATCCTATACTGTTAGCAATAGAAAACATTTCTTGGAACTAATTGTAAGGAGAAAAACAAATGCAGTTCTTTTGTATTGAAACACGAGAATGAAGACACAACTCAGTCAACAACAACAAAAAAAACAAATCCCCATCAAATAAACTTTCAGTGGAGAGCAGATATGACTCTGTTCCGTGCAAATTCATTTCTCTTCCCTCTTCTTCATAAGCTCATGCTTTCAAACCTTTAGCATTTTGGTTTCCCGTGTTTAGAGTTCCTTCAGTTTAATAATACATGATAATACATAATAAAACAAAGCAAAGACAAACAGAAAATAAACCTCTGATAAAGAGGTAAAGAAAGAAATATAAATATTTTAAATAAAAACCTAGGTAAACCTACTTAAACACATTGCAGAGGAATAGTTCTGTTATTTCAGATACGATATAAATCAAAATATCCAAACAATATATTCCTTTGTCATAGAATTTACTATATATTTCATCAGACCTCTGTGTTAAAATTAAGGCAGAGCTTTGTTTTTTGAATAAATTCAAAACAGTCTGATACTATGAACCAATATACCACAAGTTAATTTATGAGTTAAAATTGCTTTAATTTTCTAAGTGCAAAAATACAGCATTCCTATTAATGAGCCACAGGCTACATGAGCCTGTGATTTTAGTTAGCTTTCCAACAAGTATTTCTTCTTTACCACAATGTATCACACTTTAAGTACTACTCCTATTCTTCAGCCATAGATCAATATTCCMCCTACAGAAAAGCTTTTGACTAGCAGTGTTTTCACTTTCTCTCCAAACATCTCTTTGCTACCCTCTCTCCATTTGAAGAACCCCCACTCCTACCCCTCCTCAGTTGTTCAAGTAAGGAGTTAATGCCAAGTATTCTGAGACACAAACAATAAAAATAGTTAAGTTAGTTTACACAAGCAGCTTGAGTCATTTTGGTTGATTTTCTCTGGAGCAGAGAAGAGAGAACTCACGCAACTCACCCCCCAAAAAACGTGGAAAAAGTAATCTTCAGCTGATGAAAAGAAATGAGCAACCAGAGAGAGAAATGAAAAGAAAATAAGATCTGCCTGTAGCCTCAATGTCAGCAGACAGTAAAAGTCTAAGTATGCTTAGTGACTAAGATCAATACTAGTTTCCACAGCTGACCTCCTTTTAGCATGGRCTTGCCATTTACCATCTGAGTGACTGCAGACATGAACGCAGTTTGATCTCTGCAGGTAGAAGAGTCATTTGACTACAGCGACTGTCCTTTTATTTAGCTGTTCTTAATGCGATAACCCGACCTGCAGACCAAAGATGAAGCACATTAATGTTCCAAAAACCCTACAGCATTGCTGCTCGCATGATCTCTTATGCAATTAAATGAATTATCTTAGCTTTTGCGAGCGTAATATTCACACTCCGATAAGGCTAGAAATCCACACAACAGAAAAAGAAATAGGCTAACTAGTCAGGCTTCTTAACATCCTCTGCAATTTGCTCATAAGAAAAGATGCAGCTGTGAGGAGCCACTGAATCCTCCTATCAAGCAACAGGGGTTTAGGCTCGACAGGCTGAATTAGTTGCCCAGAATTTCTTTCTTTATAAGTACTATCTTAAAATTATTTCCTATTTGACAAACTTCTGTGAGGACTCACATATCTCTACAAATTTCAAGATAAACTTCTGTGAGGACTCACATATCTCTACAAATTTCAACAGATACTCTGAACCAGAATTAATACAGACTACCTTTTGTCCTTTAAAAAAAAGAATCTAGAATCAGATCTTCTTCCTAGAGGGCTTCGTATAGATACTGCGTTATAAGCGTATATTTCACCTAAAAACAACAACAACAACAACAACAAAAAATCTCAAAAAACAAAAAAACTATCAAATCCCAGAAACTATGAATGGTGAAGTGAACATTTTTTACACCTTCAGAACTACCTGGGGTGTTTTTAAAAAGTCTAAAGTCAACACTGAACACAATGAAAATTAGACACTGAAACTTGTCTAAAATTGATGAGATAAAATTCTCTCTCCAGGTTAAAAGGAAAAAAAAAAAAGAAAAATTAAAGTTCTGAGTAAGGACAAAATAGCAGCAAAAAACTACGTGCATTCTCTGTGAAACTGCCTTTTCCACTGACCTTGTATTTGCCATAGTGAACAGCTGGAGAGAGGGCATGGCCTTAGGCAAAACAACTGGGTCCCTCCATTTTAATGTAAGCAATATATCCCCACACTAATGGAAATTATTTCCATTTTGATACACAAACTTCCATTTTAATGTACTTAACAACAAGCTCACTAAAATCCTGAAACATGTAACGTTTCCTAAGTTTTATACCAAAATAATCTTAAAAACAATTCAAAAATAAAAACAATTCTCAAAATTTCTGAGGCTTGCTGCTGAAAAAAAATCTTGAATACTGCATTGGGATGCTATAAGGATATAATGGGATAAATAAACATAGCACAGCATCTACCACAGTAAACTCACAGTTTAAACCCACTACTAAAAAATAAGAGTGAGAATACAGTCAACA
The DNA here is from genome assembly GCF_003343005.1 of Rhea americana. Lineage (NCBI taxonomy): Eukaryota > Metazoa > Chordata > Aves > Rheiformes > Rheidae > Rhea > Rhea americana. The sequence goes on from NW_028185184.1 coordinate 1,858,590, forward strand.
TATGGAGATTCAAAACAGCCATCATGCCTTAGAAGACAAATCTTTACCTTAGTATGGAAGCTCTATGAACCACTTATACACAGTATAAGCTGTCAGTATAGAATTTAATCAATTTACAGAGCACTGAGCAAGATCTCCTCCCTACAGTGCAGATGACAAATGGATAAGACATTCTTGTACATAAATATCATGATTTATTTTAATGTGCTAACAGTCTAAGATATAAAGCAACTGAGGTATCTTGTGGAAAGCAATGATAGGTTTCAAAGTATTTCCAAATGTTCAAACAAAATACCATTTTAACTGAGTACATAATGCAACTTTTATTTAGGAAAAAAGTTACTTGATATATATTTTCTTGAGAGACACAAATAGCTTCTTAAGAGTGTGACTTTGAAAGTAATTATAAAACTGCCAGTTTCAATATTAACTACAGTTAGAGCTAGCAAGCATGTCTGAAGGTTCAAGCAACCCTTCATACATCCCAAAAATACCTTTGAGCTCTGAAACCACAAATGAAGAGGGGTTGAGCAGAATGAGGCTTGAGACATCATGCCAGTGCTAAATGGCACATCTGGAGGATATCAGGGCGCAGGACAAGCAATTTCTTATTAAAAGCACATCAATTAGAACAGACTACTTGAAGAAAAAAGTGCCATTGTGATTGTCTCTCATCCAGTACATGTAATACCTCCTCTGCTACTGTCAGAATTAATACAGCACTCCCTCCCCTTCAGGATCATCGACGTAATCCAACTGTATGTAGCAACATCATCTCCCTGGTTCTCAGAGAAGACTGCTAGAATTTAGATGAAATAGGATAAATCTCACAGCTATTTACTTTATAGGCTGCAAAACAGTCTTGGAGTTTATTCCTATGACCACCACTCCAAACAGCTATGAAAGATGCAGCAACATTTTGTTCCACCACTGGAAAAAATTGTGAATTAACATCTAATCATATTGACCCCTCCTACAGGCTGTCATAATGGACAAAGTGAATGTCTGAAGAAGGCTGAATCTGATAAGCTAGCAGTTGGAAGACAGGGGAGGAGGATGAGAAAGATTAGAATAAAAAATACATTTTAACACTGAAAGTCAATAGAGAAAAGTTATTATGGAATCCAGTATCCTTATTAAAAGTATTTTTTGTTAAAATGACAACACTTTGGGATACACTTCTAAGACACATTTATAGGTAAATTTATATTAAGGCATATCTTCTTAAGGCATATATTTGTTTTGAAACAAACCCAGCGTGCCAAACAATTTCCAAGAATCAAAATCTTCTCAGTTATCAACACATGCGTTATATTTCATATTTTTTCCCTCCACATTATATATGACAGTAACCTAACAGAATATAATAGCTCACTTTCTTCTTAGTCAACACTAATCTTACACAATGTAATAAAAAAGTGCCCAATGAAAATTAATTAAAAAAAATACTGCATAGCAGTAATAGACAGTTAACTCTGTCACTCCCTCACTCACACTGAAGAAAAATATCTGTAACTGTGTGGATTATAGTGAACCATTTTCAAATTTTAACTTGATCTATCAGAGAGAAGTACTTTCCAAGGCAAGTTTATGTAGTATGAAGCAACAACCAAACTGAGCTCTCTGCTTTTCTTATGGATGCTCCAGCATGATAGTTAGTGTTACACACAGGACAATACCACCGGATACAGTCCAGCAACTAAAAGTCTGAATTTTCAAAATGCTATTTATGATGGCTATGATCCACTTGCATAATTCCTCTATTAACCTGCAATTATGATGTAAAGTTCTTGCATAGGTAATGTGAACAGTAGGGAGTTTCACCTATAGTAAATACGACAAATATTTAGGCCTGAATGTATGAAAATGGCAATCACTATTCGATTCAACACTTAATATTGAAAGTTGGAAAAGCCAGGTTGCCATATTTTTAAATCAATTATGTGCAACTTCTCATTTGCCTCTTTTATTTTCAGTTCTGTGACCAAGAAGGTGAATTATGGAAAGGAATAGAATCCAATGACATATTGAGCTTAGACATTGTAAAGATGTCTATGACTTGGCAGCGTACAATTAAAACTTCAAAAATATAACAGCACAAAAGCACATACGCTGTACGTATTTTAAATTTCTATTTTATGCCACAGTGGCTGTGTTTTGTGTTCTCAACTGAAGAGTTAATTACAGCTCTTCTCTTACTCCACAACTGTCACCAAAGAGAACTGCAAAAGAAAATTTGGTGGTATTCATGAAGTATTAGGAGGAAGTAAATTCTCAAAAATTATGGGGAATTTGTCCAAATAGGGGAGATGGAAATACTAGCTATTTAAGTGGTAAGTTAGACTCTCCCTTTTGTCCAAGTGCACAGCCCTGGTTCCTGCTGAGTTCTTACAAGAGCCAAGGAGGAAGCTGCCTTGCACCACATTCATCTCTGTAACAGACTAGTATTATCAAGCCTTATATGATGTTCAGAAGTCAATCATTTACCTAAAAAATCTCCATGGCTCTATTTAATTTGAAGATGCTGTGACATGATGTCACTTGCTATAACTTCTCACTTTAGAGATGAACTTTTTTTTTTTTTTTTTTTTTTTTTTTTTTTTTTTTTTTTTTTTTTTTTTTTTTTTTTTTTTAACCTAAGTGATTTGGGGCAACTTCAAGGCATAATGATTAAAACTTAAAACCTCAGGAAAATGAAACCTCGGGAAAATGAAAGCTCACAAAGTACCTTAAACTTAATGTAAACATGCCAAATGTTGGAAAATCTGTACTCATTTCTAACAAATTTGAATTTTATAATTAAAAAAATCAACTTCATAATCCAAACTCCCCCAATGCTGGTGCAGTATAATTCCAATGAAACTGAATTTCAAACTACATATTGCTAATGAAAGATTTGTACCTACCACTCTTCAATGATGAAATTTCAGACTTAACTAGACTGTCTACAGGATAAAATGGATATAGTCCAATGTGTAAGGCTGTAGTGGGTAAGGAGACAGAAACCCTCTTTTGTTTAATCTGAGCAACTTTCTGTACATTTGCAGACGCTTTGCATTATTTTTACAATATGAAAACCATGACAACAGACATCTCAGATATGAAATCCTGTTCCCTCCATCAGATATAAAATCACTATAGAGATACTTGTAATTTTAAAAGTACTGGACACCAACTGCTTCCCTTGAAATTGCTATAATCTGTTACAGTTATAATGTCTCAGTTTGTGTCACTTAAGTGTGATTCGGAAGAACTGTGTATCCCAGAGCCAACAGAAACTTTTAGATGGCATATGTGACATATGAAGTTACTCAGTTTATTTGAGGAAGCAATAGGATTTCACACTTAAGGCTGCAAATTCACCTACATTGCTAAACTTGAATTCTTCTTGCAACAAAAAAGAAAAAAAAATACTCCATCTCCTTTATACTCTTAAGGTTATATTTCACTGACAACTAGAATAATATCAGATTTTTTTACATGAAAAGACTAACAAATTTTCAAGATTAAGAAAATTAATTAGTGTCTTTTTTAATAATATATGAGGAATCTTTTTATAGTGACACAATGAAATTGAACTACTGGATGCCAATTTTCTGGGGTTTGGGTTTTTTTAATTCATGTACAATGCTTTGATATCTCATAAACACTTCAAAAATTCGAATAGATTGCCAATCATATATACCAGAATCGAAATCAATTTCTAAGGGCTGGAACAAAGTATTTAAGAAACTAATATTGCTGGAAAATTAGGTCTTTTCTCATCACCCATTAGTGAGAGAAGAATTAACAGATGTAACATTATCAAAATCTCTTGTTTTCTAAAGGAGAAGCCCAGTATTGAGGATCACATAAAGTGTTTGTAAATAGTATTCCAGATTTTATTGCAATTAGGACATGGATAAAGAACAAACCCTAAAGAACAAACCTACCTGACAAAGACAAAAACATAAACCAACCCCTTCTTATTTCTGTTGTGTCTCACTTGATTCTTCTGTGTTTTACAATTGTTACTTCAGGCTAGTAAGCATGAGGGTCCACTGTGGGCTCACATAAGGCGATGACCTTGAACAAAATGACTAGAACAGTAGATGAAACTCAGTGTAGTGAAGCAATACATATGGGTGAAAAAGCTATCTTATGTTCACACACAAACTGATGGGGTTCCGATCTGAGCACTAGCACTGCGGAGCTAGAGCTTAAAATTACGAGAGCTCCAAAAAAATACTGACTCAATGTTAAGAGGAGGTCAGAAAAACAAATCAAGTATTAAGAATTATTAAGAAAGGGATAGAAAACAAATTAGAGAACATCACTTTGCTAATACAGGAAGCCATCTTTTGCTTTTATCATAATAGTTTGCAGCAGTTTTATCTCAAAATAAAACATGATTGCAAAAGGTTAAGTGAAAGATAATAAGGACAAATCAAGGGTTGGAACCCCTTCTACGTGTGTAACAACTAAGTTAGGAAGACGCCTGTTCTGGAGAAGAGGAAGCTGAAGGGGTATATGGCAGAGACTTGCAAATGATGAAATATGTGGAGAGCGCACATACAGATAGACTGTTTGCCCTAATAAAAGAAATTGGCAGCATCAGATTACAGTAGTGAGAGGCAGGTTTAAAAAAAAGATTCTTCATGCAGAAGGTATTAGAATTGTGGAAGTCTTTTGAAACACTTCCATAATTTTGGAAAAAAAAAAAAGAAAGAGATATGAGCATCTGTACTAAGCCTGTGGTGACTTCCCTTCTAAAACAATGGAAGGATTTCAAAAATTCTTCACTCTTTATTGTCTTTCTAGCCTGAACACTGTTAGAGAGGTAGAAGACAGGTGAAAAAAAAAAAGGGAAAACTGCTGCCTATCACATTAAACAGGATAAGGAAAGAACAAAACAGACCTTTTGTGCAAGGAGGAGAGAGCCACTCTGCTCATTTTTATCTTTCCCTCCTTCCTCTCCATGGCCAGACTGCTGAAGGAAAATAGTTCAGCCTGTTTCTTGCTGTGGGCCTGGCCAATCCTGCTGCAGAACATGGAGAGGTGAAACAAGCAGCTAGTCATAGGGCTTTGYACAAAATCAGAGCTAATCTTGGCAGAGGGCTAGTGGGTTTTGTTTGTTTGGCTTTTAATAAGCCTATCCCACATACCAAAGGTCTTCACTAAGGTCTACATACCTTTTTTTTAAAGAACAGTAAAGATGGTTATTTAATAGGATTTCTATTATGAAATTTCTTGTTTTTCCAGGACTGTGATTTCTACAGGTGAATACATAGCYGTCCCTTCATACCTGTGGGGCTTTCGTTTTTGTTTGAAGTTACCTTTTTGGTTCTGCTATTACCACTGAGTCTCTATCTTGGTTGTCTCACATACGTGGAATATGGCAGCTCTTTTTCAGTATAATCAKATTCTTCATGGCATGCTAATAATCCTTTTTAGTCATCCTGGTATCAGGAGTCATTACAACTGATCCACATATGAGTAAGCCTGACAGTTCCTTCAGAAGACAACAGTTCAAGATGTATACAAGAACCAGTGTTTTCCAAGTATCTTGTTTATTCATGTGTACAGCACATCACAGGTTATGTTTTAAGGGACTAAAATAGCACCTGTCTAACCTATCTTTAAAGATATTAGGGGGTCTGGACCTGTCACATATGCACTCATCCTAAGAAACATCAGTGGAGCTGAAAGCATCAGCACTGATCACCATCAAGTCTTAGATTTTGTTTTTTAAATAATAGCTTCAAAKTATTCCAAACATGATAAAAAGTTTTGTATCTGTCTCACAGCAATTAGCTATGAAGCTATTTAAACAGTTGTTAGAAGACTTTTTCTCCACTAATTTTGTAATTAAATTATTTTAATTGTTCTGTAGCTATAAAACCATATATTATTTACAACAAAAAGAAAAAAAATGAGAAACAAAAAAGGCATAGCTAGACATAGAAAAGCAGAACAGGTCAAGAGGGAACACACAGATGAAAAGTCAAAGAGCCACAGAGTATTTCTACCTGTTTTGCATTGTAGCTCATCTTGTTTTATGTACTGTTCCACGTGCCAGTGAATTGTCTGTGTTCCTCCAGTGTAGAAAATTGTATTTACAGCAACACCTGTGCAGCAGTGAAAGAATGTCTCCTAATATGCATGCATTAAGAACAAAACTACATTACCAGAGACAGATGAATAAATCTTTGAATAGATTCACTGTATCACCATGCCTAGTTTGGCAAGGACATACTTTCTCACATGTTTTGCAACACACCTGTTACTTGGTGGTATCTGACATAACAGTACATAAAGAATGAATTAACTAGTCATCTTGCTCATATGTGAGGATCGTTTTGAAGTGAAAAGAAACATACTATCAACTCTCCTCACTGTGAAGCTAATGTGCAAGCACAGTGGTGGTAATTTCTGTATGTGCTACCAGTATGTATTCTATTTTGTGGGGGAGTCGTGGTATTTAAGATCACACTTGGGTATTTCACCATCAACCTCTACGTGCCTCTCACTGTGTGAAGTCCTTTCAAGCAGTAATTCCCCTGCCAGCTTGAGCAATATTACAGAAAAAAGAGTCCAGTGTTTGAGCAAATGAGGCAGCTAATAGAGACTTCACTCTTTAGTCTCTAGTTCTTAAAGAATTTTCAAGGAACTCTTGTTTCAAATCTTTCTTTATAGAGTTATGAAAAGTTTCCTATATGTATGTACATACAGGTATACAGGAGGGAGAAAAATGACTGGTGTTCAAAACAATCATTACAAGTAAGTTTCCTGTAAATATCATTTATGCCTATAAGGTCCTGTTTAGGACTCCAATTAAAAAAGATAAAAAAATAAACCAAAAGACAACATGAGTTTAAGCTCATTGTGTTTGAAATATACCTAAGTTTTTAATTTAATTTAATTAAWTTAATTATATTTTACAAGCTTTGTACTGCATGATGACTTTCCTATCCTGTTTATTTTTTTCCCTTGATCTGTCTCAGCTSGGTTTTCCTGGCACTTCCCAGATTTGTCAGGTAATCTTTGCTTAAAGATTCTGCTCTTCCAGTTTGAATAGGGATTGATTATTCTAAATTATTCAGTACTTCTACTACTGCTGAGTGATATTTTAGATCTATTGGCAAGAAATCCTGGAAGAGGGTTGTTACAGGCTATCAGATGTTCTGATGGGCTTTCAGACTCCTGATGACAGGTATCATACACATCTATCGGTTTCAAACTTTGTGGCCTGATCCTGTATTTACTATGCATCCAAAACTSCAGTGGCACAGTATTCCAGTCCCTGGAATCAGATCCTTGTGCAAAACGACTCTAATGCATTACAAATCATCAGGCTCACCACGGATTTTCAAAGAATCTGAGTCTTCTTCAGTATCTTCTGCCTGCTTGCCTGCTGAACTGCCTTGATGCCTTTTTTCAGCTTCTGCAGTTTGAAAATTGTTTTTTTTCAATCCTACTGACATTTTGGATTTGGTTATAGAGTGTCTAGACACTGTGAAACCTAGCTGAAGATTTTGTCTGAAAGAATTTTAGTTGCTAAGATTCTAAACTGTTCAGAGAATAAAATTATTTTTCAAAAGAAAACCCTAGTAAATGACAGAACTTGACATTGTAGCATTACTGCCCTTCTGCAATCAAGAAGATAGGGCATTTGTTAATCCTATGAGGTTAGAAGATAAACTTTAAAACTAGGGAAAATTTTCAATKAATAAAAAATTGGTAACTGCATAAAAAACGTTCAAGGGGAAAAAAWTTTAATTATTTTGAATACACACGCTCCAGAACAAACAATTCTCTGAATTTCACAGGTTCTGCAGCTTCAACTAGAAAGAGAAGGAACAGATAAAGCATCAAAAGACAAATGGTAAATTGGAAGCAAATGAACTTCTGACCTGTCTCTTCAACTTAGTAGATACATCAATCATAGTAATGCAATCATGGCAATTCTAACAACAATATAAAAAAGTGACACACTAGCTGAGCCAAATCTTCAAGTTCTTTCAAATATTATTTAAACATTTCATTTATATGTATTTTTGTAAGGAATACTTAAAAAATTGCAAGAAGTTTTTTAAAAAATATTACTTTTTCCAGCTAATGCACAGTTCTGTCCATATTTTGACTTATTTTTTTCAGAAAATTCATTAGCTAATGTCGTGAGTGAATTCATAGTAATGACAGAAAAACATAAGGGGCTTATACAGCCCTTTCTTAGGCGTATACATTTTTGTCACAGTACACTTGCCAGTAGTTTGCCTATTCCAGTTTACATGGTTCCAACCTTTACCACTTTGATGGTGGTACTCCTTTTCTTTGTCTTTCCACACCAGTTTACTAACACTTTCTATACATCTTCCTGACTTTAATTTGCCAAATAAAATGCTTTTGGAGACTTACAAGTGGAGATATAAAAAGAAAAGAAAACACAGACGGAATACTGAGGCAGAATAATCATATTTGAACAGGTGCAGAACACAGAGGTTTTCCAGACAGCTGGTTGGATTCAATCTCACTCCAGGTCTATTAAACCTGCCTCCTGACTTAATGAGAATACATTTTTGTAAAGGTTGGCATCAGTGGGCCTCTACTTTTCTCTTGGATATAGTAAATTCTAAGATGAAGATTTCTTTTAATGTTGTTTGATTAAGTTCGAGCTTCTGTAAAAGTAATTCTATTTCTGTTTAACACAAAAGTAATCTAGGAAGAGAAACATGCAGTGAACAGTTCACTTTATTACCCTAACTCTGGGCAGGAATTGTTGGAAGTGATAGCACATCCATAATTAAAAGACAGAAAAATGATATTGAAGAATTTGCCATGAGTGGGAATTTAAAAAAAGGCATTTATTCTTTTGGGGAGGTGCAATGCAGGGAAGTTAAAAATAATCTGCTATTAGGAATATATCTGTAGAATCCTATAGCTCACTGTCATATTATTTGGGAGCTCAAATTAATGAAAAAAATTAATCTTCCTTTCATCTGTCAATGCAAGCAAGTACTTTCCTACTATGGATGTCAGAACCGAGACATCAAATAGGCCAAGGTACCCAAGATTACAGTAACTTTATGCTAAACCAGGAACTGAGCAGAGATTGACTTCTTGTCTAACATTTACTGTCTCCCTTACAACTCTCAGAAAATGCAAAGTGGAAAATAATATCCAGATTACAGTAGGTGACGGCTGAAAGAACAGATCTATTTATATTTACAGAAAGTGACATATGTACTTTCTATAGAAACACTAAGCGCTGATAATACTCATGAGATGGATATTTATGTACTTTTGATTAAATTCCAGGTTCTGTAAAAGTAATTCTATTTCTGTTTAACACAAAAGTTATCTAGGAAGAGAAACACGCAACGAACACACTTTATTACACTAACTCTGGGCAGGAATTGCTGTAACAATTGTTGTAATTGTTGGATATTTATGTACWTCTGTAGTTTGGATGAATGGTTCTTTAAATTTTTGTTAACATATCACCATTATTTACKCTAAACTTCAGATTTCTACAATAAGGTAGAAATAGTGTTCTTCTCACATCACATACAGTAACAGGCCTGTAGGTCCTCACTAATCTCTGCTGAAGCTTACCTAAACCTAAACCACTTTCCTCTTCGTGAATCTATTTTGTTAAGTTTTTAAAGTCAATTCCCTTCAGTATCTCCCATTCAGACTTTTAGGTGTTTTATTTTTTGAAGAAGATTTTCCACAAAGCTTCTTCACACTATGCCCACAATTTCCTGTGTATCATTAAAACTCAAATCATTACAAAGTCTGCTGCTTACTCAGCTTTCACTACAGTTCAGTAGCTGTCCAATTTAGTATTTTAAGAAGAAGCAATTTTGCAGCAGATATGATGCTCTAGATCTATTTTGGTTGAAGTAAATTTACAGAAGGCAGATGGCAAAACACTGAATATGTATACTTACATGCTCTACCATTCTATCYTTTCTCATATTAGAAGTTGAACAAGTATGATAAATTGGATGCATTTCCCTTATATATTATCATGGTTTTGTACCCTTGTGGTTGTCTGATGCCTCACATGGYATACACAACGGAGTAGTAAGAATAGCAAGTGTTGGATTTTACCAAAGTTGAAAGACAATCTTAAGAGAAAATCGCAAAATTGTAAACTTGAGGTTTCTAGCAACTTTTGTGGAAAAGAAAAAGGGGTGTTGCATTTTCTCTTTAGGARAAGCATGTGATGAAGAAGCATTCACAAGACTTCATCCTTCTTAGCTACCATACTGCTCAAGTGAAGGTATGAGTACAGTAGATGCACAAAGGTGTTTCAGGTAAGAACTCAGCTGCTGAAGCTTACAAAAAGGCACTCATGTCTGGATTACTGAAGAAGCAGACTTCTATTACAGGAACAGCGTTAATGACCAGAGTTACAAAGCCATAGAGAAAGACAGCAGGAAAAACTGGTGGTGATGGATCATGATGGATCCGAACAGGCTATTGGCAGTATTTGGGAGAAATGTACTGTTTATGACTAGGTAAAGGAGTATAGAGGTTTTCTATTTTAAATAAACCTCTTAGTCTTAAACTGCTTGGAGAATATACTAATTTTGCAGCATGTGTACATTTTGCARTCATGAAAGAACAGTATTTCCAAGTGAGAGAACACAGAAGATGCATTTTAGGACCAAATTCCCAAAGCACATGCTTTCAAAAAATACAATCTGTGATACAAGTTAACTCCTCAAAACTTACAAAATTAAGCTTTCTCTTTTTTGAGACATTTTAATGCATTAAACTGTTTTACAATTCAATTTAAGGTGAAAGACAAATCTGCACTTACAGCATAATAATTAACTATGTCATCAGTGCCTTAAAAATGAAACATTGGGGCAAACTGCTCTGCTACAGAGTGACAGCAAATTTGAATTCATGTGTAGACAACCACAATAGAAATGAGAATGAACAGAAATTGAAAAAAAAATGTCTGAGTATGGAAGGCCCAGAGAAATAGGAAGAAGAAGGTTTATGAGAATGGCATGTGTCATCAGGTCACAGCATATCTCCATTCAGCTTCTCAGGACACCCAACTTAGGAAAAAAACCAAAGGATGGCCTACACTCAAAATAAAACAAAGATTTAAGGCATGAAGAAGTGATGGCAGAAAGATAGGGGACCAATTTCGGCACCTTGAGATCTCCAGATAAGAAGACAAAGGATAGTGAGTAAATCCTAATATTCAGTGGTGAGACAAGATGCAGAGATGAAAGGCCTTGATCACCACCGCTCCAAAATGGTGAAGGAAAAAACAAACAAACAAACAAACAAATAAAATATCAAAACCACCCACATTTTAAACCAAAACCAGCTAGCCAACAAAAGAATAACCTGTGTGGCAGTAGAAGGATTCACTAGCTGATGTTTTGTCCTCCATCTGATTGCATGAAATCCTGGGCATATTACTTCAATACAACTGTTCTTGTGCCCAAGTTTTGGCCAAACCTTCTGGACAAGTTTTATGACTATGTAGGTACGAGACCATAAGCAAAAGAAATTGTTTTGTTTTAAAATAAAGTCACTTCCTCTCCTACAAGATGTCAGGTTGAGAATTGCTACATTTTTCCTACAATGTCACAACAGTGTTTCCATCATAAATAGATTAACAGTGATCTGTTACAGACTACAGTGACATTAATTTATACGTTTGCAATGACATGTCTTACCTCTAACCTTTTCACTCTTTTTGTCTATTACYTTGAACCCTGTTCCACCACCTCCATTTTTATCCATCCTGAATATTGTTTTCAAGAGTAGGACATTCACTCAGTACGTTTTTCAGACAGATTGTGTCTTTTTCTTAGGGTACAGTAGGCAACCAGGAAATAGTCAGAAAAGATCTTAACRTGGCATCCTCAGTCATCGGAACTCATCATCAGAGTTCTCTCTCTAATGATGTTCCATGATCACACTGATGCCAGTATATACACTCCAATGCATGTAAGAGAGTTTGTCTCATAACAAGCAGTAGGGTYTATTATTGTTTCCTACAATATTAGAGCCTTCATTGCTGCAAGTAGAAAACTTGGATGTTACCACCGACTGGACAACTGCCACTTGGTGTCCGGGAAGAGAGAGGTATTGTTTACTAGGTAGAAATCAGTCAGGATTTCCCATCTCCACCCTTCTATTCATTTTATTTGTTTTTTAAGGATTATATTAAGAGTAAGGTGTTAATATGCCCTCTCTCCAAGCAAAGCCATGTTTTGGAAGTGGCATCAATGTTTGTTGCTTTTTGTCATTTTTATATTTTTATTAAGTCTTCTTTTTCTCCCCTTCAAATATCACATGATACCCTTAACACAATGACACAATAACACAGCTTTATTTATTTTATATAATATTTGTAATTTATAAATGTATTTACTTATAACATGTAGTGTATTATATATTTGTATTGTTATATATTATAATTTTAATATATAAATTATGAACATATTTAGAACTTAATATTTATTATTTATTTACATTATATTTATTTTACTTATGAGACTTCTCTTTTCACAGGTCTTACAAAAAGGATAGTTTTGTCATGCACATTTCAAAAAAAACCCAGTATTTTCACTTATTGGTTCAGGCAAATGAAGTGATACACAACCTTATTTAACTTGTAACAGGCAAACAGAATACCAGAGTCTCAGATAGTCCTAGGAGACCATTTTAATATGGTCTGTACAAGAAATAAAGAGGTTTTATTTTTGATAGACATTTGAAGAAAAATGCTGATATTTTCATCTTAGCCTCCTCAAATGTGTGTTTATCTGTATGATAAGCAGGTTAGGCCACCCTCTTCTTTATTAACTAATTGTAAACTGATTTAGGTAAGGGATAACAACTTTTATGTACTCAGAGACCACTGTTATTTCCAGTTCAAGGTCAGTAAAAAATCTGATACAATCAGGACTGCACTAAATCCACTCAAGATTTGCACTTTTTTCCCATCCTACCCAGTAAGAAAAAAAATAGCATTCCATGTAAAACCACCTGGCGGGACCACTCTTTGCTCTTTGACTGCCAAGTGGAAATCCTTTGTTATAGGATTTTTTTTTTCTTTTTCAGAGAGAATAAGCTGGCATTTCACTAATCCACCTGCCTTTATCTGTTTATGACCCTCACTTTTTTTGAACACCTCCCCATGACAAAAAAAAAAAAAAAAAAAAAAAAAAAAAAAAAAAAAAAAAAAAAAAAAAACACAAAAATGGATACCAAACTTGTACTTGAGATCTATCATGAATGCTGGTGTTTGATTAGAACTGCTGGAGAGGTTGTTTCAGCACACAAGCATTGACAGGGGTTGCAGACAGACGTAAGGACAGGTGAAGAATTAGGTCTGTGGATATGGCTTATTTCAGCAGTCAAGCAACCCTGCTCTAGACTAACAATTTTTTTCCCTGAATTTTATCTAAAAATTTAGAGTTTTAACTTGATGAATTTGGGCAAGGAACAAAGATTTGACCACCTACCAATCCATTACAACACTAAACTCTCTACTTGCCTTAGGGCCTATGTTGCTTTCAAAAGTCAAGAGCAGAACTTTCTTTTAATTGGAGAATATCTCATAATACAATGTTGAGAAGTAGCTACAGCACAGAAAGTTCCTATTTTAACATAACCAGTTTAATTTTGTTTAGCATAAAAATTTAGTTTAGAGTCATGTGTAATTACCACAGAACTGTTTTGCTTAATAGGATGGCAAAAGCATTTCATTAGCATATTCAGATTCTTTAAAAGCTTCAAATACACACCCTTAGGTAATCTTATATTTGCTAGGTCTTTCTAAGATTATGGATATTCCTATGAGAATCAGAKGTTTGCATAAGAATAAGTGGTATTAATTTGCCATAAAATATTAAAAAGACTATTGTTTTAGTTATATTACAGTTGTTAGCTTGACTATTATGTTACAGGGCATGCTTTAGCTTTCCGGCTTTGCATTACTGCTTTCTAACAATCTGTTTTAAAAGAACGGGTGTCAAATTGTCTTTATTGTCCTCATGACAGCAACTCCTTGTAATGAATGTACATCTAACGAAACCAGAATATCTTACCCTCAGCAAAGATGAAAAGTATTACAGTACAAAGTTGTGGATCAGGAACACTTCACAGTTCATAGTCGGCTATACTATGGGTTTACTTATACTCAAACACTGTAGAAAGATTTGGAAAGAAAGAAAGAAGTAGAAATAAAAGTATCTGTGTGACTTCAGAGAGAAAAAGTCAAGAACAAGTTTTAAAAATGAACTGTTTGGAGATAAAGTATCAAACAAAGCATGATCTGTACATTTGCAATCTTCCTCAGGCAAGAATATCTTATTTCCCCACCTGTTTCAATGCAGAATTCTGACATTCTAAATGACTTCTGACTACCCTGGCAAGAGATGTAACAAGCCATTTAAACATGCTTAAGTATTTATAAAGCAATTGCACAGAGAAACAGAATTTAGGTCTTATCAGACACWATACATGGATCTGAGGGTTTTGTGTTATGTTTGATATCCACTGCCAACATTCCATCTACAAATATCTCTCAAAGCACCAAAAACCTGACATACAACATAACAGATGCATCAGCATAACATTGGATAAATTTATTATGCACTCAGAATGGTTATTTCACTCTTGATGATTGTATTGTCACTTACTCATGCAGTTTCTATAACGATTTAAAGAATTTTTGGCAATAAATTTTTTCACAAAGCACGACTCTTAGGTTCCAAACTAATCAGAAATTATCTTTTCATTACATCTGTCTGCAGTTACATTTGTTCCAATATCTCAAGCTATTCTTACTCTTTTGGTGCTCACTATATATAACTGAAGGCTCAAAATATTATTTTTTTTAACTCAGCATTAGTTATGTATTTCAGAAAAATGATAAAAAGCCAAAGCACATGCTGGGTTTCTATTCAGGGATCTGTGTTATTACCATCTCTTTCCCTCACAACAGAATTATGAAATCTCTAAAAAATAGCATTTTTTAATTATACAAATACTTGGTTTGTTCATCTCTGAAATCCAGATTATCTCAAAATCTTCAGAATAGGCGATAAACATTTAATAAAGATTCAAAAATGGGAGAGAAACCTCCCAACTTTATGTCATTAAGATTCACAGAAAATTGAGACTTGCACAGTAGAAAGCTACACAAAACTGGGAACCAACTAACAAGTATTACCTTGACAGCAAGGTCAAGAAATAAATTCCTCGAAAATAAATAATAAAATTTCTATACYTCTGTTAAGATTTGTTCCCAGCATTATCTGCATAACAGAAGACTTCAATACCAGGACTGGGTATGTCAGATATCAGTCACAGATTAAACAAAGCAACAGTCAATGTGGTACCACAGTCAAAACTTTAGAAGTCTGCACACACTGTTCCCAGGCAAACATCTGAAATTAGCTTAAAATTATTTATATAGAAACATTGAGAATCTCCAGGTACTAAAAGGGATATTCAGGACAGCTTTTTATGATACTGAAGTATAAAAAAGAACCAAGGCTCAAAGTGGTCAAAGTGTGTCTAGACTAGAGATTAACCTCAGCAAAACAATACAATTCAAAAAGCATCAAAAAACTTAATGATGAAAGAACGACAGCAATGACTGTCTTCTGTGGGGAAAAATATAGATAGATGAATAGATTAGATAAATGAACAAAYCCCAATACAAATGTACCTTACAGAGGAAAAAAGATGTCTAAAGAAGAGCACATTAGAATTTTGTAGTGAATAATATCATAACACAGAGCAGCTGTTAAAGCGGATGGACGTATGTGTTAAAACAGTCTACGGGTTCAGTAAGTTCCAAGTAAGCTGTAAGTTTACACTATGCAGTCTGCCAATGAGAAACCAGTTAAGAAGTTAGCAGAAGAGAAAAGGTATCAATTCAGAGAAAACTTTCAAGATCTGTGAAACAGACACAYCAGAAAAAGAAACTGTCTCTGAGAAAGAAATTAATCTTGTAGGATTAGGTGCCGTAATGTCTTATAGCACAACCAAAAACACAAAAGATGCATTTAAATGATTGATTTATGAAAGCTCCAGGGAAGAACGGGTTATTAGAAATATGCTGAAAGTTTTCAATACTTCAAGCTACAAGACTTGGACCAAGAAAGTCTTCAAAACAATGATAAAGTATTATTATAATTCAAATGTTGAAGAATGGAAGTGAATCCAACTGCAACAAACCATGAAATATGTTTCTTTGGATACAAATTGTTTTGATGCCATCAGCTCAAACAGAACTAAGTGTCAGGGAGAAGCTAATGGCAGCCTGATGTTAAGACTCAGATGCTCAGGTAGTAAACAGGTTTTACAAGGAAAGTAGGCAGACATGTAAAGGTATAAATAGGTAGAAGCAAAAATTGCTTATGATAAATTTCATACTTTTAATAAAGCATTTCTCCAGCTCTAYCTCAACTCAGAATTCTTTACACTATGAATCTTGAATTCAAATATCATTTCCATCATAATATGTGATGGAGGAGTTGAAAAGCTAGAATTACTCCGGATAAATCTCAGTGCCTTTCAGAAAGCAAACTCCTCAGAAAGATTCAGTGTTAAATGGCAAGTGCTAGCACTCATGGGCAAAATCAGCAGCTTCCTTCCCTGAAGATACACAGAAAGGAGGAGTCAAGCAGTCAGAAGGTGTGAGCAGGCAGGTTAGGATCAGGGAGGGAATTCTCACTGTGACAGGGAAGCCACTGGGGAGGGGGAGGAACAAAAGACTGAATGTTAAAGGTTCATTCAAGGGCTATTTGCAGAGCAACCTTTTTCCCCTCTTCCCTTTCCACTCCTAAAAGAAACAAGAAATCCCCTTGTAATGGAACAAAGTCACTTGCACTTGTTCCAAGTGGTTAGGCTATAACAAGCCTGTTTCTCTGTAGTCAACATCTTCCAGTTAGGAAGGATTCTAAGTTAAATTATATATTTTTCCCTTCCAAACAGGGAAATACATTTTAAGGAAATGATTATAACAGGGTTTCCTTTTTGCTGCTCAAACACTCATTACTTCAGACTAATATTCAAACAAAGTTACGTATAGTGTACCAAACGTCTACAGAAAGTTATTTCTCTGTGATCCATAATTCCTACAGCAAGCTTTCCTTCTATTTCACTTTAAAATTTCCAAGGATTAACAGGCTGCATGTGTAGGGAAAAGAAAAAAAAAAGGCTGTGTTGTACCAGCAGTTTTTCATCRTCTGATGAGCGCTGCTCTGTATGTTTTGAAACTCAGACCTCCAGCTGTTTCCTCCCTCCTTAGAACCTCTTAAAGGCCAGACAGATAGTGATCTCCACCCAAAGCTGGGAATGGCCTTCAAGTGCATTTGTATATGTCAGTTTAACTGACCTACTTTATAACATTATTGGCCTGTAATGTATCACCTCTGTTACCTATGTAAAGAGGGAGTCTAACTGTTACAAAGATCAAGTGCCAAACACCAAGTCACAGCTGTTCACTGAACAGATGGGAAAGGTTGCTGTATTTGAATATTTCATTATTAGTGAGACAGGTCACACTGCAAGCCATAAATCATCTGTTTACAGGCACTTTATCCAATGTAAAAGACAACTTTTGATTTTCTTTCTTTTTTACACCTTGAAAGTTTGCATCAGTGACAAGGTCAGCCATCCTCATACTGAAAATATCATTAGTCTGTAAATTGTATTTCAGAGCAAACAGAGATGGCATAATGTATGATGCCTAGCTTTTGTTCAAAGACACACACTTAGATGAATCACATATTTTCTAATATTTCTCATATACTATGCAACCAGTATATATGATATGTGACAAGAACAAAAGATGCTCTTTTTTTTCAGGAAGTGGATGTTGGCATCCTTTAACACTCCAGCTAGAAGAGTTATGTGTCTCTTTAATAAAGCAATTAAGTATCTTACAGAAAACCTTTTTTTGAATTTTTAGAAACAACCCAGTGGAACTGATTTAAGTTTTAAGACTTTTATATGAACTTAATACAGAATAAGTGAGGTTGTCAATTAGTTATAGGTATAAGATCTCTGGTACTTAGGATCTGAAGTAAGAGAAGGATAGACTGTAAGTGCTAAAGCTGGACAAAAGAACATCCAAATTTGGCTGGAGGAGGAATTTCCTTTGCACCTAGGACAGAGATTGGAAAAAGCTAAAAAGGAAGTCCACCATATATTGTGAAACAGACTTTTACTCTGGGCATCCCTTAGCATGTTTGCTATGTCTAATATTGCTTTAACCCTCACCTAGAAGGTGAAGTTAGTTACCTTACGAACTGTGTAAGTATTTTCGCTACATGTGGCTTCAGCACCCTACTCCCCCAAGCTGAGCAGTTCTGCCTTCACCCATCCTAACTTACACCCACAGGAAGACTAGCAGTAGTAAAATATTGTATTACATGTGGCTCACTTTCCAAGAAGTGGAAGAGCACATACTCACATACATTTTCACCATTGCCTTTGGCTAACACTGAAAAAATATATTTGTACTATTGTGGTTTTAAGTTTTTGAAAGAAAAATATTAATGTCAATATACCATGGAAAACACATACACAGGAAAATTTAACATTATACTCACTAGAAAGTAAGAAAAATAATGCACMAGCTGTTATCTAAGTTTCACTTATATAGCAGCAGCAGACTGCATTGCAAAGGATATGACACAGAGAGGGATTTTAGAACACAGAAAAGCTGTAAGTCAGGTACACTAAATTTAAGCAAATAAATCATTTCCTGCCATTAGCCAAAAGAGATGAGATAAATCAGCTGAACTAAATCTATCATTATAGTAATGTTTCACACTTCAATACCTGATCTATGTTTTGATTCCATTTTGTGCATCTACTCTGTATTTTCATCATACAAAAAGGGAGCATGAAAAATACTAAAAGATTACTTCTACCCTGTAGAAATCAAAAGTACTGAGCTTGAAAGGAAACTAGGTTCCTAAAGCAAAGGACATCTTCTCTTCTGTATGTCCAGAGATTCCATGGCATGTAAGACTGACACCAATAAACAATGTGATAGAAATGTAGTATTGACAAATTTCAGTGGAAAAAACAGGAATGGGATACAGTGAAACACAGAAACTGGAGGTTTTAAAATATGTGAATCTTCCTCTTCATAAGGAATCACAAACTTAACAAGATATACTTAGCACACTCTCTACCAAATTCTACCCTGAACCTCACTAAATTCTATGGTCCTGATGAACACTACCACAGTCTCAAAGTCAGAATCGTTTAGCCTGATTTCCAGAAACAATTTTGAACTGAAGCTGAAGTTAAGAAAATAAGAAATTTCCACAACTTTTGTTCAAATAGATAGATGACAAGGGATACTGGATTTTCAACATGCCTTGCTCTTTTGATCTTGTTAACCAATTTCTTAGTCTAATATGAAATCCTTCATATTATCAAAACACTTCAGGAAGTGAATGGTAAGAACAAAGGTCAATTAAAAAGGTCATTTTAAAAATCAACCATTTTTTCTGATTCTAATATTTTGATATTTCAAAGTCATATTTCCATTTTTAAATGCATCTTTCAAAAAAATTTTCTCTGTTTTTATATATTTAGTTTGCTCTGTTTGTGTGCTCTTCCTGACTCTCAAACCAGTATTTCTCCAAAGTCTTGCACATGTGAGCATTCCCCCTTCCTGGTCTCTGAACTGCTGCACCTCTCCATGGTATCTTCTGCACCGTCAGTGCAACAAACACATCTGGAACATTCCCCAGCCACCTCCTATCTCCCATATACTCCCACATCCAGCATACCATCTTTAGCCATGAAGTTCACACCTCAAACTGTTCTCCTCGTAATAATTTTGACCTAAAATGCTAAAGGTTACTCTAAAATAAACACAAAAAAAATGGTAAAATTTGGTAAATACTTTAAAAAGTGAGCTATATTTGATATGCAATATAAAGGTGATAGAATATTTTTCTCTTTGTATTTTAATAGCTAAGGATTTCACCAAGGAAATGCATCCATTTACCAAATTGTCCCTGTAAAATATTATCTTTTCTTTTATTTATTTATTTTTTTAAGCCTGACTTATGCAAAGAGTGTAATGCCTTAGTTTGGAGTCAGCAGAAATCTGTTATTTCTGTTAGGAAAGTGAAAAACATCTCACCTCCTCTTTAAAGGAACTCTACTAAAAGGAGTGAACTGACAGAACAAAACGAGATTTACTGTTTGTCCTTTAGGATACAGAGAATGTGTCATATCTGCACTGAATGCATTAGAATTGCTGACAACATGCCTCTGTTGGCTTACTGTCATATCTAGGATAAACAACATGTCTCTGTACGAGGTTTTTGACTGTTCTGGTCAAATGTCAAAATTGCTTATACTATAAACAGGAATAATTCTGAGTGAAAAATTCATAAAGCAATGCTAGAGAAGTTGTTTCTTACCTTATATATCTTATGAAACAACTGTATGCTTTTCTTATTATCCTCTTCTCTTGAATAAATATTCCCTGTAATACAGACAATTAAACAGCTCCTTCAATGCCAGTGTAATTTCAATGAGCTTGTCTACTCAGATTTCCAAATAATGGCAACATTTACCTAATGAGAGAAGAGTTATCTATACCTGAGCATAGGCACCAGCGCTAAGATGTGATGGCTGCATCACTGCATTTTGTGACATGAATAATGTATCACTTAATGCCAAAATCAGAGTTGATAAAACTTGCTGTGAAAAACAAATACCCTTATAAGGRTATTTTTTTTTCTTTTGTGGTAAAAATGCACCGTATATAAAATGCAGTGTAATTTATTTGCTCTCCTGACCCACAGAAGAGCAAGACAAGAGCAACTAGAGATGATTAAAATAGTGCAAGTAAGTGAATAACAAGAATATTTTTGTCTCCTACATATAACAAGGTAGCTGCTTCTCCCAGCATCTATTCTTCCTACAATTTCTATGTCAAATTTGTATCTTTGATGCCAGTAGTTTTATATAAGACAGTTTGCTTTCCATATTTTACAAAAATGAAGAGTTAATTTTTGATTTGGTAATGTACTTTGAAGTGTGTATAGAGTCTTCTTAGCTTAGTGTGGTGGAAAAAGCCCAGTAAAACTTATTCTACAACCATGCACTTATTTGTCTATACAAACATTTCTGGGAAATGCTGTTGGAACTGACAAGCTCTAAAATATGGGTAAGCTTCAAACTTTGATTACATGTAGTTAGACAAAATCCATGCTCAGTTTGTCAAATTGTAATAAGTGTAAGTAAGTATGTGAATTAAACAATAGAAATACTGTCATCCTCAGTTCCCTTCTAAGGATTTTATTTCCTTTTATCCAAATGGGGAAAGACAAATAGGCTTATGGTTCTATGCAATTTTAAAACATAGGAGTTTTTAGCAACATCTGCTAAAATTTTATCTATGTGAATGCAATAATCAAAGCAATAAATTACAAGCCACTATTATCTACATCCTTCAGCTTCTTTACTGTGAGTGTTGTTTGAGTCACTGTTTAGACAAAATGCTACTGACAACATTGTATCAATCAATCATCAATGAGATGAACAATATAAATATTTGCTAAACTCAATGATATTCATTGCAATGACATTCATCAGCTTAGCTCATCAATCATAGCAAGCACTCAGAATGTATGTAAATGCATATATCTTCATAATTGATTAATATGTTTCTGGCCAAGATGCCTCTCAGCAATTCCATCTCCTTCTCACTTAACCAGTAGACCCATGCTTGCTACGATTAATATCATGTTGAGTACTAAAATGGGCTCACACCATAAATACAGCATCGATATAAAGAAAGCTACATAATTTTTAAAGTTAAATCTACAAATTAAGTAGATTTAACTTCAGGATTCTTTTGGTTTTAAGAGTTTATTTCTTGCACAGATTTTTATAGACAAACAAACACACAAAAAAACCCTTTGATATTATGCCCTAACAATAAATACAAAAGCTGGGGCCCATTGAGTGGTACATTTAATTTTCTTGAGTTTTTTTCTTTTTTGCAGATTTTTGTTTTGACACTTCCAACTTTATTTTTTAACATTTTTTTAATAAAATTCCATTTTGTCTTAATACATTGATCAATACTGATCCTGAATGACAGGTTAAGAGGATACTTTTAACTCCTGGATGGAAGAACTTCTGTACTTCATGATGTGAAAATATCATGCAAACAGCAGCCATTTTTGAACTGAAATTCCTTTGTGCTCCAATGAACAATCTGAGTTAAAAAGTGCATACAGAGCAATATCCTTCTTTACTTAACTGTGTTCCCAAGAGGAAAGGGGGAAGATGTTTATGGGTGAGGATGAAAGTAACAATCTTGTTAACAGTATTTTCAAAGAGAACACAGCGCTCCTCAAACATTGTTCTGTCAAATCCTGGATTTGCTTTATGTTTACCCTGTTCCTTTGCATTCTTTCCAGAGCATTAACTGAAAATATTTACAGAAACCATTTGTAAAACAAATAGAACTTGCACATCTTGCATGGAAAGGTGCTGCACAAAGTCAGTCCTTTCCATACTTCAAGTAGGCTTCATCTGCAATCGTAACTAACTGGAAGTTATGTGATTAGAGCACATAAAAACTCACTATAAGCACAGATTAATCAATCTTGATGAGAGCCAGAGTATATTAGCTTGAGTTCAGTTTCAAGGATTCATCCTTGAAATAACCATGCTCTCGTTTACAGGGCTGACTTGTGTAGCTGAAGAACTCTTCCATCTGTTTTGATATAGACATACCTGCAGTTTAAGTACCTCATAGTATCACATGTAACTGAATTTGTTACATAAAACTCAAGGGCCATACACACAAACACAAAAACAGTGCATTCTACTAAGACCTGCGCTATTATATATGGTTTTGTAAAACATTTTCACAGCCAGACACATTCATTTAACTATACACTAAAGGTTACATTAAGCTGTGGATATCATGCTAAGCTGACACGTCTGATTATAGTAGGTCAATCCTTGCTGTTACTTGTTTGTAGGAAGTTAAAATTCATTTGCAATACACTAAGTGGTTAAATAACTATCATTTTGAAACACTTCAGAAGGAAGCTTAGAAATATAATCATACATATATAGAAGTGTGTCTGTGTGTATAGATAATATTTGGTCTATATAACTTCAAAAAAATGATTACAGTGTAGTGTTACATTCTCTTCTTCTAGAGTGGGTGCTAACAGAAAAATGTTATTCAAGGGTAGTAATGATTATAGTTCAAATTCACTTTCTGATACACTTGTCTTGGGAAATAATAAAACCAGTTTAGTAGGCCGTATTTTAAAGTCAGTATTCTCCTCCCTGCCTTGCTCCCATTCACTGACACTGACTTGTATCAAAAAACGATACAAGAAGTTTTCATGCAAAATTATTTACTATGCATTTTCAAAAAGTATCCGAAACAAGACCTCTCGGGTTTGCAGTGGCAYAGGTATGCTAACATGCTAGTATGATATTAAAAGGAACTGCACTCTGGAGTGTCTGCTCCAATATGACTTTCTGCAAACAGACACAAGAGGGAGGGGTATGTTTAGAACCTTTTCTGACCTTTATAAGAATGGCACAAAATACTGGTGACTATAGCTAAGAATACCCTGTAAGAACACATATTGTCTGTGTTTTAAAGCAGTGATAGAAGTGATACAGCAGGCAATTAAAGCTCTGCACAGCATATTCAACTTGCAACGGAAAATGACTGCTTGTATTCATACTGGCAAGAGACTAGTTTTTGCCACACTCTTCTGATCTGCAAACATACATGCCAATATATTTTCAGCCTAAAATATTCTTGGCAAAAGAATTTGTCTTTGCTTTACTTCAAGCAATCTCTTAAGGTCCTGGCATGTTTTTCTTTTCTACTAATAATAAGATAAGCAAAGTGCATAAGTTAGAGAACAAGATGTGCTTWTTTCAAGCTTTATGTACAAGATAATGAATCTGTGGCTATGCATATTTAAGCACTGTGGTCAACAATAATGGACAGTAATAGACCCCAGAACAATATAATCCAGGATGTTCTAATGAACAGGAAGGGGGGGGGAGGAGGCAAGGAGGACTTATAAACTTCTATCTCTGGCAAAAAGAGAGAATATTTAATCCATTAATCTTCCTGACTTTCAAAAGAAGCAGGTTGAGCTAAAAGACTGACTGCACTTCCCTTGGCTAGATGAGGAAAATTTGTTTGCCTGGCATCTATCTGAACCAGTCAGACTTCGTTGCATTTCCTGAGAACAAACTCATTTCTAATATGTTGATAGGCCATCTATTTCTGTTCCTTGCTCCCAGTTAGACATATGCTTAGCCAGGCTTCTCTTTGCAGCAGTCTAGTTTCCAGGAAAGCTATAG
Organism: Rhea americana; assembly: GCF_003343005.1. NCBI lineage: Eukaryota > Metazoa > Chordata > Aves > Rheiformes > Rheidae > Rhea > Rhea americana. Next base: position 1,882,965 of record NW_028185184.1, read on the forward strand.
TCTGTTAATCTGACTTTTCCTACCTGAAGTGATGAAGGAAAACTCTTTGCCCCTTCCAGAATTGTARGTTTGTGGGGTTCCCGCCTCATCATGACCTCCAAAAAAGAAAAAACACTTTTTTTCTTTGTTTTTTTTCTTTAAACTCACAAAGGGAAGGTGAAAGTCCAAAGGATGGTTAAGAATCTTTTACTGATAACCAAATTGCAAGTACAGTCACTGGGCAAATTAGTTACTACAATTTGTTGAGGGAAGTGTGGCAGAATTAAAAATAAATTTTCTCTATTTGAACTCATATTCAAGTTATCCGAGGACCGAATTCAACTATCTTCATAGTTAACAGAATCCAGTTCCATAGTTTACTCACAAAGTGGAAAATATTCTATCTATATACAATTTTAATATTATTAAATCATATACATTAGTGAAAATCCTCTGCCAAAAATTAGGTAAGTTTCCTTTAAACATTTGCTTAGACTGTTTTAATAGTATTGGTTTCAATGCCTATTCCTAGCAAGCAACTATTAAAGAGAACAAAAAGCATAAAATAATTATAGYAATAAAAATTGTTGGCACAGAAATAACTCACCTTAACTCTAAAATTATTTTGCAGTTGAAAACTGTATCTTGATGAACATAGGACTGACATAAACCACAAACAAAAATCTTCCAAACTTCTTATAGCCTTAGCCTAAAAGCCCTGCTAAACAGCAAGGAGGAAATCTTTGCTCAACTAGATATGGCTAAATTATTCAGAAATTTATTGAGACAGAGAAGCAGTACCTCTCTCCAYTTGAATAGGGAAACCTTCACAATTTCAGAGGAGTTTCATCAAGAGGAACAGAACTGAAAGAATGGAAACAGACACAGGCAAAAGACTTTGCACTGGATTACCGAGAGGGTTGTTAGGTGATATGCATCCAAGAACTAATTATTGACTTGTGTTTCATTTTCATTCAGACCTGTGTGCTTAATTCAGCATGGGATAATAACAGGAACTCAACAGGTAGAAAATGATCACCTTAAAGAAGTTTTATCATTTTCTTTATATGTGAAAGGTAACAATGTTGGACAGTAAGGGAAAAATAAATCTCTACTTACACTCTCCATATTTCCAAAGATTTGCATGCTGATCTCATTTTTGAAAGCTTCTCCCTAGAGAAAACATTAAAAGCTTATCCTTCTCAAGTACRCAATGCCACGAAACTTTCAAGAAGATTTGCCCTCTCTTGCACTTTTTTTCAGAAGACAAAAACAATTTGATCCTCATTTTCATGGTATTTTGTAGTACTATAAAGCCCTGTTAGCCAGTTGTAATGGAAACTATTATGATGCCAAATGGAGGATTATCATCCCTTGATTATGATCTGTTTAAGCAGCAGAGGTAAATGAAACCTAAAAAAGCAAATATCCTGCTTTCTCTCAAAGAACCAGTACCATTTCAAAAAGAAAACAATAAAAGCTTTTAAGATAATTATATATCCAGGTCATACATGATCTAAGTTTTCTGCAAAAAATGAAATGTTACATAAGACAACACTCTACAGGCTTTATAGGAACAGCCCAATCATTTAAAAAAGCAAGAGAGGAAATGAAGCCATCATTTTTTAAGCCAATGCATTTTGTTTATTGTAATCTGAAAGCATCTGGAGGGAGCACTTTTGCATTACAGGAAATTTATTCTAGATTTGCTAGGATTTCAAAAAGCTTTACCTTTTTTTTTTTATATAAATATTTAGCTCTTGACAACGATTACTGGCCTTACCTAGTGTACTCTGAGGACACAAGATTCCAATGTACATGTTACAGTGCTGGTGGTTGGAAAATTAAAGGAAATATGCTGCTTGTAGTTTCTTCCAGTTATCTCCCAAATATAAACATGCAGCTGTGGTGCATACAGTCTTAAAAATAAATTATTCTTGTTTTCTTCAAAATGAAACAGAACTAAAATATTCTAACRAATGAAAGAAGCAAAAGATCATATTGTGTACCTTTGGTCAACTAAATCCTTCTCATTCTATGCTGCTTTATTTCTCTTTTAACTGTTAACCTTTCAAAGCAAGAACAGCCCCTGATATTTTGATGTAGCACTTCACAGCAAGATCTGGTCTGAAATGATATCCTCATGAAATATTACAGTATAAATAACCAGTATTATGTATGTTCACATACACACATATATACATATATATATATATGTATATAGTAGCAATGTGAATGATACATATGCACAGCTACTACGAATATACATGTATATATGTATGTACATATGTATGCATGTATCTACATAAATGCATATGTATCATCACTTCTACACATATAAACAAATACATGTGAACTCACCAGCATTTACGTAGTACTTGCATCTTTTTTCTGAAGTTAACCAGCATATTTAAAAATGCCAGGAAAGAGAACTAATATAAGCTTAAGCAAGGGTGTAAACTTTCAAGTATCAAATTTCCATTCCCTGTTACTCTACTTTTGAAATGTACACAATTAGCAGCAAAGTAGATCCACACACTAATTCTCCTTCATATTGACAGATGCAGCCCTAGGATGCTCACTAAYAGCATGTTTTTTGTAGCATTAATTTTACCTCATTGGTAACCAATTCAATGTTTTTGTATTTACTTGAAAAGAACCTAAAAATGTGGTTTTAAAATAGTCAGTCTGACAAAGGAATGGACAGATACAAGCTGGCCAAGTTTTCTCAATAAATAAATGTGTATATCTCTAGACCTAAACTTTAGCCACATAAGTACTCATTTGATTTGTCTAATATATAAATTCAGATATGAATTCAATGCACAAACATTTCTAGATGCTTTCAAAAAATACTGCCTATTAATAAATTTGTCAAGAAGTTTATGAAGATTAAAATTGCCAAGTATGCCACTACCAAGAAACATTTACCATAACTTGTAACAATACATAACCAAGAACTGAAGCATACTTCGCTCTCATTCAAACATGCATGATGGAGACAAAATACTATTTCAGGCAGAGAACAGAGCAAGAGCAATAGTGGACTAGAGGTGCATAAAAATTATACTATCTGTAGTTTTCAGTAGAGTAAGATGAGCCAAGAAATGAACAGCTGGTTTTGGTAAACAGTTTCCTAACTTTTTTCATGGAGATTTTACGAGCGGCTGAAATACAGCCATAGGTTTCTTTTAGAGATAGGTTCCTGACGACCTGTTCCTCCAGTGTGGAGCAGCCAGCATCCAGCTCCTGCAACAGGCCCCCCTGGGGGCGGCAGGCAGAGGGGCCCAGGCAGCACCCAACCCCATCCCCATGGTGGTGCCAAACATCGCCTGGGGCTTGMGCTGCCCTGCTGCCGCCAGGGCCCTGCTTTCTCAGGGCAGTGGGATGGGCTCTCCRGCAGCCCCTGCCCACACTGGCCCTGCCCAGGGAGCTGCCAGACTGTTCTGAAGGTAACTAACACTTTTGCATGCTAGCATCTAGGTGCTCAGCAAGATACCTGAAGTAGAAGCATGCTGCTTCTTCTCAGTCAAGTTTGCATGTGAACATATAGCAGAAAACAGGAAGCAGAGCAGGAAAAAAATATAGCTCTACTTTTATACAGCTCTAGATATTACCTTAGTTAAAATAGCTGTAGCTACAGCTGCAAGAGAAGAGAACTTGAAGCTTAGGGCCAGTATCTATAAATCAAATCTTGAAGGAGTTATAAATTCAATGCATCTGTTTAATAGACAAAGCTACAAATATTGCTTTTCCTGAATGTCTTTTTCCCCATGCACAGTACCAGCTTCATAGGTCACCACAGCACCTCAGCAAGTAGCTCCAACTAACCATAATTACAGTCGTCACTGGGGTAATGACAATATTGGTGCTTGGAATCTGAGCTCCGGGGACACACGTATTTCAGTAATCTGCACTTGTCAAGAGACCAAAATACTCTCTTTTGCTGTAACATCCACCACGTCTCAAACCACATGAAGTAGTCAGATTCAAACAAGAACATTATATATCCAAACAAGACACCTATCACCTCTATCCTTTTCAAAGACAGAAGAAAATATTAGTGCTCACTGGATATTAAATTCAGTCAAGAGACTATAAAAGGAAATGTTAAGAAGAAGAAAATTCTTGATTTTAAGGAGTATTAATGACAGTTTGGGGATTGTTTCCATGCTCCTACACTCATTTTTTAAAGAATAGCTAACATGAGAAAAATAGTTGTCAAATACATAAATTTCTGATTCAATAGCACTGTGTAAAAGGGAAGGTATTGAATAAGGTTTCCACTTTTTACTCTTTTGCATATGTACAATTTACTTTTTGTGTAGCTGTACTCATGTTTAATAGYTGAGTATGTCTCTTTTAGACAAGCTGTGAATGAGCAATGGGAAAGGCCTTCCTATTATCCATCATTAATTTAGCTGCTCACACAATGAAGGTAATTCTTTCCTCAATCACACTGAAGTAATTGATTTATACCAAGAGAATAAGCAGAAGGACATGCTGTTATTTCATCTGATAACTCCGCTTTGTAAGCCCTTCAAGATAATTGTCATCTGCTACCTGGCTTACTTAATCACAAAGTACCTCCAGAACCATTCAAACACTATCAGCATATACAGTAAGTCTAAGATCAACAGAATTTTTGCCATTTCCCGAGCTAGCCATAGCAAGAACTGGTGACCCCAACACACAGTCTAGTTGCAAAATCCACAAAAAGATTCAAAAGAAACATATAACAGAGAAGTGAGATTTTATAAACCTTTCTGAAAGTCACTTAGACTTTTTTGAAGCCTCTTGCTTTAGTAAAGATAGCCCATACTTTAAGATATATTGCAAATCCTAGCAGCTGTGGTACTGATGGAATAACAGGACTGTTCTTAGAAAAGAATCATGGTTATAGTGCTTGCACAGGTTCATAGGTTATAATAGGTTTCACAGGTTTTATAGGTTACAATACTTTCACAGAAAGAAAAATAAAAGTTTACCTTCTATGTTGCATTCCTCTCCTCATCAAAATTAACTGACAATATTAAGTAGAAGAAATCAGGCTTACTTAAGTTTCTATTTTGCTTTTCAAGCTCACTTTCAATAAATCTATTGAACTTTTCTGATCATGATTCACGAAGCTAGGAAAAGAAAAAGACATCTGATGAAGGCAAGCATAATCACATGAATATTTTTAGGATAGAAGTTGTATCATAAACRATACCTTGCTTGAATTAAAAATACACTCCTAATTTACATGCCACATCTTAAAATATATGTCCAATAGATAGTGCAGTAAGATGTTATTACATTGTAATTAAACTAGTACATACAAGTGTTTTTATTCCCACTCCAATCATTCATTAGCATAGTTTGCATCCATTCTGTTTAAAACTGAACAGTCATTTCCCAGCTTCAAAGTCATACCAATGTGTTTTCAAAGACTTAGTCTCTTAACTTCTTCAGATCTTTTGGATTTAATGGTTACCCATAAAATCACACCACAGTCTTGTAAACTGAAATTTTCATTAACAAATRAAGTTTTCATTAACAAAATGATGAAATACTGGGCTCATATTTGTGGGAGATGGTAAGCATGAAACGGTGAATGCTGTAATTTACTCGATTTTCTAACAAAAACTGTGTCTTGGTAATGAAAACTCTTCAATGTAATCATGCTGAAATCAATTGATAATCATGTCAAAGAAGTTTATCTTGGTAATGAAAACTCTTCAATGTAATCATGCTGAAATCAATTGATAATCATGTCAAAGAAGTTTCTAAACTCAAAATAAATAAATAAATAAATAAAAACAAAAAAATAGGTGGAAAAATAGATTTAGGGCCCATGACTCAAATGTTTCCAAAGCAACAACAACAACAACAAAAAAAAAAAACACACAAAACTGTATTTCCATTCCAGTAAACTACCTAAGGCAAACTACCTTGTGAGAAGCACAGAGCAAAAACCCCAAAGCCGCTCAGATTAAAGCTTAAACAAAAAAAGTAATTTTCATCTACCATTTCTTCACACAAAACAGAAAAAAAAAAACCAAAAAACTCTACCTACAGAAAATCTTCTTGGAAACCATGTTATTAAAACATGTCTTAAAAAACATATCTNAAAAAAAAAAAACACACATCTTGAGAAGTTTTCTGGAAGGCTCCCTGATCTGTTGGCACATGAATATTTTCAAGAGAGCGGTATGGCTGTCCAACAGCAGATCTTCATGATGTTTTGCGCTGATTTCCCAATTAAGTAAAAACTTTTGGAGGTCAATTTATTTTTCACCGAGTCCAGAATTTTCAACTAACCGAAGGGGAGARTTGATAGCCCTTTCACTTGATCACTAGCAACATTTAAGTATGGTTATTTTCCCTTCTGAAAACAGGAATTTTTCCTATCTAACAGATATAGATGTCTACAATATTTAAAAATCAAAAATGGATATACATAGCACATCATTGTGTTTTTCTAATTGGAACTGTAATTATGGATTATCATTTGCTAGCTTAAAACATGCTAAAATGAAGAGAACATAGGCTTATCAAACAAATTTGATAAAAGATATAAATTTTAATGTTTCAGCCTTTAAAAAAAAATAGTTAAGACCTTCAGATTAAATAACCAAGTTTAGTTACTAAACAACTTTTAAGAGTATTGTCTGAAAAAGTGTCATTTAATATTTTATATCCCTCCAAACAAAAACTAAAACTAAAAACTAAAAGTACTTTTTATGCCTTATAAAGTGAACATCAGTAAAGAAGTCCAATGAAAAATTACTTTACAAATGTTCATGTCATTATATATCACAGGTTTTAGCTGCGTACATAAATAAGCAGCATACAAGTTACAAGTCAAATCCCAACATATCCTTTCTCTGAAGYAGTTCTGTAACTGTCGAGTTGTATATATACATACACATTCAATGTCCAAAGATAAACCACAGTAAAACTTGCACTTGTAAGCAACTGCAGTCTTGCAGAACTAAAAACCAAGGTTTTCCATGAACTGTAAGAATACTTGTGCGCGTAAGAAGCAAAGTTTTTGCCACTCTTTTATCTTACACATTATAGTCTTTGGTAGGATATTATTTCACATAAGGATCTTGAAACACATACATGTATCTTCACTGAACTATGAATATGTTTTAACTATGRTTACTTGACAGAATTAAGCTGAAATGCCTTTGCACACGACACCTTGAACACACAAAGCCTGACCGATTGCACTTGCAAGGTACGCTGACTGGACCAGTTTTTCCTTTGCCCTTGTCACTGAATTTTTCTAATCTTGAAACTATTGTCTAATCCCTTCCTTCTAGAGATATTCTATCAATATTGCATAATACCAAGAGTCGTAACATTATTAATATTTACAAGCCTCTGCCGGTCAAAAGCAAGTCCATTATTTCTATGAAAATGTGATTCGGTCCTAGTTAGTATTGTACTGAAGTTGCCTCAGCAGTGAGGTAAAGGGGCACGAGGCAGGAGTGGCATACACAAAAAGAGGAATGCCCAGTCTTAAAGGAGCATAACAAAGAACACAGATGGTACTATAAACCTTGCTGCCACAGTGCAGAAGGTTTGGTATGGTTTTTCTACTTTTTGTTTTTTTCATTCAGAGTATTTGTTCAAGACAGGTAGTCTTGAACTATGCTTTCTTTCTGATCAGGGTAAAGCCTTTATTTGCTAGTTTAATGTCTCTGAAAATAACTTTCTACTTGACAAAGTGTGACTGCTTTGGCAAGAACACTCCTTTTCAAGCATCCACTGGCTTTACAGCTGCTSAAAAAGGTGTTCAAACTTTTGTGGGCATGTTGAAGTAATCTCAGTGAGAACTATGACTGTGATATCAAAGCTGCAGGCTTCCCTAAAATAACTGAATGGTCCAACCACTCCAAGTAATAATGGAGCAAATATTGATGTGTCTGAACTAAAAGACGGAAACAGGTAACAGCTCATAAGTATATGATAACTACATTTACTCTTTTTATTTGCAAAACTTTTGAACAAAAATAGGAACAGAACTACTCATTAACAATCACAAAAAGTAAAGTTTTAGACAATTTCTATTTCTGTTTTTGTAAAAAAAAATAGAAGCTGTGTGACAGTACAGTATTAAATGATTGATTAAAGGCAATCATTTACATTCCTTTTATATTTTCCCCTTGCATAACAGACTTTGATCAAAAATGTTACTTTTCATCTTGATAAGTTTGAATGCATTCACATTCTCAAAAAGAAAATCCATATGCATACACACATATGCTGAAAACCCAACAAAGCTGGAGGGAAAGGAGGGGGGAAGATGGGTGTCATTTGACCTGGGAATATTCCTGCTCAGATCTTGTTTCATTTTCATAGCAATCAGATAATGGGTGCTAAACCTCAGTAGACAGACCTCCTCTGAATTTATCAGAAAGTTGTTCCTGAAGCCATGCTTGTGGTTATATCAGATTACTCAACAGAATCCCAGGACTTTGGCCTTAAAATTTTAGGAGCATGCATATAATTTCTCCTGTGAGACTTCGACACAGACTATAGATTCAAGTGGTATGGGCTGCAAATGACTGAGCTCATAGGAGGATCGTGCTGTAACTCACCTTTCAGTTAATCTTCTGTCCTGGTTTCAAAAGAGAGAAAGCAAATACATTGTTTAGAAGGAAATCATTCACTTCGAAAAATCGGCATATCCACTGCTGTGCCATCATCGTAACACTGCATGACCCTTTCAAGTGAATAACACAGATGTGTTTCTTGCAAGCTTTTAAGATTGACCTTTATAGCCTCTGATCATTTTAACAGTCAGAAGTATTACCTTTCCAAATGTGTCAGAAGTATGTGTAGTGCTGTGAAAACAGGGTTCAAATCCCCAGGAGGTTCTCTAGGATTTGTATCCTATATATCATTTTCATTCAAAACATGCTTTTAATGACATTTGCCTAGAGCATTACTCTCCTGACAAGTCTACAAACAAGAGCCTCATATTATTCCCTCCAGCTCATCCTCTCTCTTTCATAACAGGAAAACCTTTCAGGCCAATTACTTTCTTGCAGATATTCTAGACCCTGCTGGGTTAACAGCAAATAATCACATGCATTTCCCAAGAAACCCACCATATACATCCTGGCAATGAATTTCAGCATAATGATTTAAATAGTGAAAAAAAATCAAAAAGAAATTATGTCCCATAAAATCCTACAAGCTGATCTAG
>NW_028185184.1:1892174-1926911 GCF_003343005.1 Rhea americana
AAAAAAGAAAAGAAAAAGAAAGATATGTTGATTTGGAGGAGTACATACAAATCCATACAACTGGAAAGGCTCATAACTGACTGACCAAGTACGTCAAGTCAGTCTTGCAGATTCCACTTCCTAAGGTAATTCTTCTTCACTTATCACAAGTGAATGAGAAAAAGAAAGAGGAGAATCAGTATAAAATCCTAAACCTAGTAATATTAAGCTCAAGATTTTACATGGAACGATATGAAAAGATGAAATAGAGATATATATAGTTGTAAACTAATATAATAACTTCCAATTACAATCTAATCTGAAATGACCTAGCCATTTAAAAAGAGTTTATTTTTAACCTTTTGATTAAGCTTTTTTTTTTTTTTTTTTTTTTTTAAATAGTACTAATCACTTCCAGAGAGAAAAACTGGCCAGTTCTTCTTAGTTTGAAAGAATCTCTAGTAGTTTCAGAGTCTCGTAAGTATGCTCAACAGTAACATATCTATTTCAAAGCTTAAGATTACCTAAGATACAGTTAAACTGCTAAAGGGAAATAAACAGGATATGCTATTGGATACATCTGTAGAATAAATTTAAATTTGTTAAAATAGGAAAAGYTGTCAGCTAGGAAAATCACAAGATTCATTTATCATACAAGTTCATATATCATTCAACAACTTTATTCAAGACAAAGAAAAGGATCTTAGCTCTCGTCTCACCAGAAGTCTGAAATATGTACGTACAAATAGTAGTGAAGCAACAGATCAACATTGGTTCTAGCTCTGATTGCATCTATGTTAGGTATAAGCGGGCAAACAAGAAAAGTTTCCAGTAAAAGATTCAAATGAAACAGAACCAATGATTTCTGTTACAAACACTAGTATACTTGCCACCTCCTAAAGGAACACAGTGTCTTTTGATCATCTCTCCATATTCACATAACTGGCCCCAACACTGTACAGTTTTACCGTGTCACACCCTCTTTATTTTGAAATGTATGTTACATCAACAATGTAAAATAGCATTTTCAATTTTTAATTTTTAAGTTTCCAGACTGCTACAGTCACTGAAAAATCCTAATTAGAATCGTCAAAGACAGTGTTTTCAAAGGCTAGCTCCTCAACCATTGCTGTCAACTCCATGATCATCTTTACTGTTTAGTGAAACAGGGCAGAACAAAATTAGGTGAGTGAAACGTAAAAATAATATGGATAATTATGGATATATATGGCAGCATTTAACTACATGCAGATATACAGATATTTACATACCTAAAAGCCTCTAAGGCTGTGCAAAAAAATAAAAACTTAGAAATGTAAACTTCATTCTGACATATAAGTAGTCCATACTATAAAAACAATGCTACAACTCCACACTACCTTGCACCTTACAATAAAAATTACTAGCTCCACCAACATTGCCAATGGAAAGGTTTGATGTGTCCTGAAGAATGTATGTATAATAGCTTTAAGGGGGGAGGAGAAGCGAAACAGACTGTGCAGAAACTTTCTCTTGTTTCCAGATTCAGATCTGATGCTGCTCTTTAGTGAAGGTACTGTCTTTTATCATACTTCTGTTCGAAAATTTGCTACTTCTTCCTCTGACGCAGCATACCTATAGAAACCAATAAAGATACTGACCCATATATTGTCCTGTTAAATAATCTAGAATAATACTGCCCACGTTTGCATGATCATATTTAGTTTGAAATCCTTTTTTGATTTTTTTTTGTAGTAGTGTGTAATTACCTTTTCTTCTACTTTGTTTCTGCCTACGATGGGACATTTTCTTCTGGTTTGTATCTCTTCTGCTGCTCTTAAATGTTGGTAAGTGTTACAGTACTTACTTCTGCAATAACAGTTGTTCAAAATTAGTCTCCGTTACTATTTTTTGCTCATTCTAAAATCAAAATTAAAAGCCATTTTTAGAAGGTAAGCCTCAGAATCGGGGGGAACCTCTCTGAGAATGTCATGACACACAGATACTGTCACTAGCTATGCTTTTTAGACCTATATAGGGAGTATGGTGTCCTTTCCTATTCCTTTTAACTGAAGAGAAAATAAAATACAGAAAAGCTCATATAATTGCCCCGTGGCAGCTCTAGTTGAAGATGCTTTTTGGCCTGATTATATCCCTTTCCACATCACTTCATATTCTCTGTTGCTTTGCACCTCATGCAGTCACTGCAGAATTCTTCCAAGTCAGCAGAGTCAGACACCGTCTTGCCTGGACCTTACTTTCACTCCGCACAAATAAAGGACTACAGCGGATACAAGGTGGTGAAGGATCAGACCAGTTGGGCCCAATGATCAATTGTTCAATAACACTTTTTCACTGTTCTRGAAATAAAAAGGAAATTATACTTGGTTAACATATCACCGAGGAATACCCCAAGTATTAAACGGCTATCCTCAATAATGCTAAAGCTAAAATTTTTCCCACATTTCCTCAGTTTTACATCAGTGGGAAGAGGGGTAARGGCAAGCATGGCTGTAGGACTGACACATTCTGACTTACTTCAGGTTCACAGCAAATATACCCAGACTATAAATAAATAAATAAAGGATCTGCTTTCACCATGTTTCAGGTTACTATCAGATGATCAGAAGAACTTGAAGATAATAATAAAAATACATTTTTTATGCAAGACTACTGGTTTCAGCAGCAGCAGAGAATGAGTACAGCTGGAAGTTATTTTGACAGATATCAGCTACAGGAAAAAAAAGAAGGTAAATCTGAATGACACAGAAAATACTAATATTTACAAAACTCCGTTCCAGGTCATTTCTATTACTGGGCATTCACATTTAACAAAGGCTATCATTTTGAATTGCTCAGTATTCAAATTCAGTAGTTTTTTGCAATTTATGTTTACTGCACATAGTAAGGAGCACTAATGATGAGCAGTGAGCATACTGAGGCATAGCAGAATGTATTCGTGTGATATAGAGGAAGGTGGTTAAGTAGTCTTACTTAATAAGTTTAATAAATAAGCTTAGATCATTTTATGTATGATACAGTGGTATGTTCTATGAATACACACACACATACAGACTAGTTTTAATACAGTACTTTTAACATATGCAATAAATATAATTCAGAAAGTTTATTCTAAAATTGTACTTCTAATGGAGTTATCATATATAATACAGAACASTAATTAGCCCTTCAAAACAAACAAAAGGCAAAATTTCTTGGCAGACTAGATAAACTGCACTGTTTTGGAAAACAAAGGTGAAATTGGCCAAACATTTGATCACTACAAGTAAATTCATTGATATTAGTTTTCCATTTACTCCTGAAGACTGACAGCAGTCTTCAGAATGACAGCAACAACTAACTATAAATTCAATATTTTCAGCTACCATGTTTTTCACATTACGTATATATTATACAAACATTTCAAATCATAGCCAGAAAGAGGAGGAACGTTCTGCTATATTATATTGCAATTGTTTTCAGAACCATACAGCTACAGAAGTGAGCACTGACAAGAGTGAGCATTGGCAAAATTCCAACAGTGTTTATTTTAAAATTCCAGTTAAAAATTGCGTTTGATTGGAATAGGCAAGGTTAAACTAGCTGAATGGAAGACATTAAAGCATGACATAATCTTAAAGAAATCTTTAGGATTTAACTCAATAGATGGCAAGGAGATGAGTGGTTGCTGCAAAATTAGAGGAAAAAGAAGTYTTCATACGCATGCAGTACCCATTACGACCAGCATAATGGTACAAAAGGGTAGATTAGGTTTCCAAAATAAAAGTTGACAACCCCATGTAGCTGACCTCATGGCAATGAAACAGCAGCATTTTGAACTGCTTGAACCCATGTTGCATTCTAGCAAGCGCAACTCAAAATGCGAAGAATCTGAGGACAGGCCAGAAGTCATTCCTAATACAATGCGCTCTGCAAGATCACTGTATGAAAGTTGCTTTGAAGTGTGGAAAATGAATCTAGTGAACATAATTACATACATAAATGTGAAGATCTGCATTTGAATGCATTAAGACACCTCTGTCAAATTCTGTGTGAGCTGACAGTTTGTCTTTTAGGCAAGACAGATTCACTTCTAAAGATTCTGTACCTTACACAAAAATGTTATTCAATAAAGCTTTGAATTTTGTTTACATTGTTATCATTTTTAACAAATGAAAGTTAACAGGGGGTAGAATGTAAATATTTTCTCCTTCTAGACCTATAGAAGAAACCTGTAATAATCTGTAATAATGTTCATATGGTTCATATAAGTATGCCCCTAACATATAAGCCCTTAACAATTTCTCTGATAYATTTTTTTTCCAGTATCTTATTCAAGTGGCCACAAAATCCAAGAAAGAATTGTATTTGTGGGCAGCAAGACTGAGCAGTAATGAAGGTTTACTTTGCTATAAGCTACTCCTTGAAGTCTAGCTGTAGTAAAAAAATAGTTATCAGGAATTAAGGTTTTGCTTTTTTTTGACTTAAGAGAACATAATACACAAGACTTAAGAGAACATGACATCTAAGTGTCAACAGTAGAAACTTAAAAATCAGGTTAAAGCTTCTGTTTCAACCCATGTTGTTCATCTTCTCTGTTAAAAGAAGTTCAGCTTGAGCTAAATCTCTCCCAGGTGACAAGCATCACTTCTTTTGGAATACCTCAGACTTTAATAAGTAGAAATGAATAAGCCTATCTGTAYACAAAGTTTAAACTCTGTATTAAGTCTACAGAAAAAAAAATCATTAGTTTGGGGGGGTAAGTGAAGTTTGAGTTTTGTGAGAAAGTAAAGAGTGAAAAGAAGAAATATTTTAGTCATATTTCTATATATGGAAAATAGTTATCTTTTTCCACCAAACACTCTGATTTGCTCCTTAGCAACAAGTACATTAAAAAGTTTCCTCCTGTACAAAAACTGCAATCTACTAATTAAAATTCAAAACAGGTTTTTCTATGTCCTGCCAATTACACAGATTAATATTTTCTTTGCTGAAAAAGAYTGTGGCAACTGCAGGATAACTTTGTAGTTCCCCTTTGTAACGACTTCCTATTTACATAGTCACAGAAAAGTAGGGCTGGAAGAGGCCCTAAGAATCAATTAATCCATCCGTTTTCTAAAGGGATGTTTTACTATTATTCCTGTCATTCTTGGAAGACAACTGTTTAGTCCGTTTCTTAAAAACCCTTACAACGGTGAAACGACAACCTCTTTTACAATCTATTGCAGTGCTACACTATCGCTGTGTGGGAAGCTTTCTGAATGGCAAAGCAGAATCTTTTTGACACAGTTGAAGCCCATTAGCCTTATTCTCTGTGGATATGAAAGACAGGCTACGTCTATTGCCTCTTAACGAAAATCAATGTGTTAGATGGTTGTTCTCCTCCTCTTGGGAATTAAGATTCTCTTTTTCCTCATCGTTAGTATTTCCTAGGTCTTGGATAGTTTTTCTGTTTCTGTTTTCTGAGTCAGATGCAAGATGCCAAACCAGAGCCAGTGCTATTATAATTATGTATAAACAGGCTCCGTATCTGTTTAGATACCTTTAGATCACTTACGTGTGATTAGGTTGGGACAGGTTTTTTCTAAATCTCTTTAGAGGTTTCAGCTAGTGCTGAACCTCTAAAGGATCAGAAATGAACTTCAGTTGGATAAACTCATAAAAAGTTGAATTTTTACATCTGCCCATCAAGGCAATAAAGTTAATGGAGTTTTCTTCTTTTCTCCCTTTTTCCTCCCCCAGTATAAATCTCAAAAAAAAAAGTGATGATGCAAGAGGTATTAAAAAAAAAAAAAAAAAAAAAAAAAAAAAAAACCAAAAAAAAAAAAAAAAAAAAAAAAGGAATGAAAAAAGGATAAAAAAAAAAAAAAAAAAAAGAAGAAAAAAAAAACCCTATCAGATCTAAGAGATGAAATTCCCTGGTAACAAAATGATTTATTTTTCAATGCATCAGCAAAGTTAAGATAAACAATACAAGACACATTTTATAACACATTATTATTTTAAAAGATCCAGACTACAATAAATCTTTAAACCCATGTTTGTGACTTCTCTATTTACTTCTAATCATTTCATTTGTCAACATGAAAAGAAAGATATCAAGTTATTTCTTTTTTAAAGGTGCTCTGTAATTCAACATTGTATGACTTCCACTGTAAATGCTAATAAAGTAGTAGAAAGCATATAAACTCACTGTGCTATTATATGGCATTGCTGAATCAGTTATACGAACTATGGAAGTAGGAGATAACGTACCAATTCTTCAATTATCTAAAAAGAGCAAAAGGTTGGAATTGTGATCTACTAGCCATTTCTTTTAAAGCTTCTTCCCGATAACCTTAATTTGTCTATAGAYGATTCCAATTGAAAAAGGTCAAGAGCTCCAAGAAAAGACACAGGAAAAATGTGCACCCCGAGAGACCCTAGTGTCAGCAAAGATGATTGACCCGCCTCTCTTCTCTAATAAGTAATTTCTTTTCAAAAGTAACTTTATCATTTCAAACACTAAGTTCTAGCTTTTGCTTTCTAGAATCTGTCCAGTTCGTTCATATAGTTAAGTGTCCACTTCAACAAATTGCTAATATCACATTTTACCGCTCCACTAAAATAAAACTTCCATTTCGCCAGAGATCTTCAAATTACCAAGTGATAAGGAATGCTGCAAAAGGCATTTTCATCATCTCTTACACATCTCTAATCAAAAATTTAAATGTGAATGTGCATTTAGGGTATTAGAAAARTGTCAGCTTGGTCTATGTTTAACATTTTTGCTCAGTATTTTATGGCTCAGTAGGCTAAACAAGTTTTCAATTACTCTGTTTAATATCCTGCATGCACATAGAACATGCTTATAAAAAGACATATAAATCATGTTAACCATACATTTTAGAAGCAACATTACACACAAGTTTATAAAACTTATCTGTCAGCAATTGCAAATATTTGTGTACATTTCTACATTTTTTCTGCAAGTGTAAATGTTATATGTGTAGATTTTTGTGTGTATTAAAAAATCAAAGGTGACATTCCRGAGACCAGTTTGTTCCTCTCTCTATGGCAGTATAAATAGGCCAAAGATGCTATGTTTTAAATTTAGATTAATTACTTTACTTTAGATTACTTTAGATTTAGATAATGATTTAGATACAAATCCAATTCATCAAAACTCTGGGCAAGCTTCAGTTTGTCTCATTAGAAAGATAGATCGTTACATCTGAGAACTTGAACCCCATGGTTTTTCCTCATATAAACAAAATTTTGTAGCTTCAATATGATATTACATCTCTGGATTTTTTTCTATCACAGTATTTTAGTGTTTAGCTTGTTAAAAAACCTGCAGTCATTTTAAAGGAAGATGGGATTTTTTAGTAGGAAATGAGGCAGTACAATGTAATTAAGCTTTGAAATTTCAGAGTTGACATCTAAAAYATAGGAGATATAAAAAGAATGCAGAAGGCAACTTTTGACTTAAAACAAAATGAAATTGAGTCCTTAGTGATTAGAATGAACCAGATGGAAACTGCTATTAGAAATCAGAAGTCTTTGTAGTTGTCAGAGTGCATAAACATGCTCTTGCTAGAGGCAGTAAGTGGCACAAACCACCTTTTGTTCATTATATTACTAAAGGACAGACAGTGAATGACAGCTCTKGCAATCTTGAATTTTCTTTGATAGAGGGAGAAAGWAAGAAGAAAATGAAGAACTTGCCACATGATAAACTTATTTATGGTTGCCCTAGTAGATAAGTGGAAAGAGCAAAATAACTGCAAGGTATTATATTCAGATGAAGGAAGATTATGATTAAAGTGAAACACATCAAGGCATTTATAAAATGGGCAGTGGGATCCCTGTAATATAAAGAATAATAGAGTCAAGTTGTCATATTTTTGCCTCCTGTGTGACTTAATATTACACCACTCACCCTTCAATACAATGCAAAACAAAATTCTAGAGCAGCACATTTTTCAAGTGCATTGGCTTATTTTCAAAATGGATTTTTTTTTTTATGTTTTTTGCTCAAACCTTTCTAAAAGACACTCTGGTAAAAAAACAACACATACAAAACATGAAACCCCATGCTGCTTGGTAATTTTCAGCCCTCCCCCCCAAATTTAATAAACTAATACAGTCATAAAATAAAGCAGCAGGGCCACAAAGATTATTAAGGGATTAGCACATCTGTCATACGAGGGCTGTTTAGCCTGCAGAAGAGAAGATTCAGGGGATCATGTCAGTGTATATAAATACTATTACGCTCAAAGTCTTGTGCATAAGGTGTGTGTCCTCTTTTTTTTCACAGGTACACACACACTCACACATCTAAAATGCTGATGGTTCCTTCTTCCTCACTCCAGGATCCATCTGAGGTCGTTTTTATGTTTGCTAAATTGCACTTACACCTTTTTCTTTCTTCACTGGTCTGCAGCTCTATGTTGTATCCTAAGCGGCTCCATACAGCGACTTTTGCATAGGTTAGGTACTGCTCCTTTCCCTTTGGCACTCCTAGAACCAATTTTGTTTGGCCCAGCTTCAGGTGTGCATTTCTTCAACTGATCACTGAAGAGCTGCTTACAGCCATGGGGTCTGCAGTGCTATGCCTGTGCCCCATCTTTTGTCATGCCTTGCCTGGATCCCCCTATGCTGCCGCACCCTGTGTCTCCACTTCTCACGGCGTCTGCTCTCACTCCAGGCCTGTACTGCTCCGTGCTGCATCACTGCGTTGTGAATAGCTCTTTCCATGCAGACTACCTGCTTGTTACTGCTACTCATATAAAACTGCAGCTGCACTACACACACATGAACAGAAGTAAAACAAGTTAGCCTTGGTGAATTAAAGGAACTGCTGTCACAGCTAAAACAAGTGAAACAACACAACAGGTGGGTCAAGCTAAATTTGAACACCGCAAAGCTGGCAAGCGCAGTCCTGAGGCCTTGCAGATTACCGGGTAACATGACGATAACAYCTGATGGGAGGGAGTAAAGATGACTCTTCTTGGTGGTATTCAGTGAATGGAAAAGAGTCACTGGGCACAAACTGCAATACAGGAAATTCCCATTAAACGTTATGTTTGTGGACTCTTCATCCTTGGAGTTATTCAAAATCCAACTGGGCAGGACCTTGAACAACCTGCTACAGGTGACCCTACAGAGGTTGGACTAGACAATCTCCAGAGGTCCTTTCCTGCCTTGGCAGTTCTGTATAATTCTGCAAAAATGTGTAGGCATAGTAAAAGACTTGGAACTGAATAGTTAAAAGATCACAATTAATATAGCGCAAATGAAAAAGAATTATGCTCCAGAGGGRAAAAAAAAATGCCTTGACAGATGAAAATCAGGTAAGGCTCACTGCAGCTCTCAATAAGACAATCTGCTGAGGAAATCCCTCTTTATCTCATCTACTATGAAGACCAGCAAGTAAAAGAATCATAGCCCTTCCTACCAGTTAAGTTACGCCTTCACGTTCCTACAAGACTTCTCATATTTGTACGCAGGCCCTCTGTGCATCTGGATACAGACTTGCATAACCACCTTTGAAAAAAATCTTCAGTCACTGAATGCCTCAGTCTTGCATATAGGTAGGGCATCACAAGGATGCAGTTAAGGTACTACCAACTGTAAGGATGTTCAAGAGCTATAGCTTTGGACATAGAAAGCTGAAATATTTCAATGGCAGGATGACTTGCCTAAAAGCAACAAAGGTACAAATGCTGTGGTTCCCTAGCTAGTCTTCCTGTTGTACAGAACATGCTGGAATACAATCCCCAATTACTGCCTTTCCTTTTTCAACTAAAAAGAGACAAGCGTGACAATTTTTTTTTCCGGTTACTATATTATAGAGGGAGAATGATATAATATACATTTAAAGTAATGTCATAAAAAATAATGTAATTTAATATGCTAAACATAAGAAAGCATTCATTAAGTGAAACTGGATGGATCCCAATAATATTTTATTTTGCATGTTTTCATTCTACAAAAATTCAAAATAGTTTTGTTTCAGAAACACAACAAAATAACTCATAAATACAAGCCTTTGGGTAGGACAAGAGCAAAAAGGATAATTGCTTAATTAACTTCTGTTTAATAAAGTTTACTTCTTTAGTTCTTTTCCTCCCTCCTCCCGTAAATTCATTTTCTGTCTTTAATGATTCTGAGAAACAACAAGAGCAAAAGACTATACTTTAATCAGTTCTAATCTGTTTATATACATAGAAGCTCTGTTGTGGTAAAACATACGGTAATATATAATCAGAATTTCCTAGAAAGTCTAACTTAAGAGATTCACTCCATCAACAATATAATGCAGCAGCTAAGCATCAGGTAGATGGAAGGGGAAGAAATATCTCCAGCAATAATTAGGTATCTAGTCCTTACGGTCAGGAGAAAAGACTTTAAGTTACGAAGTATTTACAGCAGTTTTTGAAACCAGGTCTTCCATTTAGATTTTCAATGCAGCAGAAAACAGCGGTTTCCATGTACCAAGTTTGATATGTTTTAACCAGTAGTACTGTCATAATTAGAACATTATCAAAGTCTTTAAACCTTTAAGGTTTGGCTGAATGTTAAGAATTGAGATGTACAACATCTGAACTTACAGCACCTTGAATCAGTCTTACTATTCTGTCCCTCTCAAATGTATTTCCTCTACCAAAGCTCAGTATCTCTGCATATAGTTATTTGTAGTTTCTTATTTTTGAGCCCAGAATAGAGAAAGAATATATAAATGTCTAATGTCTCCTTTCAATAAACAGTTTCCTTCTCTTTCTGCTCCGAGAACAGCAAATTCTCAGTCTTTTCACTTATCCCCATAGGATAGATGAAAYTTCTTCCAAAGAAATTTCCAGCATCTACCTTCTACCCCACGCTTGCYTCATTCCTATTTTTGTGCTACTAAAAGTCTTACATCTTGCATCTGACCCCCATCTTTCCCTTGTTTATGTTACCCTTGCTCTCAACCTCAAACACTCAGCTCCAAAATACTTTTTTTCCTCCTACCATCATTTCTACATCCTATTATTTTTTTTTCTCCTTCAACATGGGCTTCAATGAGTGGTCCAATTCCGTAGCTGTGGAGGATGTTTTCTAGGCAACAGTCCAAAGTATGCAGAAGTTGATATATATGTCTCTTCTATTTTTTATTTTCTCTATCTCATCTCAGTYACTGATGACGCATGCGAGAAACAGATATCAAGCAATGATGGGAAACAGTGACAGCCTCCTGAAGCACTGTGCAACAATGCAATGCGCAAAACCGATAAAGAAGTCTGCCAGGAGCTGGCATAGAGTTGACATTAGACACTTAAGTTACTCCCAGTCATTTATACCAGTGTCTCCTGTGCTCAAAATTATTGGCTCTTTATTCCTCCACCTGAAGATGAGATTGCAACAATTTCATAAGAAATTCAGTATAAATAATCACACTACAACCCATATCTCCACTCTTTTTGGATTATAAGACAGTTCTAGACATTCCTTGGACACTCCTGACTTCAGCAGAAGTGAGGCTCCACAATGGATCACTATGAGGTGTATTCTCTTAAAAATATACTCTCTACCACAGATTTTAAAATATTCGTCATCATAGAAATCATACCACCTACAGTAGAATATCACTATAGTAGAAAGACCTATAACAGGATATTCAACATCAGAATGCTTTAAGTTGAACAGAATTTTTTAAAAAATACATTTTCTTGGGATGCAGACAATTTTTCTCACTATAGACAAAGTTTACTCGGGATTTCAGACACTGAAAAAAACCTAAAGAAAATAAACAAAGTCATAAAAAAGCAAATACCAACATTTCTAAGTAAAGATTTTTGGGCAGCCAACTTTCAACAGTCATGAATTGATTCCTGGGAAGATACCACTCCATAAACAAAAACTGTACTCCATACTTTCTTATTAAATTGTTTTATAGAATCCATGACAATTTCAGAAGAGCTCGTGCAACATTCTGTACATCGTTGTATGGAGCGTTGGAATAGAAAACTTAAATCAGTGGACAGAAATATTAAAAGATACCACTTCTGGATAACTGAACAAGCTTAATCTTCTTAGTCTATAGATTCACAGTCTTTCTCCCAAAGAAAATATATTCCCAAAGAAATTTGCAGAATATAGAGTAACAAAAATACATAAAAGGGAACATACTCCTCAGTCTTATAATGTGAAAATCATGTCCATGTTTCAGAAGTTATTTTACAATATATATTGTCAATAAATTAAATTAAAGCCATCCTAGAAGTCTATCTTACATACTTTTGACTATGTAAAGAAAAAATAGAGATAAATCAGATAAATTCAGAATGGTTTCCATAATCAGAAGGATCATAAATGTTATGAATTATCAACTCAAAGTAATACCAATGAAAGAAAGACAAGAACATAACTTAATATGGGTGACACATTATTGGTGTACTACCTATCACAAAATAAAGTTACAGACATAGTAAGTGAAGAAGGATGAATGTCACTGAGCATGTATCTAAAGGTAAGACTACAATTAAAAAAAAGTTTCTCAATAGTGCTTGTAAATAAACTATTTTATATTTATATAGTTATATATATAATATATGATTATATACACTATCACATATAATATATTGTAATATATATAAATATATATATTATATATATATTTATATAATATAAATTGTATTACAGAGCTATACAATACCTTTAGACCATTTATAGAAAGTAACTTATGCTCATAAGAATCATGCCAATGTCTGCCTAGTCATGTTAATGTAACCATAACAACACATCAGTTTAGTCCAAGCCAAACTCTCAAAAYGTACCTCTCCCTTTAAGATCTCTTCTCTCCCTTGCAACAGAATTAGAAAACAACCTACATCTTGATTATGGTCTTCCTTACATGACTGTAAGTCAGAAGGCATTAAAATTAATATATTTATTCCTGATTTATAAATATAGTTTGTGTGCATACTGGCATAGGATACTTCCAAGAGATCTATATTTTATTCTCTTCAGGGGTAAAAATCAATTAGCCCTTTTAGCTCTAAAATGCAGCTAACCTTTTCCTGTAGTTTATAATACATTTACTCCTCAGTTTTATGTTAGCTTATGTAATTTTWAAAAATACGTTTTTTTCACCAAACCAAACTTACAACTGCGAGACATGAAATAGTCTTTCCTTTGAGGAGAGAAAATGAGTTGTCAGCCAACACAAGATAATGAATTATACTAAGAGGCTTTTATTTACATAGCTGAAATTTTCCTTACAGAAAAGAAGGGGGAAAAAAACCTTTCAATTTTTCAAAATAGCAAAGGTTCACATAATGACACAAATATATACTCTGTGCAGTGACTGCAATGTCAGTGTTCACCCAAAGGAGTAAACAGTTCAAGCATTCAGAAGCTAGAACAAGGGCTAAAGCAAACTCTGCTCAACTCCTCATTGTCCTTTCGTGACAAAACAGAGCACTCCAAATGCTGCTTTAAGATACATTTGCTGACAAGGACTCCAGCAGAGCTAAATTCGTAGATGGAAATGTGAAATGTGAGAGGTGATATGCATGTCAGCTTTCGTAAAATCATGAAGATGGCATCAGAAGCAATTTCCTTTAGTGAGCTAAAGGAAGAAGCAAAGTGAGCTGAAGCTTGTTTTTTCAGGGAACACCTGAATCCCTCAATTTGCATGTCAAAAAATAATTAAAAAATGTATGTGTGTATGTGTATGTGTATTCAATTAGAACCCAGAAAACTCTGACAAGCTGGAACTGACCACTGATGCATACTGCAATGGCAAAGAGGTGCCATCACAGCTCAGGGCTATAGGGAGGTAGCTCTTTGTTTAGAAGCCTTCACTGAGGCACCTGAGCATGAATTTACATCCAGGTAAACTCCTGAGCTTTGCTATTTCAGCCACCACGGAGCAGGACACCTTGGAAAGTGTAGAACACTTAAAACATCAGAAGAATGCATAGAAGGGTGCCATACTCATTTACTTGAGGCCATCTTCATTGCATTCCTATACATGTTCTGTTCTTTAATAACATTTCTCTTCTATAAAAGTACTCAGTACCTCTGGGAAGGGGTAATTTATTAACAGCAGCCAGAGTATGTATGTTAATACCAAGTTTCCAGTTGAGAGCTTGAGCTGAGATTGCTGGTTGTTTTCAGGCATATATCCATAAAATATTTTAACCTGCTCTTAACACAAATTTGTGCCTTTCACTCATTAAAAAAGAACATGTTGTAATGCACTCTATATACATATCAGTACTACCATTATGCAGATAATCCTCTCTTTTTACATTTAGAACTGGAAAAGTAAAGGAAGCAGTTTAATTTTCTATTACACTAGAAAGTACTTTTTTACTTAACATTCACAAATCTTCCACATGAAGAATAAAATTTGTGTTTTGTCTTTTATTATAGAAAAATATAACTTTTTGGTGCCAAAATTAGCTTACAAAGAAGAGTATACTGCCTTCATTTTCCTAATTCAGTAAGAGATACTATTTTTGTATAACAGATTGCCATATTGTTATCTGCTAGCAAAAAATGCCAAGTTACAAAAATGCCAACATGCTGGTACAGTCAAGTACAACAATAAAGCTATTGTGATAAAGTCCATGTTAGAGTAATCCACGTTAGCCGCGATCACATATGTTCGGCAAGCATTCTGTTTTTGTTATTCCTACATGTTTGTGGTTCACTACCTGGGTGGAAGATGATTTGGAAAGCCAAAGTACATAGAAAGAGATATGCTGAATGCTGGGTTTGGGGAGTCGGGTTTTTTGGTTTGTTTTTTTTCTTTTTTTTTTTTTTTTTTTTTTTTTTTTTTTTTTTTTTGGGGGGGCTCTCTCAGATACAGCTGTAAAACACATCATCACATTGTGAAAGTCCATAATAAGTAATGGTAGTTGATAAAAGACTTGAAGATTTAAAAAAAAAAAAATCAGAGGTCAGTTATTAACAACTAGGAAGGAAGGGGAAAGGGGAGAGTCATAGAGAGAGGGTAGTCAATAAAACACAACTTGGGTTGGGGGGCCTTAAATGGGTGCATGCAGCTGGGRATGTGCATATGAGACGTGGCTATGGGGGACCCCCATACACCCTTCCTGGGAAACCTGCAGGCATGACTGTCTCTCTGAAATGCCTGTACACCAATGCACGCAGCATGGGGAACAAACAGGAGGAGCTGGAGGTCTGGGTGTGGTCGCAGGGCCATGATCTCACTGCAGTCACGGAGACATGGTGGGATAGCTCWCATGACTGGAATGCTSYCATGGATGGCTAYGTGCTTTTTAGGAGAGACAGGCCAGGAAGGCGAGGTGGTGGAGTTGCTCTTTATGTGAGAGAGCAACTGGAATGCATCGAGCTCTGCCTAGGCGGGGAGGAGGAGGCAGTTGAGAGCTTATGGGTGACAATCAAAGGGCAGGCTAGCACGGGGGACACTGTTGTGGGTGTCTACTACAGGCCACCTGACCAGGAAGAGAAAGTCCATGAGGCCTTCTATAGACAGCTGGAAGTAGCCTCACAATCACATGCCCTGTTTCTCATAAGAGACATCAGCCACTCTGACATCTGCTGGAAGGACAACAGAGCTACGCACAAACAGTCCAGGAGGCTCCTGCAGTGCATTGATGATAACTTCTTGTCACAAATGGTGGAGGAGCCTATGAGGAAGGGTGTCCTGCTGGACCCTGTCCTTACCAACAGAGAGGGACTGGTTGGAGATGTGAGAGTTGGGGGCAGCCTTGGCTGCAGTGACCATGGGATGGTGGAGTTCAGGATCCTGCAGGAAAGAAGTGAGGCAACAAGCAGGATTGAAACCCTGGACTTCAGGACAGCAGGCTTTGGGCTCTTCAGAGACCTAATTGGAGGCATCTCATGGGTTAAGGCCCTAGAAGGAAGGGGGGTCCAGGAGAGCTGGCTGGTATTCAAGCATCATTTTCTGCAAGCTCAAGAGCAGTGCATCCCAAGGAGAAAGAAGTCCAGCAAAGGGRGCAGGAGACCTGCATGGGTGAGCAAGGAGATCCTGCCCAAACTCAGATGGAAGAAGGAAATACACAGACTGTGGGAGAGGGGACAGRCTACTAGGGAGAATTATAGGAATGCAGTCAGAGTATATAGAGATGCTGCGAGGAAGGTTAAGGCCCAGTTGGAATTAAATCTGGCAAGGGATGTTAGACAACAGGAAGGGCTTCTTCAAATACATCACCAGCAAGAGGAAGACTGAGGAAAATGTGAGCCCACTACTAAATGAGGCRGGGGCCCTGGTGACAAGGGATACAGAGAAGGCAGAATTACTGAATGCCTTCTTTGCTTCCGTCTTCACTGCTAAGGGCAGCCCTCAGGAATCCTGGAGCCTGGATGTGAGGGAGAAAATCCAGAGAAGGGAAGACTTTCTTTTGGTTGAGGAGGATAAGATAAGAGACCTTTTGGGCAAACTTGACTTCCACAAATCMATGGGCTCGGATTGGATGCASCCACAGGTACTGAGGGAGCTGGCGGAGGTTGTTGCCAGGCCGCTCTCCATCATCTTTGAAAGGTCCTGGAGAACTGGAGAGGTGCCTGAGGACTGGAAGAAAGTCAACGTCACTCCAGTCTTCAAGAAGGGCAAGGAGGACCTAGGCAACTATAGGCCAGTCAGCCTCACCTCCATCCCTGGAAAAGGGATGGAACAGCTCATTCTGGATGTCATCTGCAGACATATGGAGGAAAAGAAGGTGACCAGGAGTAGCCAGCATGGATTCACCAAGGGGAAATCATGCTGCTTTACCAATCTGACAGGCTTCTGTGATGGAATGACTGGCTGGGTAGATGAGAGGAGAGCAGTGAACATTGCGTGCCTTGACGTCAGCAAGRCTTTTGATACTGTCTCCCATAACATCCTCCTAGACAAGCTCAGGAAGTGTGGGTTAGAGGAGTGGGCTTGAGAAGTGGCTGAAAGGCAGAGCACAGAGGGTCGTCATCAGTAGCGTRGAGTCTAGTTGGAGGCCTGTGGCTAGTGGCGACCCCCAGGGCTCGGTACTGGCTCCCATCCTGTTCAACTTCTTCATCAATGACCTGGATGAGGGGACAGAGTGCATCCTCAGCAAGTTTGCTGATGATACCAAGCTGGGAGGAGTGGCTGGCACACTTGAGGGCTGTGCTGCCATTCAGAGAGACCTGGGCAGGCTGGAGAGCTGGGCAGAGAGGAACCTCCTGAGGTTCAACAAGGGCAACTGCAGAGTCCTGCAACTAGGGAGAAAATAACCCTAGGCACGAGGACAAGCTGGGGGCTGACCTTCTGGAGAGCAGCTCTGCAGAGGACCTGGGAGTGCTGGTGGACAACAAGTTGACCATGAGCCAGCAATGTGCCCTTGTGGCCAAGAAGGCCAACGGTATCCTGGGGTGCATTGGGGAGAGTGCTGCCAGCAGGTCGAGGGAGGTGATCCTGCTACTTAGCCCTGGGGAGGCCTCATCTCGAGTACTGTGTCCAGTTCTGGGCTCCCCAGGWCAAGAGAGACATGGAGCTACTKGSGAGAGTCCAGCGTAGGGCTACAAAGATGATCCGAGCGCTGCAGCATCTGCCCTGTGAGGAACGGCTGCAAGAGCTGGGCCTGTTTAGCCTGGGGAAGAGAAGCCTGAGGGGGGATCTTATCAATGTGTGTAAATAGCTGAAGGGAGGGTGTCAAGGGGACGGGGCCAAACCCTTTTCAGTTGTCCCATGTGACAGGACAAGAGGCAATGGGCAGAAATTGAAGCACGGGAAGTTCCGCCTGCACGTGAGGGGGAATTTCTTCCCTGTGAGAGTGATGGAGCACTGGACCAGGTTGCCCAGAGAGGTTGTGGAGTCCTCTTCTCTGGAAATATTCAAAGCCCACCTGGATGCAACCCTGTCTAATATGCTCTAGGTGACTCTGCTTGAGTGGGGGGGTTGGACTAGATGATCTCCAGAAGTCCCTTCCAACCTTACTGATTCTATGATTCAATGATCACAAGACAACAAGAATATTTCTGCTCCCTAAACAATGATCAGAAGCTGACACATAGTCCATAAGTCCTGAAGAGAAGTTTCACGGGTAGAACTACATATGCACATCCACGTTACCTTTGCCAATTTGGGTCTGACAGCCGCTAGGTGATAGGTGAACAAACTCAAGGCAAGAACAAAGACAAAAGAATTAATAAATGCACCCACAGGGTATCGGAAGTATTACTCTGCAATGCCTAATACAAAGAGACCTCTCAATATTTCCAGATGCATTTTCAAAATTTTAAGCCACCAAGTACTTTTAAATGAGTAGGACAAGGTTGTACAGTTTCAGACCCTTGAAAGGATATCTAAACACACATAGACACATATACAGGGTCACTTTATACTGCAGATTAAGTCCATATTTTTAGGTGCCAAAAGGCACCTCTATTACATTGATGTATTTACAAGAGATTAATTTCACATGTAATTCATGCAATGCAAGAAAAACAATTTGCTTTGAAGTTTCAGGCAAGAACTACAGATTAAGTAAAATCTAAGATTAAAAATAAATCAGTTTTACAATAGGTATGCCTGTAGAGTTCCTCCTGACTCTGGAACCATCTTCTATTCTTTAACATGCCCAAAGAGTCAACCCCAGTCTCTCGCATTTTATTTAAATCATGGTTACCTCATGAGCAAAAAGAAGAAAGTTAAACATTCATCTGAATCACAGCACAGTGAAGATAAAAACTGGCACACACAAAGAGCGTACAATCAACGAATAGCCTGGCACTTGGTGTTTTCTTTTTTTTGAAACATCAAAATATACTAAACAGTTAAACTCCTGGAAACAGTTTTCTGGAAATTTTAGATAGATTTGTTGATTCACTCATCCTGAACACCTAGACATCTGCCAGTCCTATAGCATATCTTCACAGTTACACATGGTGCCCTTAAATATGAAAAAATAGCTTTTTTGGATAAGGCCACTTGTCAACTAGAAAGAGTAGGAAAGACTTTAAAGTAGGAGAAATTACTGTTTTCAACATCTACGTGCAAAGACAGACATGATCACTTATGAGACAATGCCAGCACAGATTCCTTTGCTAAGCAACTGAACTGCCTGCTTTAAGAAATGATGACATACCACATGCTGAATTGCAGGACAAGCAGAATGAGTTTCTTAAYGGTAAATGCTTATTGTGATATGTTCATCTAATTAAAAGAATGATTACATACAATAGATTCACAAACCAGTATACACAGATACAATTCTGGACAACTAGCTTCATCATCTCTCAGTCCTTAAGGTGATGCAAGCATTTATTTTATGAGTCACATGTACATCTTATTTTTAAGCACACAAGAAAAAAATTGGTAGAAAAAAAAGAGCTAACATTTCAGCTGCTCACGACATTTCTATCTATACATTTTATTTCCTTGGTACATTGACTGCAGAAAAGTGATCTTCAATATGAAACTGGTGATCGTGGAAAACACACACAAGTGCTGGATATATCTTATGAACTGGATAGTGAGTCCAAATGACAKCTACTTCTTTCACTTGGTGTCAGACACACACCATAAAGTGGTGTTCAGAACACAGTTTTATTAACTTCTCAGTATTTCCAGTGGAAGTAAGAGGTATAACGAAGATTTTCATGTAATGAGGGATGAAGAGAAAACTAAACAGCTTTTCACAGATTCAGTTGACCTCTCTGAGTTAGATGTGCAAATTATTATGAAGAGGTCTATACAGAGCAAAACAGAGCTCATGCCAAGGCTGAATAGAGAGAATGACTTTTTTGTATCTGTTGACTTCTAAAGCTCTTCTGGCAGCTAGGTTTTCATATTTCAAAAGCCTCTTGAAACTCACACCTCCACCAAGCTCTCTTTAAAGTGCTCTACAGATAAAACAAAAGCAATTTCTGTTTCCCAGTATATAGATTACGTATTGCATACTTTAGAGCACACAACACAAGCTTTGTACAGAGCTCACCACAGCTCTATGTCAAGAATATTCTGCAATGGAGCAGCATTTGTATGACCATTTTGGTCACTTCAGCAAATAGTCAAAATACCTAGAAATGAACCTGTATTTCATTGGCCAGAATGTTTTATTACAGTTTTTCACAAGATTGTTTCCTAAATATACTGGTAATGCTAGTGACATATTATGTTTACTCACTAAAGAACTGCAGTATATGCAATTAAAAAAAAAAAAAAAAAGAGGGGGGAAGAAAACAATGCTTTTATCCAGATTTTAGGAATGAAGCAACTGTTTCATATCTCTTTAATTATCACCGTGACAGTTTACTACAATACTAAGGTGGCAGTGATAACACGATGTAGACTTCTAGTCTAACTATTCAAATTTAAATAAGAACAAAACAAGAGCAAATCAGATTTTAAAACTTCACTTTTCAACAATCCACGATATATTTGCTTAGACGCAATATCCTTGAATTTCAAGCTGAAGTATTATCAACGTCTTCAACAGCTTCAGTATCTTTGGATCTTTGATTCTGTTACTTTTTCAGCATGTTCATTCTAGACACTATGTAAGATACCTGTGATAGAAGAACACGATAGGAGTTTTAGTACTTATGATAGGCAGTATAGCTGCTGGACTATTTTACGTCTGACAGTAGCAGATGTTTTCACAACACTGAATTATTACCCTTTGATGGCCTTACAACTGGTGTGTCATGAATGTTACATGAAGTATTGCAGACACTCAAAAGGATCACTCAACTCCTCCACCAGTACGCCTAAAAATGTGTTTCATGATATTATAATCACAAAGCTTAAAGTTATCAATAAATCATGTCCATTAACATCAAGTATATGATCAGGCTTGTGATACTTGAACAAAAGGTGTTTGGTTTGGGGGATGATTTTTTTCTTTCTTTCTTTTTACACTGAGCTAATGGAGAGAGTGCTGTATGACGGAAAAGGAATTAACAAGGAAGGTTACCTCACAGATATATTAATGGATAGAAAGTATAATGAACAGATAGAAAGGAAAATGAATCATAATGATTCTTCTGCAGGTAGCATCTTCCAATAGAGTCTAATCGCCCATTTAATGTTAAAAGAGTTCTTATGGAATATGGTGAATCATATCTAATGAAAAGTGATGAGATTCACCTCATTAATGACCTTAGCAGGTGAAACTGATTTAAGCAGAATTGAGAGACTGATTAAATTGATTCAAATTGAGACTAGTTACATACTAATTTGGTACACATTTTCTTGCTAGTAGGAATCAAATCACTTTAAGAACTATAATGGCAACAACAACTGATTTTGATTATTCTTTGCTTATTTCTGGATACTTCTCTACGGAAATGATATTTTAAGAAGCTTTTTTATGCCACACTATATAAAAAGGAAGACAGAATATGTTGGSGTTTATTAATAAGTAGTTTGGGAAGTTTTTTTCAACATTTTCTTTTTCTGACATATTAAAAAAGTTTTATTTTCCTTTGTCTTCTGCATCATAGGATTGCTCAGGAATCTGAAGAATGGAGCGATGGTCAGAGGTGACAAGTATTTTAACTATTTATTTTTTCTTCCAGATGCAACAGTCTTTACCAACTCACTACTTTAGTTAAATTAAAATTCAGTATATGCTTTTCTGAATTCTAGAAGTTTGATGAAGGCTTACTTTTCATCCATATGCATCGGATTTCTGTTGTTTGGTTTTATTCAGAGTTTTTTTTTCTGACATACAAATATAGTATATAACACAGGTTCTATAGCCTTTCTAGAAGTCTTTAGGAGGCTGGGTGCATTCAAGAAGCTTCCTAGTGTTRCATTAGAACTCATAAGGTACAACAATGTTTTAATCCTATTAGTTCACCAGTCAAAAAGTTTTTTGGAGAAAAAAAAAGAACAGTCTGAAACCAATTCTCTTTTATACTAAATATAAACTCCCCACCATTTCAGTTCTGCTCACATACCATAAGGACTCAAAACACAATAAACAGCACCTTTTCTCCTATAAATCATTCGGCCAAATTTCAGTAAAAATCAAAAGTCATTTGTGTGGGTTGAGTCGATACTATTATTCCTCCTTTGATGAACAGCAAAAAGCCTGTGGTTTTGTGAGATTATTTTCCCATTGGGATAGATTTAAAGTTGTAAAACATGCTGAATTTATCAATAATTTAGTTACAAAATATAAACAAATCTTGTTTTATCTTCAGACAGCTAAAAGTGCACCTAGGAAATTCCATCTGCAGAAATTCTAGCTAACATACCAGTGATTCTGGTCCTGTTGCCAAGAAACAGCTCTCTTCTGTCTCCCTTGGTGCTAATCTCTACTTTTAGCACTGCTCCTCTATTCTCATTAGTCATGCAATGCTTCTCTTAAATGTTAAAGCTCGTTGTGAACACTTTGCCAATGCATGTATCTGGCAATCTTCAAACTATGTATATTATCTGTGGCTCAGTCTGTGCATTGACTGCCCGGTTACAGCAGTTACAGCAAGCTGAAACTCAAGTGTACTAACACATATGTGGTTTTATATATATGTCTATGGTTTAAATAATTCTTTAAGAAAATTCTTTAAAAATGCAACAATTTAGATTTCTGAAAGGAAATGCTGAAAGTATTGTAATAACTGAACTAACTCCTGCACAGCTGGAACATTGCCTTTAAGAGCACTTAATGCTGCACATGATGTGTATTAGTAAATAAACATGCTATTATTATTTCCACATTTGAAAGAATGTGTTTTTTATATTAAATAAGAGAATGGCAATAAAATCTAATTACTGTAGTAGACACTTCAGAAATGAATAGATATACTCGCCAAGTCTTGAATGTCAGTAAAGGAAATCAGTCTCAAAAAAATCTGCAGAATCAAAAATCCCAAAGAAACAGAAAAAATATGTCAAATGACTAATCAATTGACAATCTTGGGCTTAGATATTTATACTACGCTTATGCATGACTTCATTCAATAACCTAGTTAAGCAAAACATTCCACTTTCAGATAAATCTACTCTTTAAATGTATAGATAGAGATGTACAAACCTTAACTGCCCTGAAGTTTTCATGACAAGCGGTAGACAATCCACAAGCTTTAGCTTCTATTTTGGAAGCTTGAGGTATGAATTCATCCTTTAATTAGAACATGCAATGCTGCAGTTTTTAAAGAAGTTTAAGTATMTTCAATTGAAAATATTTCATAAAAAAAAAATGTGCACACATTCCGCTCCTTACATGATTATTGAAATGTAAACTGTACAAAATGAAAATCAGTGCTGCCAGTATCAATCTATATGAACCTCAATAAAACCACAAAATACTATGAAGTCTTGGAGGTTTTCAGGTCTAACTTCTAGAAAAATACYAAATATAGAGAAAAGCTCGCTAATGTAAATGATGGTGACTCAGAAACGAAGAAAATAAGTTATGGTTTGTAATCCAAGTCTTTTCAGTTTTGGAGAACAATAGCAAACAATATACCCATGGTGTAGAGAAGCATTATTACGACTCCATTTATGACAATTTTGTAGAAAAGAGTATCATAATGATGATTTTTCTCACTCTTTTCCAGATCTTTTCAAAGAAAAAGTGTTACAGTTGCAAACATCCATCCATCATGATGTTTCCAGAAACAGCTTGAAAGACAATATAAAACATGTTGCCTGCCTTTATTTTGTTTAGCTTTGTAATCAGTAAGCATTGTAAATTCCAGAGTACTTTATCTCTGAGCCACACTATGTACTTTTGTTAGAATGAAAGCAKATATGGAGGGGGGATGGGTGGGTGTTTGCTCATTACCTAGTCATACCTAGACTTCTTTTCTGGAAACAGTTAAATCAGTAAACACATCAAAGACTCATAATGAAATCCTGAGAGAGAAACTTGAAGGTGAAAAAGAACAATTAACAGTTTTTGATATATTAATGAAGTAACTGAAGCTATTTAATCAGTTGCTAGGCAAACGCATTGCTAGTGCTTGTGTTTATCACAGATCATTGTTCTGGCTACCAAGTTAGCAGCATTAGCCATTATACATCATTAGCTGCCTGCCAAATCTCCCTGCTGTAGCACAACTTACAAAATCCTGAGAATATTAATTATTCATACATGTATTTGTCAAAGAATAGCTCCTCAGTATTTCTTTTGATCATCCAAATGAAGTGGATTCATCACACCCATAATGCAAAACAATCTTAGGAACAGCAAAATGGTGATCAGTGCTCTGCTGGTAACATCTGCTAGCAGAACACAAATGATAGGAAGTGCCATCCACCAGCTCCAATTCACTGGGTACAGTAATTCGAAACACAAAATAATTCAGGTTGGAGGGGAGGTCCGTAGTGCAATCTCAAAGCAGACCAGATCGGTTGCTCAGGGCTTCTCTAGTCAGATCTTGAAAATCTAGGGCAGAGACTACACAGCCTCTCTTGGGCAACCTATTGCATTACTGGATAGTCCTCGAAGTGAGAAGTTTTCCTTATATCTTGCATGAACCTCTCAAGCTTCAACTTATGCCCATTTTCTCTCATCCTCCCACTACACACCACTGTGAAGAACCCAGCTTTGTCTCGCTAACCCCCGGGCAGGTACTGGCAGGCTGCTGTTACATCCCCCAAATCCATCTCTTTTCCAGGTTGAACAAGCCCCAGTCCCTCAGCCTGTCCTCACAGGCCAAATGCTCCAGCGCCTGTCCATCTTGGGGACGCTTCACCAAACTCAGTTGGTTGATGTTTTTCAACTCCAGGCGGTTTTAATACGTGGAGGAAAGGGCAGTAAAAACTGGATGCRGTCTCTAGATGTTCTCTAACAAGTATTCAGTAGAGGAGGATAATCCCTCCCCTTGATCTCCTGGTCGTGCCCCTGTGAGCATAGCCGAGGATGCTGCTGGCTGTCTCTGAAGTCAGGGTATGCTTATGGCTCGTGCTCAGCTTAGGTCTGCCATAACCCCCAAGTCCCCTCCCACTTAGCTGCTCCCCAGTCAAGCAGCTTCAGTCTTTATTCATGCATAGGGGGCTTCCTGCCCAGGGGCATGTTTTGGCTTTGGTCCTTGTTGAATTCCATGAGGTTTCTGTCAGCCAGTTCCTCCAGATTGTACAGGTCCCTCTGAATGGCAGCCCAGTCTCAAAAGYGTCAACTAGTGAGTGTCAACTGGTCCCCTCCAGTTCAGTGTTATTTTGAAACTTGGTAACAGTCTGTTGCACCACCTCCTCCAGATCATCAATAAAGACATTAAGCAGGTCAGGTCGCAACACAGACCCCTGCAGTACTCTGCTTGTCACAGATCTCCTTGCAGATTATAACCCATTAACTGCTGCTCTCCAAGTCATCAACCCAGCATTTTAGCTGTCTAGTTGTCCATGTATCCAAGGCAGTGGCTGACATCATCAAAAGCCCTTCCGAAGTTGAGATATTCTGGAGTTGAGACATTCACTGTTCCACCCCTCATCCACAAATCAAGTCATTTTATCATAGAAGGCAATCAAGTTAGGCCTGATTTAACTTTGTTGGAGAACACTGAGGTAAAGAAGGCAGCCTAATCAGTGTCTCCTGTTAACTACTAAATAACCTTTCCCATTCAACAACAGGCATATTTTTTTCTTCAGCCTCTTACTACTAATGTAGATGTTCATCATGTTGCTGTTGAAGTGACTTGCAAGTGTCAACTCTTTGGGAGCTTTGGCCTTCCTAACCTCACCTCTAAATATCCAGGCAAAGTTTCTAAATTCATTGTAATGTATCTGCTTGTAYATACTCTTTTTGCACTGGAGCTCCATCATGGGCTCCCTGCTTAGCCCGGATAGTTTCTTGATGCATCTACTTGCCATTCTGCCTGCCATTCTGTCTGCACTCTTGTGCTTGAAGGAAGCTGTCCTTGAAGACCTGTCAGCTACCCTGAACTGTTTTGCCCTTCAGAGCTGTCTCCCATGGGATTCCAACTATCTAATCCCTAGTTGGACAAGGCATAGTCTAACTCATTGACATACAAGGTCTGTACTCTGCTACTCTCCTTTCTCACTCCCCTCAGAATCTTTAGCTCCATGATTTTTTTTTTGATTGCTGCATCTCCAATCAGTTTTTCCTTCCCAGTGAAAATCACATCCAGTTATGCATTACCCATCTGGCATCTGCATCAAGAATCTATCCCCAGCACCCTCCAAAAATCTCCACCATGTTGCCCTTCTAGTCARTGTCAAGAGGTTCAAGTCCCCCGTGAGTACCTGGGTTTGTGATTCCGAGACTTCCTCAAGTCATTTGAAATCAAGACTTGACCACTTCCTCACCCTGGTTGGTGGTAACACTCTCACCATGATGCTGCTACTCTCATCGACCTCTGCTTGGATCCTGATCTACCAGCAACCAGTTGCTCCTCCCACAGTAAAGACCATAATTCAAGCTGCTCTTTCATATAGAGAGCAATCCTTCCCATCATCTTCCCTGCACTTCTTGAAGAGCCTCTATCCATCTGTTGCATCTTGTTACGCAAGCTGTCCTACCACATCAGTTATTCCAACATTGTAGTTTTGTTCCTTCTGCTTGTTCCCCAGGCTGGATGCATTTGTGTACACCACTTGAGGTTGGTGTCTTTTCACCTTATCAATCCTCAGATGTTTCTTGTTCCCACTACTCTGCACCCTTTGCTTTCCATTCCATCATTACTACCACACTTAACTGCTGACTGTACTCTCCCTCCTCTATTATTCCTTTCTTAAAGCACTCCTTATCAGGCTGGTCAGCCTGCTGAACAATATTCTCTTGTCCCACCACGGTCAGGTGGATCCTGTCTCTTCCACAAAAGAATGGATCCTAAAAAAGCAAAAACCCCATTGAAAACACAAGGTGTACAAAAAGGTGTTGACCCACAGGATCCATTTGTTCTTCCCAAAGCCTTTTCCTGCATTAGTAGGATGGAGGATATACCAGTAGGGTCTTCCGTGACTTTGAATCTCACTTCCAGGGCAATGCAGGCACTTTTGACACATTAGAAGTTTGTCCTTAGCAGTATCATTGATGCCCACACAGGATGGAATAGCAAAATGCGGACAAGCCTCATCAGTCCTCTGCAGCATCCCAGATCTGAGTTCCTGGGAAGCAACAGAAATGAAGGCCAGCAGATCTGTGCTTCTGTTCTCATAGGGAGTTTCCCCACTACTATCACCTGCCACTACCTCTTGGTGCTGACTAATGTTCAGGCTCACAGCTGGCTCCAATACCTGCCCAGACATGTCTGTCAGGACACTGAAYCTATTCCAAAGTTGCACATCTGAAGGTGGAGCAGTGGTCCTCCTGTTGCTGGAAGTCACAAGTCCCTAGCCTTCCCATTCGCTACTCAGCTGAGTATGGTTGAGGCTGCCACTCCTTCCATGCAGTTGGGGGTTCAGTCTCATCTTCACAGGGTCTCAGTGAAGATCTGGTCAATCTTTCAGCCTCCCTCACGCTCCATGAGCTGTTCATCTACCTTCCCTTAAACTGGTAATAAGCTCCTCCTCTAGTACACACCTCCTGCAGGCAAGAATACCACCTCTATACTCCTCAGCCATGACAGGAGGATCCAGGCACTCCCTGCAGTTCCAGTCTTGGGGAGCCGAACCCTCTTTCTGAGCAGAGCTGCCCTCTGGTCAAGGCCTCTGCTGCACCACTGTAATTGCTCCAGCATCCTGTGGTGCAGTAGCACCATTGCTGAGCAGTTACACATTGCCTTTGGCAGAGTTTCTAACACACTTTTGCTTTAAAGAGCTCAGAGCTGCTCTCCAGGCCTGGATTTATTAAGCTGTCTTCCTTACATTAATTGAAGCAGTACTTGATGCTCCAATCCCTAATTTGGGGTCATCTCAAGACAAAAGATGAAATTTCACTGAAGTCATGGAGACTGCTGGCCTTCAGAAATTAGGATTAATATTTTAGCAAAGTACATCAGTTAAAATACCAAATAGTATGCTAACCATGCCCATCCTACTCTTGCTGCTTATAAGCATTAACCTGCCTAACCTGACATAAGTATGCATCCCAGACTATCATCTTTTATAACTGATTAAACTGTCTGGTACCATTGCTTTTACATAAGGGTGTGGGATAGAGACCCCTATTGAGCACAAATAAATTAAAATGTGTATCACATTATGTTAGAATCTTTTTTACATTTTACCTGAGAGGGACACCTATCTCTCTAGAAGAAATAAATAATTGAAAGGGATGCATCTCAACAGGCCTGTCACAATGAAATTGGAGGGTTATTTATAGTAAAGAATAAATGACTACATGGTGTGGCAATGGCAAAATATTACTGAGAATCAGAGAAAGAAAGCCTCAAGTTCTCAAGATGAAAGATAAAAATGCATAAAGAAATTTATAGTAGATAAAACACAAGAGGCCAGAAAAAAAAGTTTAGAGATTCTGAGTAAAATGATAACTGAAGGGAAAGTGCAAAGCTGACAACTAGACACAAAAGTGCTGAGGATATCAACAATACATTTTTTTCAATAGATTGYCAACTCCTACACAACAATTTTCATGGGAAAACAATTCAGAAAGGACAATCAAACTTCCTTTTTTCTAAAAGGTTAACCTTTATCACAAGATTGTAAGCTAAATTAATCCTCTTTTTACAACAGTATCTCAATAATATAATAAACTGAGGTTTTGGATTAAAATGGAATCAGAGACTATAATGCAAAGTATGTCTTGGCCATGTTTCAAGAGGTCTCTCTTTACTGACGTTAAAGGTAAACCTAGAGGTCAGCCACATTATCTATTTGTATTATACATTGTGGTCTGCACAACTGCTATCTTTAGTGTACATAAAACTGGTAGAACATTCTGGTGTATCACACAAAACAGCCTTCTTGTAAACTGTATGAACTCAAGGGAACAAAGATTACCATCACTGCCACATCCATCCTTCTTCTATCTGTTTACAATTTTTCAGCAGTTCATCCTTTCAGATTCTACCAGTCCATTTCAAAATGCAGCTCGCAGTTAGGACCAACCTCTCTACCTCAGTCTTCACTAACAAAACTACAAAACCTAATTCAACTTCACTATTATCCAGTATAGCCAACTGCTGTTCACTCTGAAAATGGACCAGATGTCAAGAGAAAATTAATTTTGAAGATCTCACATGCTCTCTTCTAGCTGAGAGTTAGACCTCAGCCTGTAGGCCCCAGTAACGTTCCTAAGAACAACACATGTAAGCTGAAAGGATTCAAATTTTTTCTGTCTGCTAAAAACACCCAAACTACCACACACTTCTTGCTCCATATTAATTCCCTAAAGAGGAGTAGATCTTAAAGCAAAACTGATTCCAACCACACTTTCCTGCCCTAGTTCACAAGCTCTAGTTCACAAGAGCTAAGACACTTCTCTCCTGCACAAAGTCCTCTCACTGATTCCCTGCAGTGGCACAGAAGACAAAGGATGTTGGCCACTCTAACCCAGACTGCATTTTACCGTTTCTTCTTCAGCAGGCAATCATGTGCTGCATTTGGATGTGCCTTTTGTACCCCTAAGGTGCTGAAAGTGATCATGGCCTAATCTCTATCCTAACTTACCTTTCGGAGTCTTTTGGATTTACTTTTTTTGTCTTCTTACTGATAGAGGGGATAATCAGGACTCTAGTTTGTTCTTCCCCATCCCACCATTATTTTATAATATAGTCAAGAGTCTGCTCTTGACTTTCACCAGCTGGAGGCAGTCCCATGCTTTTCCCCATGAGTGTTTCAGTGTTATGTGCCCTCATGCTGTGATCTTGATCTGCTCCTCTAGGTGTTGTCTCCATCATCCATTCTTTTAACTCATTTCTTCCGTCACTTCCATACTCAGGTATTCCCTTCCAGTTTCCATTCAGAACAGGGTTTTCCATTCTTATTACAGTTTTATTACATCRATGCAGCAATTAATTGTAGGCAACTGTAGCAGAGTAATACCCAATTGTATTTACACAACTAATAAAATGCAAGTGAACAGATTTAGAAACTATAAACAAGCAGCATCTCCCATGTTCCCTATCTTCCCCTTTTTTGCTGAATGTTCATATGAATTTGATATAATATTCCATCATAAGAAATGCAAGTAATAATAGCTAGTAATAGACGAAGTCTGAATATATAACATAGAAACATAGGCCTACAGTGCTTTAAAACATCAGAAATGTATTGCCAAGTATTATGTCTGATGATATAAAGCTCTTATGGGAATACAGGCAGCCCACCATTTCCCAGTCTTGTTCTATGGACAATATGAAGTCCATACACAGCAAACATGGCAGATCTCATCATACAGAAAACCAATTTGTTTAAAAAAAAAAAGAGAGAGAGAAAGAGAGAGAGATGGAGAAAGTGGAGAGAGAGAAAAGTGAGGAAATCAGACATTTTTATGTACCATTACAAAATAAAAGGCTTTCCCTATTAACAAGCAGAAAACTAGGATAAAATCTGATAGTTAAAGCTATGTTAAAATTGAGTGACAACCAGGGACTGCAGTTTCTTGATTTGCTAGGCAACATCAGCCTCCAGATACCTTTTATTTAACACCAAAGAAGTTAACATCAACAATGCCTTGGGCCTGAAACCAACATTTGGTAAAGATACATTTCTTGAAGCACTTTGTACAACTAGGCTGTGATAGAGAGCAGCTAATACAGTCTGAAGTCTCTTCCTTAAGTCTGACTTTCAGCTAAGACTAATTCTAAATCAGCAAASTCTGCGAGGATTTTGCCTATGATGATGGACTTTAACTTCATGATGAATTACAAGTCCTTAGACTTAATCAGTCCTTTCTCTGGTTGCACTTACTACAGAAGAATTTTACAAAAGCTGTTTC
This sequence comes from Rhea americana, assembly GCF_003343005.1. NCBI lineage: Eukaryota > Metazoa > Chordata > Aves > Rheiformes > Rheidae > Rhea > Rhea americana. Next base: position 1,922,882 of record NW_028185184.1, read on the forward strand.
TAAAAACAAATATTCTTTCACCTCTAAGGTGGTGTTCACTGTCAAAAAGGAAATATGAGACTGAACATTTACCTAATGATTAGATGCTGTAGTTCTCAGTGATACGAAGGTGCTCCTGTTCTGGTTGCAACCACTTGAACTACATTTTACTGTTGCTTCTCATACTGTTGCTAGCCTTTAATCTGTAGCATCACAAAGCTGTAGCATCTGGTCTTTGCCTCTTGCACAGAGCCAACGCCAAGAACAAAATGTGGCTTATAGATATGCACCTTTTAACCTTGAACAGGTTCCGCCAGTGCAGATTGGAAGAGCCTAGTCAGAAGATGCATTTCACAGCTAGAAGTTTCTGGGAACACGGTGAAGAGGTTTCACCTGACATCTGTTTTCTGGCTACTGACTGCCACAGATAGTGCTGTCACTTGGCTGTTTCTTTCATCTTGCAGGGGATTTCAGTGAGGCATTAGAAATGACAGAAGGAATCAGCTGGAGCCTAGCTACATTAAGATAGAATTAGCTACATCTGTTAATAGTAGCTTTGGTACAGAGGTCTAATTTCTAGTTAGAACTTCACAAAATATAAATTGCTTGCAGATAAGTTTTCAAGAAAAAATAGCATTTAAATTCAAGGTTAAAAAGAAAAATATACATACAACTGGAAGGCAGGCTTTCTTGGACAAGTTCCTAATAATATTTCTTTACATACAAGTAAGGTAAGAGCTATAGATAACATTCATTTCTAAAAATTCAGAAGCACACCACAGAATAGGATTCAGATTCAATGTCTTTCCCTGAAACTACCTTCTTTCTACATTAATAGATCCAGCATTCATCTCCACTTGAGATTCATTTTCCAAAATGTAATCCCAAAAATACTGACAGCCTCTTTCAAAAAGAGCATTTCTTTCTTTAACATTTGGAAAAAATGCATGTTGAACACTCTCCCCAGAACCAGAAGACATTCAGGTTCAATCTTCTTCTCAATCTATGAGGATTCATACCTCCATCTTCTTCTTTCCTGTAGGGGGTCTTAGTTAACATCTGGCTATAGGCTTCAAGAGCTCTCCACCCTTACTCCTACATCCTTTGGATTCTGATTGCACCAGCCTATTTAATAAAAAGGAAGTTCACTGATTTCCACTGTCAAGACCTTGCACTTTCAAAGGGTGAAAAGGCTACTTAGGCATTCAGGAAGCTCTTCTGGTAAAAGCTCAGGAAATAAAATGCTTCTAGGGTCAGACAAAGTCTTTGAAGATGTGTTTTCACATTCAGGTGAACTCTGAAAGCTTAACTTACTTGCCTTAAACGATACAGTTTCCCATTTTTAAAATGGGCTACTTTCCTACCTCACATTGCTGGTGCAAAAATAAATACATTAAAGAGCATGAAGGGTGGCATGGCTGCAAAGCAACATGATTCATATTATTTAACTCAGATAAGGAAACAAGTCTCCCATTTGCTTTCTTGCCTCAACATCTCTGCTTCCCTTTCTCATACCTTATATCATACTGATCCAGTGTGTGCATCTCTAACTGATCACTCAGCTACACAATCAGAGCAATATTTWAAATGGCCGCACTGTCAGCCTCCTCCTTCTTAGTTCTTCTTATAATCTCAGAAGCAGATGACCTTTTCTATTCCGTCTTTTGACATTCCTGCAKAGGTAAAGTGTGGTTTATCTCCTCTTTCCTGCAGTTTCTATTTCAATCCTTATTTCTTTTCTCATACAGTGATAATCATTCACTCAATAAAGTATATTACAACTATTTCTTTATGTAGGAAAGATAACTTGTCTATTACAGGCTATAACTATTGGAAGTTTAATATCTTTTATGTACTAGTGTGTAAGAGCTTAAGAAGAGAAAATATTTTAAAAAGTGAAAACTAATGATAATCTATGGAAAAAAAAAGATGAAATAACTTACTGGTTTTMTGAACAATCTCATCTAGAAGCTAACAACAAGTACATAAAGCGTCAAGTCACAGGGTAATTCCTTCAAAGTTACGAGCATTTGAAACTAATAGCCAATAATAGAAGTGCTTTCTCAACCTAACAATCATGACCGAGAGAAACTACAAGGATTGAATGCTATTTCATCACACAAAGAATGGGGAAATAGCCATTGACAACTGCCCGACTGCTCAAGTAATAAGCTGCAGCCAGTATAATAAATATCTGCATTTTGGTGAACAGAAATAATGAAGCAGCACCAAAAAAATAAAAAGAGAAAAGATTAATTTCTTTGCCCCTGAGTTATCACAGCTCCCACTTAAATGCCCTCATACAAAACCCAAACTTACACCACAAGGTGCTCAGTCTGTTTATGGTCCTTTTCAGCTGTCAATTGTATCTAAGTAATGGACAATACGATGGAGCCTACAATGTATACGTACAACAACAAGTGACCTGAAATGTAAAAGGTAAAGGGTGAAAAGAGCCCACAGAAAGCAGATAGTACTGCTGACCTTTTTTCCTGTAGCAATATGTTTTAACTCACTACACCTGCAAGTTACTGGTAATGGATGAGAGTGTCAGTATAAGCAAGATGGATCACAGATGGACTGCCTTTATAATACTGCCAATAAACCTTACAGTATAAGACTTGTATAAAAACAACAATGCTATGGCAATATCATAGTCATAAAAATGCCTGGAAAATACTTGTTCCTCATGAGACAGGGAAAATTTCCTTTTATCCTATATCAGTTCAGCTCTTAAATCCTAGTGATATATTATAGATGACAATTATCAGGTTCTTTACTTTGAAGATAAAAATGATCAATTTTAAGCAATATTTGTAAGTAAGTTTGACATGCTAAATAGCCACCAGTGATACAAACTGAAAGTCTAAATGCATGGGATAGCTGCAAAACTATCAAGTCCTTTCAAGTCCTGAACTTGAAAAATTTAAGATGTCATACAGCTAAGATTTAAATGCATATTTCTCTCCAAAATACCTAAATATCCAAATGGGTATTTATATTTGAACCTGTATTTCCTTCTTTCTGAGAATCTGCTGTGCAGATTTCACAGRTAGACAATTCCCAATGTTTTATGACAAGCAACACTACAGCAGTCATCCTAGTGTATGCAAGGGAAGATATATAGAAAAAAGTTTGACTTTTGTGGAATAAAGAATTTATTTAAATAATATTATTTAGAATACAGTATTTAAAAAAATGTACTAATTAAGATTTTAAATATACAGGCATTTCTAGAGTACTTGTTCTCTCATCATGCCTTCTTTAAATGAAACGCTTTCTTCCCTATCAACTCAGTTTTGTTCTTGAATCACTTAAAACTCGCAGATTAAAATGAGTAATAACATCTTCTTATTTTTATTTCATATTGCATTTCAGCTCTTCTCCTCATTTGGTACTTCAGAAATCAATCATGTAGGACCCTTAAGCTAACCTCATAGCTAGTTATGAGTATTAGTGATGCTTGGTATCTCACTGTATTATAAAGAAGCATGTTGTCAGTATTCCCTTCTCATTTCTTCAGTGCTTGCAATCTGTATTTCCTTTAAGCATTTCACAATGGTATGTAGAAAAACAAAAACACACAAAATATGTAACCAAAAATGAAATAACTCACATATTTCAAATAAAATGTTTTGATATTCATACTTTCCTTTTCCAATATGGCTATTAACTACCATATTCTTTACTGAATGAAATCATTTTTGTATTCCTGACAACTTCAGTCCATTTTTTTCCTCAAATGGTCAGTTTTCTCTCACTTTGCCAAATGCTGCATAATTCTAGTAAGTTTTCTGAGCCAGGAATCAAGTTCTGTTTTAATTCAAATAGGTATTTACAATAGAAGATATTTTTGAGAGAAGAATAATGAGTAATATTCTTTCTCATTTGCCATGAAGCCCTTAAATTCTTTCATGTCTAAAAAGTCCTGTTGAGACAATGAAAATGCAATTTTCTTCCTAATAATCCAGACTTAACCGCAAGTGCTAAATGCAAAGCTTGTATCAATGTATATTACATACTTTGTGATAGCTCTTTAGCTTATGAAATA
>NW_028185184.1:1927451-1937246 GCF_003343005.1 Rhea americana
AAAAAAAAAAAAAAAAAAAAAGAGAGACAGAGAGAGAGACAGACAGGGAGAGAGGGACTACGGTATTTTCCAGGTTTAACCATTTTTGCTGGAAAAGAAATTAGGTTTTTGGTTTTGTTTTGTTAAAAAAAAAAAAAAAATCTGTTGCTCTTCATTCCCTCCTCAATCTCATTCCCAGAAAGTCTGCCTCATGGAAAATGTCTGTTTCATTACAAACATGAATGCTTTTTTTCATGCTTGTGTGTGTGTGTCTTACACATCACATACAGGTTCTTCATATCCTTTTTTTCCTTTTGGGGTAGTATCATCCAGCTTGCTTTTCACTATTTGGGTGAAGCCTGCAGGACTTACAATGTACAAAAGCTCAGCAAGAAAAAGAGTTTATCACATGAGCTCTACCTCCATGAGCCTAACTGCTAGAAAAGAACTGACATAAGATACACAAATCTTACGAATAACCAGAAAAATGTTTTTGATCACAATATTTATTTTTGAATAGAAACTTCTTAGTAGTGAAAATCTTAAATATCTGCTAAAAATTTGTATTTTTTCCACATAATCATCCTCCTTTTATGTCCAAGGGTAAAGCTAGGTCTGCTCCATCTTGCAAGGTTTAGTAGGCAGAGATTTATCATAGGAATCACCATGGAACAAAATCCTTCAAGGCAGCTTTATTATGAGAATGTAACAACTATGCAATCCTGACCTATCTAAACTGCCAGTCATCATAGCTACGACCCAATTGGTTATGTCAAAAGCAAGGGGAGAAAAATCATAACTTTAATAATACTTACTTAAAGTCAATCTTATCTCTGATTTTGATAAGCATGATCAGTTTAAACTCACTAGTGTCATGATTGAGCTACAAAAAGCAAAGGATGAAACTTAACATGATTAAGAATGAGCAAGCGACTACTAAGTTCTGTCTAAAATCCGTAYTTACTTTTCTTAATCCTTGAAAGCATACCCTTATTCCAAAACAGGAAGAATGCACCAAAAACAACAAGAAAAAAAAATAACTAGGTACAATTATAACATATGTGATTTCCACTTCAAAGAGAAACATACTTAGGTTTTCTTGGTAGACCACTGTTCACAGGGGAGGAAAGAGGCGACTCCTATGCTAAGAACAAAGCCTGTTCTTACAGCCTAACATTGCATCTTTTGATCGCTTTCCTTTGGGAAATGATTTATCAGGAACAAGATTAAAACCCATTTGGCAACCAAGCTCAGAATAATTGTAAAATGATTTCAGAGTATAACAGGATTTATTAGAAAGCTATTTGGTAAGATTGTCTATCCTATGGTAGCTTTTTTTTTTCTTTTCTTTTTTTTTTCCCTCGTGCAAAGATGCTTCAATGTACGTTTTGCACCAGATAACACTATTCCCAGAACTGCAAAACTAACCATGGAAGTGAAGTAAGATCAACACTCTCAGAGCAGGGGGAGGATTTTTAGCAAAAAAAAAATACACCACATTGAGAAGTCTTACACAAAACAAAGAGGTTAAAATTCACAATAGCTAAGTGGTGAAGGTAAGCAAGGATATTTTTAATTCTCYCCACCCTCTCAGTCCCCCAAACCCACAATACTATTTCTAATTCCACTATGCATTGCTAAATGTTACTTTTACTCCTGCAGAACAAACCTAGCAATGACAAAAAGCAATAGATTAGAACTGCTTATTGATTAGAGAATATCACAACTGAAAGACTGAATATTTTTGTATTTAAGTGTCTCCTAGCAATTAAAAGGGGAAAGTATTTCCTTAATTTTGCCTGGAGTTCTGTTTATTTTCCATAGTCCTATAAAATTTTAATACTTAATATGTTTTTAAAAATTCATGTAAAGATAATGTTCGTCTTATTCACTGTCTGGAATCATTCCTGAATAAGTTATTAGAGCTAAGGTGAGGAGTAAGTTTTCAGTAGTAAGAGGTTGTACTTATCTTCTTCAGTTTAAAACCAAATTTGTAAATTATAGATGAATCAATAGGAACATATTATAGCATGTTTTCTTTTTGACAATAATACTGCTAGTTCTCAACTATATGAGATATTGTTTTATCGACATTAATATAAATTTTAAATTTTGATGTGTAAATGCAATTTCTTTATCCTAGTATTGTTATACTTAAAGTCACTTAAAGGCCATTTTATTTTTTCAGCTACTACCCATGTTAATTAAACATAAAATAACCTACCATATTCAAGGAAAAAGTGCTTCAAACGAATGCTTTCTCAGAGTTAGATCATAAGATTCCCTTAAAATCTTCCTCTCATTAATATGAATATATTCAGTACTGCTTTCATGTTTCAAGGCAGAACAATATATTACTGTAGCCAAGTGTTATTAACCATACACAACTGAAAAACAAGATTTGAAACACTGTGTAGAGCTGTGCTCCATGATGAGGTGATAGAGGTGTCAACTGATTGAATGACAAAACCTAAAGCGATTCAAATGTGCCCCATCAGATAGTCCCTGAGGCTGCATAGGTAGACAAGGAGGATGAGTTTCTTTCACACAACTGCTGCAGCCCTGTGAGTGGGCACRTCTAATGCAGGTACTTGCACTTTCAGAACACAAAATGTATGTCAGAAAAACCAAACTGATTTTAGGTGTAATTAAGGATATATAAATGAGGTTTCTTGAGTGCAATCATGGCAGCTGACAAAGGTACTTCTCCCAGCCTACCACCATCTGTAACCCCCCTCAAACAATCACATATAGTTGCCTCTTTAGGACTATGCCTGCCTTAGAMAGTAATTTGGCATAGGAGGGGAAGGTTGTAGGTACTGAGGTTCTTCATTTCTCTGTTAAATGATGCTTAGGAGGCTTCACATCAGGTGTAGTCCCCTCTAAAAACATCCTCAATTTTCACATGGTTCAACGCTCTCTAAAAACAAGTCCTCCTGGGGAGGATACCTTCATCCTTTCTCCCTTAACTGAAGGTCTCATGGTGAGAAGTATCATATTCTCCTTTCATCTGTTTTCATAGATTAAGGAGCCAGTCAGTGCCTCTGCCATCATTGCTCCTATAAAAATCTCACATACAAATGGTTTCCATTCTGGTTCGTGTAACTTCTAGGTGAAGCCATAGTACCAGCTGCCCACTTAGTACGCTCTCCCATTCTGARTCTGAACAGCCTCTATTAAATAGAGAAGGACTGTGGCTACAACAGCCGTTCTGGAAAAACAACCCAAGTGAACTGACATCCACTCTGCTAGGTCTCCTCTTCTGTAAGAAACAAGGTGTGTGCATATACACTCAGCAAGTTTATGGAAGCTCCTGCCATTCACAGCTTTGCCCGCAGTCACCCAGAGTCCTGCACCTTGGAAACAATCTCAGGCTATTGGGACCACAGCACCACTGGGACTACTAGAAGCCCATAAAAACTTTTGGATGCAAAAGGGTCCAACTGATACCCTCTGTCACCTTACACCACATCTTCACTAGCCATGCCTCACATTTTGAAAAGCCACAGCTGTGCTCAAGCTGGTGGCTGCCACCCTACAAAGTCTCAGAATACCAGCCATTAATGGGCAACTATCCTGGAAAGGAAAGTCCACCTGGCGAAACACAATGATCAGACCATCATCTCAACTCTCTAAATTCAAGTACAAGCAGGGCATACCACCAGTATCATCCAGTCCTTTTTGCTTTGGATTTTATGCAGAGCTTGGGAGATACATGGACAATCCATGTTCTTACCCAGTGCCTGGCCCAGGAAGGACAGGATTTCACATATTCTCACTCACTGTGCTCTCACTTTATCACAGAGTTTAGCAGACCATAAAGGCGATTTATAGAGATTACCCTACCCTGCTACTGCAGCATGCATTTTAGCTTGTAATTTTCACAACACGAAAGAAATGCAACGCACTTATTCTAACCTCATAGGAATGGTTTCCTTAGTCTCCAGGGAAAGATCATATTGCACCCAGACATTTATGTCTCACTCGGAGTTTCAATAGCTTGAGGAAATGGAGGTATCTGCATGTTCTCAGCTGCCTATAAATATTTTTGCACACAGAAGTCTTCACAATTGAAAAATAAAATCAGTAAGCCAGTAGTCAAGTATTTTCTAGTGTACTTTGGAAAGGTACCCCTTATGCTAAAACAGGACAGCAGCTTCACAGAACACTTAACTGCTAACTAACCATGCCTACTTCCATTATATTTATACATTTCTTTTCTTTCTTTCTTTTCCTTGATCAACTCAGAACCTACAATACACAAATATAGCTCCAGTGCTACCGAATGCCCTCTATCTACCCTTGTTTTCTCCCAAACATTCTGGTTTCAGGAACAGCTGGTGAGCATATTAAACAAATACAGTGCTTTGACTTCTTGACGATTCCTGGGATTTCCTATTTTACCCTGATCTCTTTGTGTGTGTGGCAGAATTAGGAACCTATTAAAATAAATCTTTTCCTCCCAGATTTTTTCTCCTTTACTTGCTACTTTGCAAGCAATGCCATAGTGGAATCTGCAGTTTAAAATCAGGCAAAAATCAGGAAATATGGAACTGGTATGGACTGATAATCTCTAAATTTCTAAATATAATTTAGAAATGAGATAGAGTTTGGGCAACGTGACAGTTTGATTGTCTGATCTCAATTTGCCTATTATATCTTTTTACAAAAGTGAATGAACTACAGTAACTCTTAGAAGGTAGATCGCTTCTTTGCTGGTAAACAGCTGGGTCATTGGTGGAGAAGGCTCCAGACTGCAAACTGTGCAAAAGGGGCAGTGAGAGAGCCATAGCCAGGAGCTTGCAACGCAAAGAGAGTGATGTAGTGAGAAGCAAGGAACAGTCACAGTCAGACCTCAGAATGCATGGATGGAAGTCTTCCTAGGGACCAGGAGGGACTGGACAAAGTTGCAACTCAAAAAGAAAGAAACCTAGCATGGAGTTAAAGAGCGTTCTGACTCACACAGAGTGTTCTTTATTTAAAACATGAAGCACAGTACTTTTCAACTTAATAGAACTTGCATTTTTTTTAATATGGATCTGKTTTTTTTTCCCTTCCTCCTCCCCCCTTTTTAAGCTTTCTTTTGGGAGATAGGTATAGGGAAAATTTTTCATCAAATTCACTGCAAAGAAGGTTCCATTCCATCACTGTAGCATCCATCAGGTATCACAGTAGAGTACTTAACATGAAATAAAGACAATCTATGATCTTTGTTACACAATTTCCAGTAGAAATAGGGCTTAAGGATCTCTGAACATATATGAAATCAAGGTGTTGAGGAAGCAAAACCAACTACCTTGCTACTTGGGTAAGGCTGAGCTTAAAATCGTATCAGTCTCTTTGATTATTTATTTCTATTATAATGTATTGAAAAAGTCTTACATTTCCTGATTTTAGTTCCTTTCCAAACCTACCAGAACCCCATTGCAAAGCAGGGTTGAATGTTCAGAAACCTACAGCAATGACTTGAGAAATGAGTACCACAAATGTACCTCATGCATTAACTTATTTCCTTTTACAARCACATCAGTTTTCTTTCAAATGTGATCACAGAAAACTAGAAGTTCAGTTATTCTCTCAGATATCCATGTTTGGAAATGACTGTAGAATTTTACAGAAAAAATGTGATACAAAAATAAATTCTCAGAAGATCCCAAGGCAAAATGAATTTTTTGGTAACCATGCATCTCTTCCTCAGAAATAATATCAGAGTAGGTCTCCCTACGGCTGAGTATTTGTTCATGTGCCTTATGAGGAAGAACTTGGAAAACACTATGTATTGTCCTAGTAGGTGATATCCTCTGTAAAAAGCTTTATTTATTCAATTGCTTCTATACCATCTAAAAAGGGAATCAAATAATGGCAGTAAGAATAACTAAAACCAAAAAGGAAAGTGTTGTAAAAATGTCAAGTTTGCTCTGATATAGGACATTGAAGGAATGTTATTTCCAGTATTTTCATTGTAAAGAAATAAAACATAATGCAAATGTTATGAGGTTACAAAATCAGTGTTGTACTTGAGTAGCCTTGGACTGCAAAGACTGATCTACTCATAAAACAAACTTCAGTAAGCTTACAAATTTGGTAGTGGATAGTTCTCTTAGCAGGTAAGACTAACGAAAAAGTACATTTGTGAAGAGCTGTAAATTCTACAGAGAAGGAACACTGAGTGCATATGCAGAGAAAGCAGAGAAAGTTTAGTAAGAGATCAACTTGATTATACTTGCAAATACAAGAGGGAAGCATGTAGAAAGTAAAAATTAGGACAGATTATTGAGGACAAAAATAAAGCTTATGTGTGGGAGAAAAGAAAATGAAAGGTCAAGACACAAATGAGATGCAATTAGTAAAAGGCGTAAGAATGACAAGAAATCACTTTCTAAGTATAAGAGGAAGACCAAAGAAAGCATTGTTCTGCCACTAATCAAGAAAGAAAGCTATGAACAGATAACACAGAGAAGGCTGAAGCATTTAATGACTTTCTTGCATCAATCTGTACTAAAAACATCCATTAAAGAGCAGTGCCTAGCATAATTAATACCAGCAACAAAGGGGGAAGATCTCAACGTGGAATAGGAAAGACATGGGTTAGAGAGTACTTAGATAAGTTAAATCAATGTGATCTGATGAGCTTCATCCTAGGATACTGGCTAATGCAATCAAAGAACAGTTAGTAATCATCTTTGCGAACTCTTGGAAGATGGCTGTGGTACCAAAAGATTGAAAACCTATACTTAAAAGGAGAGGAAAAAAAAAGAAGCTTTAGAACTATGTAAGAGTTGGTTTGACTTAATTCCCCAGAATAAAGTAATTTTTAAAAAATAAATGCTGTTTGTAACCAGTGTGAAACCAACAAGGGGATGAATGAGAGCTGATCTAGATTCTGCAGTAGGCAGCTGAGGCCAGCATTTGAGCATTAACACCCTGGATAGCTGAAAATGAGCCACAGCCTGCAGATATTTGGAGTGTAGGAATTCCTAAAGTGCCTGGAGGGGCCAGGTGTCACTTGTACTGAATGGTCAGTAGTATTTAGTAACATCAAACCCARAAAAGAAAAGGCAACTCAGGACATCATGGTGGTGTTAGATGCCATCCCTCTGAGCAAACCACAGTAAAAGGGCTAAGACAGAATCACTGTCCAATGCCAATCTGACTGGGTAATTTTACTGGAAGAGAGCTTGTTCAGTGGTAAAAATGGGTCTGCCTTGGCTCTGATCCCTCTGTATGTTATTATTAATAACCTGTATGCTGGAATAAATAGGAATATAAAAATAGGAACAAATAATGGGGGAAGTACAGAACACTATACTGGAGCTGATACAACTGACTCTATTGATATAAAGTGTAAAGCAACTACAACTTGATAATGATCTCCAAAAAGCATCTGAGGTTTATAGTAGGTAACTGTTTGATGATGTGTTGACATGTTTTTTTACAATAAAGACAAACATCACATAGAATTTGATAGACTTATGGACTATTAATCGGATGAAGTTACCTTCCTACTTCATGAACACTGGGAAGACCTCAGCTGGAATAGTGTATCCAGCTTTACATGTCTGGGTCTACTTTTTCTTTATAGTGAAATCTCTCCAAAAGAACAAATGGTTCTTAAATTCAGAAAATCAAGGATTTATTAAACTATTAACTAAAATTCCTAGTTTTTTAAATACAAATAGAACAGAAATAAAAAGGATTTACATGCAATGCTGTCTCTCTCTATCTGTTGCATCCTTGCTTCCAGCCTACTCCATTACTAAGTTGCAACAAATTGCGCTCAATCCTTTGTGCTCCAACATCTCTGAAACTTGCCAGTCTGCTCCTTCTTATCAGGAGATCAGGTCCTCCTCCTCCCACAGACTCCCATATCTTTACTGTGATTTTCTCACTCCCTTCTTCTGCTTGCCATACTCTGCTTRCATTTTCCAGAAGCCCGGCTTCCTGCCAGGCTCAGCTGCTTCCCAGGAAGAAAGAGGTCCCCTCTGTCTCCAGATATGTATCTGAGTTAATCCCTCTCCTGAAAGGACCATAACATACAAAATGAGAAGAACCAAATGAAATATACCCAAGATACCATCTGCCCCACTCCTGTAAGCACTCATAAGAAATAATCTGTTCTCAAGAAGAAAAGAAATAATAATCTTAAATTTCAGCAAGAAAGGCTCAGGTTACAGACAAGGTAAAAACATCTGGCAATAAATACACTAAAGCACTGGAAGAGATTACTTGGAAGACTGGAGTCTCTCTCATGAAGTCATGAAGATACTTTAAAAAGAACTAGGTCTACATCTGTCAGCAATAATACCAATATGACTCACCTACAGAATATAAGGATAGGCAAGATGATCTCTCAAGACTGCATATAGTATATTTTTTCAGATTTATTCAAACATATTTTGATACATTATGACTTTATTAGGACATTGATTTCATTATATGTTAAAAATAGAGTGTTAATTTTGCACATTCCTGATTACAGTGGACTGAGTGAACCTGAAAGGCACACAGACTTGGAGGTGACGTGAAAACATGCAAGAAGAAGCTACTTTAAAAACATTAAACTTGACTAAAAAATTTGTTGAAACTTAATATTTTTGAAGGAAGTTGTGCTTTGAAGTTTTGAGTTTGCTTGATTCATATACTGACGAGTATGGACTAAAACTTATTAAATCTGATGTGACGTGGAATCACTCCAGTCTGTGTAGGATATTAGGCAACCTTTAAATTCAGTGGTGAAGGTAGATAGAGATGAAGGACAGTGTAATGCTTTTCTTTGTGATAGGTATTTCCCCCCCTAAAATTAAAAGTGTATGAACAAATCCATTCATACTGAACTACGTTCTTAAGAACTTAAGAACTAAGATTTTATTTAAGGTTTTCATACAGTTGTGCAGCTACTGGATAATGATGTAATTGCTATATAAGAAAATCATCAAACTTCCTATCACAAGAAAGCAACAGGCTTTTTTTTATTATTATTCTTAGTCTAGAGATACAATCCTTATGTTTTTGGTTTTGTTTTATCTCCCCATGATCTTTCTTCCAGCAGACCATGTAGAGAATACAGGGTTATGAGCAGTAAGTGAAATCTGCCTCCAGCTATTTCAAGTTAGCTGTTAACATTTCTTCTAAATGATACTTCTTAATTGATCCTGAATTTATCTGTTATCAGTTATAGCAGGTTCAATGCTTGAAAGCAATACTCTAAAATAACATTTCGTCATCTCCAAGTCAGTTTTGCGGCAAACTTCTGTATGATATCCAATCTTTATGTTATGTAAAGAAATAAATCACTGCCATATCCCACACAGCTCACTGGCTTTTTTTTTTTCCCCCTTCCTTCAACTGAGGCATGTAGCTTCAATACATGTGCAGTGAATATTGTAAATGACACTTGTGTCATACACTTACTTCCAAAATTACCCAGAATGACATTTGTGACACTCATAAGGAAAAAAAATAATAATAAAAAAAGAATGCTTATCAGATTGAAAAGCCCAGGGTACTGCTACAATGTACAGAACAAGCAACCTTATGGCCACATTTCAACTAAACCTGTACACTGTTCAGACAACAGATCTGAAAGCATAGGCTTAGGAACAGCTGCAACAGGACAGGAAGGTTCACACATGCATGGTAATTTCTTAYACTGCTGGGTTCTCCTAGAGGGTCTACCTATATGCACACTTTCCTTCAATCTGCCTGGATTGAAGACTATTCAGGATGAAATTGGATCCCATCATGTTTACATGTGCTTCAAAATCTATTCCTGCAGAGCATTAGCAAAAAAAAAAAAAAAGGAAGCTGAGCTTTCAG
>NW_028185184.1:1937320-2118844 GCF_003343005.1 Rhea americana
TAGTGACAGAAAGGAGCAAATCACATCATATATGTGCATGTACACGCGTGTGTGTGTGTTTTCTTGTCTTACCTGTTTGGAAGGAAGTTGTAAAGAAACCCTCACTTAGGTGCACAAAATAGCAGCAAGAACATAACTCATATTGCATTTGCAGGGCCAGTCCAGAGGGGAAAAAGACCTGTCACCCACGCAGGGTTGAAAGGAAGTTTTCTGAGAAGCCATTATCAATCTGCATAATTTTTGTAAACTGGATAATTTTTTTTTGTGTGAACATGAACCTGGTCCTACAGAGCAGAGGCCCTTTTACACAACCGCCACGTAGACAGAGTTGCAGCAAGGGAAAGGAAGTTCCACAGAGTCAACTAGATGTTACACATAAATAAGCCTTCCCCAGTCTCTGAGATCCCTGAGTTCTTTCTCTTCAGCTCAGAAGTGTTTTAGAAATTAAAACCCACTTCTGCATGCTCTTCTTCAATTAGGGCTAAAATTACCTCAGGGATTTGAAGATGAATGTGAGATCATTACAAAGATCCCTTTAAATAGGAAATAGATCAGGACACAGGAATTTAAAGGAAATGGTATCTACTTTGGACTTTTACTCTGCCACTCATGTTCTTTAGAGACTGATCTTGACTAATCATTCAGTTTTAGTACTGCCAGATAAACTGGTGTTTTATGTGTCTGTATCTGTTGCACAGCTTATAATCTGTTCTGTCCCAGTACATGATTCCAGCAGAAGTTATACCTTCAATTAATAAATCAATTTATCTCACCCTTGCTTCCATAGATGGCACTGAAAAGGAGAGAAGAAGAGAGATGCTACGGAGAGCTTCTCTGAAGTAAGGTCCAGGAAATGTTTTTTTCCCAGTAGGGAATGGACACTGTTGTGTTCCTTAAATCTTTCCGAAAGATGTTTTAGGACATATATTTAAACCTGTAGTAGATTTGAGACTGTGTTTTAACCCCTTCTTTCTCTTCTTGTATTACACAATCTAGAAAATATATTTTCCTGAAAAAAATATGTATCACAAACTTATGTCATTCAGATAAGAAATATCTGTCTCAGCTACCCTGCGTGATAATGATTATTATTAACAGAAGATACTAAATGCAAGCTGAATTCTCAGCAGCACTACTTCATACACACTTTAATGGACTTTCTGGATTTGTAAAGTGTGCAGGTTCTATTCCTCCATGAACTAAATTCTCATGTGATTTTAGAGCCTACATAATCCATGGTAMCATTCTCCTCTGAGAAAGAAGAAAGAGGAAGTTTCAGGGTAAATGTTTCTGGTTTACACCAATCACCACTATCCAAAACATCAAGACAATTCAAACGAGCTGTGGGTCACTCCCCCCAGTCTGCAAAGCAACAGCTCATCACACAGGGATAGAAAGTTTTAGGCCATGTCAGTTAATCTGGCATATAGCATACTGTTCCCTTCAGCCTTCTCTCTTGATAAAAGAGCCTTCRGATGGACTGCAGATGGGCATGCTAAGTCATATGGCAGGGATAACATAATGTAAGATGTGTGATGTGCACAGAGCTCTTACATGACTTCAGATGAACCTCTGCATTTTAGGTCTTCACTTATATATTCAGCAGCATTTCCTCTGCCCTACTATCTTGAATAATAACACAATTAGAATTCTGGATCTTTAATGAAGAGAGAGTAATTAGGATTCACAGTTAGATACCAATTTGCAGATAAGCCCAGAGGTGAGAGAAAGGCAGCTTTGCTGTACTCTAGGAAAAGAGTACATTGCAACAGGTCCCTCTCTGTAATACTGTGAGAAACCATGGCAGGCCAGCATGACCACAGGGAGGAGCAATGTCAAAGCTGTGTGCACTTCTTCGTATCATCCACAAATGTGGAGGAAAAGAAAGATGAGTTCTTATAGAGGTCACCTCCTTCTGAAGAGAAGACTTATAGTAAAGAATATGAGTACAAAGCATAGGAGGAGCTCCTTCCATACCATTTAGACCATAACACTAATGTATGGCATTGAGCAGTCTTTAACAAAACTAGAAACTTACCACACTCTTAACATCTACTCATTTTTATTTGGATTGGAAATTGTTCACAATTTAAAGCATACTAGAATTTTGTAACTATTCAAAGAGAATTCTAAGACACAAACAGAAATTATTTTCTATTATTTATAATAGTTTAATATTTTATTATGTTTTTTTAATAATCTTTTTCTGTTTAGATGCTGACATAGATATTTCAAAGGACCTGATCCTGAGATGGAACAGACATTTTTCTGTGTTCATTTCAACATAATTCTTTAGATCAGAGACTATTGTTCAATATAAAGTTAAGCTTGCCATTCTTCATTTTCTCTGATGATTTATGGATCAAAGCATCATTTGTTTGGATCTTTTTAAAGCCAAGAGTTGCTTTAAAGGACTTTCACAAGGGTTACTTCACGAAACTGGAAGCTTCCCAAGATGCCCGATCTTGACTAATGGCCAAGATGAAGCTGTGTCTGAATTTTCAATGACTATACAGCCTCCTCAGCATGCTTTAAGGGTCTACTCATGTAGTCTTTATGCACACAGAGTTCACACTGATTTTAAAGGAATGACACATACATAAGGAACATAGAATTAGATCTTTTTCTAGATATACAGAAGAAAATTTCTCCTGTTCTCACGGAGTATGCCCATCAGTAAGAACAACGCATGCCTCCATTTGCAGTACAGTTTAAAAGAAACTTTTGCAAAATCATTGTTTTGACTCAGACTGGAACACTCACTCTTGCTCCATACTAACATAACCAAGTAAGAACAAGCAAAATTATGCCATATGGTTTGATTAGATTAATGGTAAGATTATTCTGAAGGAATCCTACAGAATCATCATTTCAGAATCTGATTGGTGAAATTACTAAAGTAAATTCCACAGAGCCCTTTTATTTTATTCCTTTATTTATTACACTCCAAATCGGTACCTGGATAAGACAAGATACCACAGGCACCTCTTTATCGCTGATTAAGCGTAGTAAATGAATTATTCACTAGGAATATTTTCTCAGTCCTAATAGATGTAATGGAAATCTGTTCTTTAAGTCCTGCACTTTAGATCCTGGAACACCTTTCCCTCAATGCAAAGAAGACACTGAAATAAAGAGAATAAAGTGAGAGGAAAGGAAATTAAGAACATTGGGATGGTGATTCATCATACACAAAGGAAAATATACTTACAAGTCTAAAGAGAATTTATGTCCATCCCTACGTGAGACTAATGAACTGAACAGTTATTAAGGGGATTAAAGTACCAGACTTGCCTGCACCTAGACAGTGGTCTCTCTCCTCTTGTCCAGTCCTATTCTCTGAATAGTCCATCTCTTACTCTTTAAATAGGTACCAATACAAAGTAAAATATGCATCATTCTTGGGTATATAGAYCTCTTACATCAGAGTTGCTCTTTGTGAGTTCAAGCTTCCACACAGAAAAGGAAAGGAGGAAACAAGATGTACCTACTAAGCACAAAAAGCAAAGAAAAAAAAAGACATAATGTGTCATTCTATAGTACAGAAGGAAATCCAGGACCAATACTGATACCTGAAATAGTAATTCCTAAACATTTTTATAAACCAATTAACAGACTACAAATTGAATATAAGCCAAATTTTATCATGAATATCAGACAACACTGATTTTCCATTGGACTTGCAGTACTTAGTTTGGAAACTGCTTACCTAGAAACGTATCTCATTTCCAGGCAAAACAGCGTGCTGGCTGAAGAAATGAGGCTGTCTAAGCTCTGCCACATTTTTGAGAGCTGAGACTTTCTTTGTCCTACTTCTCCAGCCGAGAGTGTATAAATAAGTACACGTGTATTTGTAGAGTATGAAATTTAGTGTCCAATATAAGTGTATGAGTATGTACGTTTATCCAGGCGCCAAACTGGTTAACTCTCAACTCTGGTTACTAATTATATGAGAATACTCCTGCATTGCATAGCTTTGGTGAGTTGTTTGCTATATAGCTATTGTGATACACAATGACATGAARTAAACCTTTGCATCACAGGAGAAAATAATGCTAATAACCAGGAGATAGTCTCTTTGATTTCTTCCAGAAGGGATCATTAAGATTAATTAATGTGTTATTATTACAGAGGAAATCATTTTCTTTGATACAGGAAGTCAGTATATATGATTTTAGCATTTCTAGAAAAATACATAGTTTCACAAGGCCCACAAGTTATATCCTCTGAAACATTCTTTTCTCACTGAAGAAAAAAAAAAGCACAATAAAAATTTCAGTATTTCAGCATAGAGAGAAAATTCAGATCTGAATATAGGAGAGAGAGTATACAACATCTTTTGGTTATTTCCATTCTTCTGTTTCACACTTTACACCAGAGTAGCCTGGATATCATATTCTTGAATATGTTTCACTGTATAGTCTTGTAGTTCAACACAACTRTTGCTCTAACTTATAAAATGGGAGATCACAAAGAATAATTGAATTAAGAAATGTCTTTCTTTTATAATACATGCAGGACTTAAATTATACTGAGGTGGAATTTCTCTGTATATAACCTAAGAGTTCTGATGGCAGTTATAACACTGCTTGTGTCAGTCTCTTTACACAGTCTCTGTGTAAAGTTGTCTCACAGGTTCTTTCACATTTATGACCAAAGGCTGTAAACTATATTATTATGCCACTATGTCTGAAAGTACATGTTCCAAGTTTAGGTGTTTCTAGATCAAGAATTAGATGAAAATTCTCTGCATTTCTGCAACACTAGCAAAAAGAGAAGAGGTGAAGCATAAGTRAATGGCTGAGAAAGAATGTCTTGACAGAACAAGTATTTGGTGATGCTAACAGTAGGGGCCTGCACTGGGGAAGGCAAGTTTGGACATGCGGTATGTATGGAAAGAATATTAAGCAGAAGAATGTTTCTACCTACCTTTAATTTAGATTCTCAAAAAATAGTATGAAACTCCATTACTGAATAACTATACTTTCATGACTTTAGGGATTCCAACCAAAGACTGGAGAATTTTGGTGTTGCAGACAATTAGTTTATTGCCAGTGCTGCCAGACGAAAAGGAGCAACACTTACAGGTGGTTTTCTGGTTTAGCAGACGAGGGATGACCTACAATGCAACGCCAGGTTTTATTCAAAGAAATATAAGCAGATTATAGGGCTGATATCATAAGTAGAATGCTGGGAATAACAACAGTCATGAAACCAGTTTTTATATATGTGACTCTACTGGYCAGTATGCACAGAATAGTGCAAGATTAACCCCTGTATTCTTGGTACATGACAGAAAGACTGTGCTGTCTCATGAAACATGACTTGTCATAATTTATCTGTCTGTTTGCTTTTCATAACAGAAAAGGTATACTACAAGGATGATTTCTAGAAAATAGGTTATTTGGAACCTGGACACTGAAGGTGGCTCCTCCACGACCCAGCCTACTGACAGGTTCTGTTCAATAGGAGGTTAGAGGTGGAAAGGGACCATACCAGATGATGTTGGATGAAGACAATATTCTTCAGGTTCAGATTCCTAAGAAAATCCTACATTAGCTTAGTGGTTCACAGAACAAAGGTTGCACTCTTACCATAGGATGAGGAGGGAGACTGAAATTTGTTGCAGCCTTGAAGAGGAATAAAACTATTCAGAGTGTATCATGTTAACCAACCTACAGAGCCTGATAAAAATAGCCGTAGCGCTGGAAACCACTTCCACAAAAGATTCTTTTTATGACCAACCATTTAAACAATTTTAGAAACATGGATTCCTCATCTTTTTGCCAAATAATCTATGCACTAAATATTTCCGGAGGACGGCTGTTTCTAGCGTCTATGTTCATCTAGTATTAACAAGACTAGAGTTAGTAAAGTCTACCTTCCTCAAAAATCAACAGGCATTCAGTTAGTTTCATTTATGAGTCTCACAGTTGGTAATATAAACAGTTCARTCTAAGATTTTTCCCACTGGAGCATTAAAACAGAGTAATATAGGAAAGAATAAAATCGTAAAATGCAAACCCTCAATGAGTCTTAAAGAGAAAGGTTATGTACAACACAGAATACAGTAAACACATTAACTATGTTATCCTAATATCATAGTGTAAAAAGCTCTTTGCTGATGAGTCTTCATTTCTCTTTCTCCTTCCCTGATTCACATACATGTAGTTTTTACGAGTTGACTGAGGCTTTTAATTTATGGGAAAGCCTGAAGACGTGAAGAAGTACATAATACAGTTCCAAGAAAATGAGAGAAAGTCTCTGAAGAACAAGCCAGCCTTAATATATTGTAYATATAAATCACGAATAACGATATCCAAGCTCTTCATATGGGGACTAGCAATCTTAGCAGCACTGGACATGTTCTTCAGGCAATGCAAAATGCACAAATCACGACTTTTCATTAATGAAGTATTTTTTCCCAAGGCTATCATAAAAGCAAGTTTATTACATTCACTCAGTGGGAAGCAGAGAGAGGCTTTTCCTAAGTCTAATTTCTTTATAAAATTGTCTTGATAAATGTTAATTTTAAAATCTCCCAAGCTGTCTATCCTCACTGATTTTGTTTTCATAAAGGAATTCAGAGGGTTGAATTTTCCCTGAGACAATAGCTCCTTGAAGGCCTTTGGAGAGTGAATAGTGAATTTAACTGACCTCCAGAATAATCTAAATGATGAATAACCTCTAGGACACCTGAGGCAAGTGAACTTTCCCTCACTGCATGCCAAGGCTAAACTACAGTGTCAACAGCTTTGTGAAGTGAAATCTGGCTGCCATGGGCTATCTTGTAATTACTTGAAGTTCTGTACAAATAGTAGTTACAGCTACCTGCACACACCCATTAACTTTTAGCTGCTCATTTGTCTTCTTCCATCATGTTCACAGAATACATAGCCATGTGGCAATTATGCAAAAAAAAGAAAGCTAAGAGTGTTTTAGCTCTGTTTTTGTGATTTTAATTAACAAGCAGTTTTGATAAGCAGTTTAGTGTTTTCAACTATTGGTAAACATCAGCGTTTATTTCTATCGTAATGTTATTTCAGCTCAAGTGAGCTAACTTGAATCCTGCACAAGTGTTTTCTGAACTAAATGTTGCAGAACAATGAAAACTGACTATTTTCATTCACTAGAATTTATACAAGACATTTTTACTTCAGTTTGAAGTATTGTAAAGGAAAAATGGTAAGATGAAATTTCTGAATTTTTGTCTGATTTCCAAGCAAAATTATGGCAACTGATTTTCTCATGGTTTACACATAACAAAATACATCGCATCTGCCATTGCACRAAAATTATTTGGTCGCACCTCAAAGTTTATATGTGTGAATTAAAGATTCCAGCTTAAAAAGTATAGAATTTATATTAATGTTCTGCAATACCGTATGTACTTTACCAAATACTGGAAATCAGTCTATGTCATATTTAAAGTCCAAGATACCTAAGAACTAACAACCAATCACAGAACTTGCATAAGAGCAAAGTGACTCAGTGTGGGTGGTGGGAACTGTGTGTCTCTGCTGCAAGACTTCTAAGACTGTTTTCAGTGCTAATGGAATTGGTCATGGCAATTTTAAAGGGTTGAGAGATGAACACCCTAGGCACTGGAACAATGTAAGTTTAGTGGTTTCATAAGACATTCGTGAAGAGGTGTCAAATTCACATTTCATTTGCCCATGTGACACAAAATCCAGTATCTTTAATCTAGGAGGTTCATGCTTCCCAAAGCCACTTTCAATTTTCGTTTAATACCAGATTAGATACTATATTTTATTTTTGTTTCCCTGGGAATGACATCTTAAATCTTTGGTTTCTTTTTATTCAGGGTTTATAATTTATTTAGAGACAACTAGAGCTATAATAGGGTATTGGACATGTAGTATATATGCATATTTATTATATTTCAGTTTTGCACACTTCTTTATTCACCCTCTCCATTACATTAAGGTCCACATCAAATAATGAAAATCCTAGAATGAACTTACAAATACCTTGAGATTTCAGGAAGRTATGACCTCAGGAATGCTTTAATGTATCTTGCTTCTTTACTGTGTCTCAATGTAAKTTTGAAGTTTTTTGTGTTCTGCACTAGAAGTTTTAAGTTAGTTAAACTTGGGGGATGGTGGTGGTGTTTGGGTGCCCAGCTTATTGTGCGGTGGGCCAGGTAAAGTAAACTGTGAACCCATTTGGAGCAAGGATTTTTTGTGCTGCTGCTGGTAACTGTGGGGGTTGGATTCAGTGACCTAGATGGTCCTTGTCAGACTCACATTTCTAAATTTTCTCAGTTGAACAGAACTACTGCAGTGCATTTTTCAAGATAATAGCATGTGAAATGTTCTGCATATAAATTAAACAACTCTCAACTATTTTAATGTAACAGTTCATAACTTCAAACATTGAGTCCAGAAACACATGTCAGTGCTAACTTGGGACATCAAAGAGCCATTATATAGAGAGTTAGAGCATGTTTTCTTCCCAGTATTTTATGTTTCCAGGTCTAGAAGCTAAATATACACACACACACATATACACACTCATACAGATACACTCAGTCACACACACTCATTTAAATGTTCATGGTTATACCAGGTTCTTTCTCACATTAAAATAGAATGTCTGCAGAATTAGCACCCACAGATCTCACAGTGTATCAGCACTTGGCTTCAAGTCCAGGCAAAACTTAACTTTCAAGTCCAGGCAAAACTTAACTAAGCCCAGTCAATCTGCATCTTTGTGCATTTTAATAAATAAGTCTGAGACCACTGAATGAGACTTGTGCAGAAGATTCATTTCTTAATGAATTCAGTATGATAGCAGCAAACAAAAAGTAATGAGTTTACTTGTTTTAACAAATGTTTTATTTAACCAGGCACAAAACACCTTGCTACCAGAAACATTTAATTTTTATTTTTGTCTTAATTATATTATGACAAATGTAATCTTGAATGTCTTCCTTATATGTCTGAATCTTTCTTACTTCTTTGGGTAAACTCTGCCAGACGTTAAATTCACAAAATGCTTCAACTGATCGCAATCGTATTTTGCTAAGAATAAACTGCTTTTATTATAAAATGTTTGTGCAGATTCATACAAATGCTCACTACTCAGCAAGAATTTAATCTGCTAACTTATACAAAAGTTACTTCACCCTTTCATACTCCAAATGAGTAAGAGATCTTGTAGACTGACTTAAACTCTCCCCAGCAATTTATCAGAATTCTGATGTGCCAGCCTTTGCCCTAAACATCTTTTTCATTCCTTTGTGATCAAATTCATCATCAGCTACTGCAGAGGCCCTCTTCTTTTGCCAAAGTTCTGGGCTTGCAAACACCAGCCATATATTAGATCTTTTTTCCATCTATTTTTGCTCTCTAAAAATCTTTCATACACCATGCTACCACAAGATCAGTCCAGAGCCTTTAGCAATATGAGCTTTTCCTTCTCCAGAAAGGAGGAAAAAAACTAAAAGGGGGAAGACAAGATTAAAATATGAACATATGAGTTAAAATTATATTATTATGCATAGTTTCAGATCTATTTCTTTAAAATTGTACAGGTGTTCAACTTCTGCATAGGCTAGTGCACTTTTGGGTATTTGGAATACAGCCGACAGCGTGTAGGAATAGCACAAGATGGTGCTGGAAAAAGTTGTCTGAAAGCTAGTATTTTTCAAAAGCATATGCTTTTTCCCACTTAAAAAAATGCCTTCCTAATAGATGACTACTTAGTGTTTTGTCATGTGGTTTCAGAATGGCTAGCTTCACGTATTCTGCACTGCCCTCATACTTTCAGCAGTAGTAAGACTGGAGGTTCATACATTAGCTTATGTAAAACCACAGTTTCCTTTTTCTTCCATGCTCCCTGCACTTTTTTACATTGCCAGAACAAATAAACTGACCTAGAAGACACAGTGCAAAAGACCACCCTGTGTGATCCATTTAATGGCTTTGTTTTTCCGAATGCTATGACCCTGTACTACTGTTCATCTCTGCATGGGTTTGCTTTAATGAATCAGATATTCTACAGGCCTGAACACAGATCTCATATTCAAGAGCTTCTGAATCCTAATTTTGGCTCTCTTACAAGCTGAAAACCCTTGAGTAGATATATTGTACCTCAGAGTTTAAAGCAGGTTTCAGGGCACATTATTCTCAAAGGAACATTATGGACACTTCTAACACATATAACCATACTACAAAGCCACATGGTGCTGTAACATTGAGTTATTGCTGCCTATAGCTTCTTAAAATCCTAGTTTTTAATTCTGCATTATACATGTTTTTCACACTTATTTAATCCATAAAAACACATCAAATACATTCCAAGTTCACTATCAGTTCATAGTTCTGACATGAACTGCATATTTTCATTGCTTTTAATCTATGCTTGAAATTGTAAGAAGTCTTAATTATCATCTGATCATATTTAGCATTCTGGCTACATTGTGTTGCAATGTATGCTGAAATTCCTTGCCTACATCACTCTGACTCTATGGGCCACTGTTGCAAGAGGTGGTCTCATGCCTAGCTGTCTGTTTGTCTGTATTAGCAACTGTGTGTGTCATAAATCAGATTAGGAAGCTAAATTATTAATTTTGAGAAGTAGCAGTTCCCTGATCAGASCAGCTACATGAATTGCTAATGCTTAGTCACAGAAATGGCAAAAGTGACAGGCTCGTAGCAGAAGAGGAAAGGTAGGACTGTTCTTTCTGGCAAAATCCCACATTTACATTGCAACTAAACAGATGTTTAATTTCAATTTCTGTTTCTATAGTTAGATAGTTGGACATATTCTAAAACTGACTAGACATACATTAGGGTAAATTTTCATATGTATMTCTTCATATCTTATAAAATTATCTTGAAATTCAAGTGTCAGTGCCTGTTGATCTTTACATTTTTTCTGTGCATGCACTATAGGTATATGGCCTAGCACGTCGAATGAAGGAATGTCACATTTACACGTGCCTTTTTCTGAGATTTCTAYTATCTAATCACATCTGTACTGATGTATGTATGTCTGCTTCCATGCATATATAATTCCCTGTACTTATACAGACTATGCTTCTGTGGCATCCACTGATCATTTTATGCAAAAGCTTTAGAAGAGATTTGTTTTACTCTATCCTGTTACAACAGCTGTGCAAAGGATAAGAGCTTTATAGACTCTTTAGAGAGCTTAACAATTAAAAGCACAATCCCCATACCAACATCTTACCTTCCAAGAAAAAATAAATGAAACATTACCACTTAGTAATGGTAACACTTAGAGAAATCTGGAATTTATAAAGCATACACTTTCAAATACTTGAATCCAACCCAGTAAATAAACTAATGATTTTCAATTAATTCTAGAGGTGCCCCATGCTGTTAATTGGACCAGTTAATTTAGCACAGTGCCTGTCAGGAAAGTACCTCTTACATATGCCATTTCACATACTGAAAGAGCCATTCCTTAAGAAACTGTTTTATTTATATCACCTATCATAGCAATTCAAAAGCAATTTCCTGAACTATTTTACTCCTGAAATTTAAAACGGTTCAAGGTAGCTGTTATCTCTTCCAAGAACAAACACTTTGCAGTAAAAAGAAAAAAAAAAAAAAAAAGAGTACTCTGGGTTGTCAGAGTTCTTTTGTTTTGTTTTGGCTTGCTTTATTTAGAGGAATTTTTAGTTATTATTGAATTAGGGAAGAGTTCATAATAAAAGTTTACTTTTGTAAAGGGTAGTTTGAATGTCTTCTCTGTGGAAAGCTTTTTTTTCTTTTTTTCCCCCCTCCAGTTTCCAATTTTCCATACAACTGCTTAATTAAGAATCTGTTGTGTTTCTTAAAAATTAGTAGTGACAGCAAGATTTTTGTCCCATCTCCTACTTTCCAAAAGCTGAAGCCAACTAATACAGGATCTGACAGTGTCCCTAAYGACACTGATACAATATTTTTTTTCCTAACTCTTTCCAGGCTGGGACACAAAATACATCACTTGACTAATTTTACACTGAACAAAGATAGTATTCAAGATGGCTTCAGAGAACAAGAAACAGCAGAAACACAGTTTTACATAGATCTGATGAGCATCAGTACTGACCATTCATGTGAATTACATGAACTATAAATATCTGAAGGCAGAGTATAAAAAAGCATTAGAAAAATGCTCCTCGAAGTTACTGATTTTAAGGAAAATTGCCTGTAAAGATACTGGAATTCTCTAGATAAGTAACTCTTTTTTCAGTGTGGATAAGGCCCAGAAGTAACAAAAAGAAACCTCATTTTTCATGACTGTCTTCATTCCAGCTCTGAAGTTTGCATAGCTACTTTTTTTTTTTTTTTCCTACAAGTATTTCCTAATATTTGTGAGAAGCAGCTAGCAAAGAGATTATTGACAATTTGCACTAATCCTGGGAAGTTCTTCACCCTAAGGATATTCCAGAAAAAAATGTCATTTTAGTGTAAATGATGTCTACAATACATAACTTAYTACACATTTTCAATGCCCATTTGTTAAGTGTTGTACACAGATACATACAGATGTTATAGTATATGTCATTGCCTTACGCCATTCTTTTCTATAAAAATTCTTCTGGTCTACATAGTATTTTCATACTAGCTGGTTTTCCATTAAAAAGACAATTTCAAAATAGAAAATAAATAGAAAGTCTTTCAAAGAAAACACACAGCCTAATATCAATTTTGTCTTATATCTCTTTCACTATGTTGCTGACTTTCCTTGGAGTACAAAGAAATTCCGTTGTATAATGAGATCTCATCTTTAAGGTTACATCAGAGTTGTAAGAAAATGACAAGAATAAAAATTGCTAAAACCTATTAACAGAACATGGCACCATGTAAAAGCCCTTGAATAACAAACATTTGAATCCTTTCCTAACTTACAATTTGCATCTTGAAAATAAGAAGAAATATTCCAATCTGGCTTTCATTGAAGCTCTAAATTCTCAATCCCAAAATAGTTGCTGTTAAACTTCAAGAATGATAATACTCTTCAGTGCTCAGTTGTTATGTTTTGAAAAGGAAGCAGTTATTTTTACTTACCCKTAAAATTCTTTTCGAGTAACTATTCTACAACTTTCACTGAACTGCTTGAAAGACCCAGTAGTTTGTCAGTAAAGAACTAGACATGCCAGCCACTGACAGCTGCAAAAGCCTCATCTCAAACTTGCCCCCAAAGTAAAAGCAGGACTATCCTTTTGGAAGCCCTGGCAATGGCTCATTCTCCTGTTCTCTAACAAGATTAGCTTTCCTCCAACTTCCTAAAAAGTAAAGTATTCATCCTAATGGCTGAACGAATGATTAACTCTATTCTGTTCCTTGATAACAGGTAAGATCATAAAGAAAGAAATATATTCACGGCATTTTGCATTATAAGTATTAAAACGACCTCTTTTCTCACAAGTACCATGTAACCAACATCGTCCCAAACCGCACCTTTTATATACAACTCAAACGGAATTTAAGCTTGACTAAGCTTTACTTTTAATATTTTTTTACTAGCATCCTCAATCTGTCTCCCAAAGTATTACTTCCTTCTGCTTCTGAACAGGCTTTTCAGTTCAATCCCTATTACTTATTTCTTTGCTTCTTCTTTTTCGTCCTTGGGAACAGTTTATCTGATGCTATTTTAGTACATTTTTTTCTTCTTCCCTGTTCTTGTCACAACCCTGAATTTCAGCTGAAAAATGTATTTCCCATTTCCTACTTCCTGTTTTGCAAAAAATATTTACACATACATACTTAAATTGATCGCAAAGATTTTCTCMTCTGTGTGTCTAAGATACCATTATCAGTCTTCCACGGGATACAATAACTTTTGTATGTAAAGAAAATAATATTGTCTTCCAAAACATAGGAACATCACTGGTCAAATACATCTCTAACTTTTGTTGATTCACTCATTAGCAAAAAAATATAGTATGCAGCTCATTCAGATAGAAATATGATGCGTAACTACATCTATTTAGTAAAGGAATAGARGCCTGAAAATACCATAGAAGGCCTTATAGATAATTTTGGATGCCAGGTCTGAAAATTGGTAAAAATTTGTCATCATACTGTACACTCATTGAATTTTTAAGCTAAAGATTGCTGGAAGATTTGCAGCTAATATATGAACTATTTCCAGAAAAGTAATGAAAATGTCAAGGAAGACCACACAGATAATAATACAAGCCATGCAAAAAGACAAATGTAACACAGTACGAGTAGGGGAAAAGAAGAAAGTGTACCTGCATGATACAAGATTAAGCTATAATAAGATAAGGAAGAGCTTCAAAATGACTGAAATCTCTGGTTAAAATTACAAAGATGGCAAAAGAGAACATTAAGCTAGATGAAGTCTGCAAAGCCAATAGTAATAATGTCAATAAATTTAAGTTTAAAAATATTTAGAATCTCCGTGTTAAAACAAACTAAATATAGTGACAGCCCAAGCAGGAACAAATGTTGCCTATTTCCTGGGATTACTGTCTCAAACAGTTGAGTTCAAATTGCACATTCAGCTACTTTTAAAATTTACCCAACATAGAGATGGTTTATTCTTATGAGGACTTAAAAGAGATGAGTTCAAACCCTCAACTGGAACACTTCTTTCTCAATCTGTTGCCTTGAAAAATAGGGATAATACTATTTACTTATCTAACAGGAATGTACAAGTCACTATTTTCACAGTGCTTCAGTATTTTCAGACCTCACAGTAATGGTAATAATTACCTTCAAAAACAATCARCTAACACTGAATGGAAATAAAAGGGTTAAGTTGTACGAAAACATGAAGTCTTTCTTCAGTAAAAAGAAAAAAAAAAAGCATAGCAATAACTCACCAGGAAACAAGTGTAATATTCATATAAATACATATATGTAAATCCAAAATAAAAAACTACTGAGGTTAAAAAGGTTGCTTTACCAGTGACAGATTGAAAAAGTCAGATTTATAGACAATGAAGTATTTTTATTCTTCCTGAAATTTAAGGCTTTGTCATACAAGGCTCAAAACTTTTGAGAGATTTTTATGATGAAATGATAGCTAATTTCTAAATTACATAATGAATAAAGTAATGTATAATAGCATTTTTGATTATCTAATTCGTTAGTATTTAATCACAAGTGACAAATATTCTATCTGAAATCTTTTTACCCTTTTTCAATTCTTTCTACTTGTACTGTATAAAGTAATAAAGTAATAAATATTAATAATAAAACAATAATTAATTAATAATAGAAATAATAATAAATAAAAAGAAATAATAAAGCTGCAAAGAACTGAAGTGTCACAAGGGAATACTGAGAAAAGCTAAACTAGGAAGAAAACCTACACTGCTCTTAAGCATGTCTGAGGGAGTTCTTGAGTGTTAGGAAGATTAGGTAAATTCTGTTAGGGAGATTTGGTAATTGAGTAATGCTCTCTTTGACCTGGTGTTCACAAACACTGACTTAGTAACTATGAACTGATTGAGTTCAAGATCTGGAGGAAGAATCTCAGAAGGTAAGCAGTAGAATTAGGACTTAAGGAGAGTAGTTTTCAGTTTATTTAGGGAATTGCTAGGCAGAATACCCTAAGAAGTCCCTATGAAACAGAAAGGTGCCCAAGAATGTGTCTGATTATTCTGATTATTAAAAAAATCAAAGATTATTTAAAAAAATACTTTAAAAAATGAAAAAAAAAAACTTCTTTGAGAGCTCAGAAACAAACCATTTCACTGTTCTGGAAGACCATAAATTTCTGCAGAACACCCACTCTACGAGATAAGAAGCTTCATCAGGAATTAATGACAACAAGCAACAAAAGAACAGAAAACTCGGACATTTATGCATGAAATCAGACAAGCCAAAGACTAGCCGAAGTTAAAATAAGCCAGTCACATAATTATCAAGAAGGATATATCAAAGATAGGCATAGTAATAGGAAATTCAGGGAAGTCATGGATCCACTGCTAGCTTAATAGGGAAGAGAACCTACTGATGGACAATGCAGAAAGACAGAAGTACTCACACCTTTTCGTAGATGAAGCTTGGTTGCACAAGTGCAAAAGCATCAGGTCCAGGATGCATTCAGACCCAGGAAACCAGATGGATTCATCTGAAGGTTCTATAAAAGTTGTCTGATGTGCTTGTGAGGCCTCTGGTCATCCTCTGCAATAATTCAGAGCAAGTTAGGGAGTCCCACACGACTATGAAGAGGCTAATGTCGCACCCACTTTTCTTTACAAAAATACTAAAGGAAGGATCCAGGAAACTATCGGCCAGTCAGCTTCACCTCAATACTTCAAAATATCAGAGAGTCCCTTCTTTTGGAATTCAATTCCAAACTGAAAAGTAAAAGAAAGGTAACCACGAATATTCAACATGGATTTATCAAGAGTGTTTGTCCGATTTTGCTGCTTTTTATGATGAAATGATTTCTTATATGGCTAAGAAAAGAGAGAATTAGTAACCTCAATAATTCAAAAGGCTTTTGTCCCTTATGCTCAAAGTTATTTTAAGGTTCTATGAATATAAAGAAAATATATATTAATATCTATGAGTATTTTCCTTATAGTTTGCTTTCCTCCATGCCATCAATTAAAACTCAAAGAAATTTCTGACCGAAGTATTAACTTTACATTTCTTCCTAACTTTTTGACTTTCTAGTTCTGACTTTCTTTCATGGCTCACTTTCAAGTAAAACTTTATTCATAGTAGAAAAAAATTATTTGAAAATGTAACTAATTAATGTAGAACCGGATATGTTCTCAACTATTCACACCTCATTTTCCAAATTCTGAAGATTCTTATGTATTTATGATATTTACAAATTATTTATCCATTTTTACAATATTGTTAAAAACTGAAATTTTTGAAATTGCTGACTGCTGGGCAATTACCATTGCAAGTTCTCCAGATGAATTAAATTAGACTACTAGTGTAAATAAAGTAATTCCCTTCTCTGTGTGTAGGATCAAAATTATAATAAATAAAAAAAGAGATTAGACTGAAAGAAATAAGCTGATGTGCTGAGGGCTTGAAGAATATTAAGAAATCTTTCTTTTTTTCTAAATGAACAACTGAATTTAAAAATGACATCAATGTAATAGGTGACTTTTCTGTTTATATGTAAATATTTTTATTCTTAATTATCTAAGAATAAATTCATATAACTTTATAGTTTAAAAACTTATGAATTCATAAATATATATTTAATTGAATGGATTTTTCTTTTCTTTTCCTTTTTTTTTTTCTTGTTGTAAATACAATGTCTTCAGGAAGCTGACTGAATATGTATGGAACCTTCCAGATCTTTCAATAAATACCATGCACATTTTATTGACTAATACGAACGACTTAAAATTTAAATCAAGATATTAAAATGTAAACTTTCAGTTAAGAGAATAATCAAGATTTAATAAAACAAGAGAGACATCACTCTTTTTAATCTTTATCTTTTTTTTTTTTTTTTGATCTACTGTGATTTAAAATGCTGTCATATTCAGAAAAAATGATTGTTAAACTTTCACTGCCTTAATCAAAAGTGTATCTCCAGAACTGTTTGCTGATTTCAGGAGCAAAAATATATTTGCACTATTTTTAATCCTGTTACTCTCAGACAGCTAACAGAGCTAAAAGAGAACAACCCCTGTGCTGTATTTCCTCCTTCATCAGTACAATCATTCTGCAAGTTCTAATCAACAGTTGTAAAGTCCATTGAATGTAATAAGTTTACAGGCTTATTGCTGATAACATACATCAGAAGACAGTGTGTGGCACAGTATTTCCATTAGTATAAAAAAAGAACCTAACTGTATTTAAATTCTCAGTAGGTTAACTGATAATGAAAAAGAACAGTTTGATCTAGAAGTCACCGAGTTTTTCCACACTGACTTAATTCCGTAGTTACATTTTTAGTAGCTTTCAAAGCAGAATATAAAGATGGAAATCTTCTGTCACAGGATCCGTTTTCTTTAGTGAATTTATTTAATTCTTTGCTTAGTTTTCTTATATGCAGCTAGAATAACAACTAAACTACAGATTCCAAGGGCCTCATTCCCCTGCTATAGATGAAGAAAAAGAATGAAAAGGTTTTTATGCAGGAATTAAGCTCTTTGAGCCACAAGGGATCTTCCTGTACACACAAATTTTAGTACATTGAATGCGGCTGCAGTGGACACAATAAAAAGCATGATCCTCTCTTTGCCCCGCACAGCAAAACAAGCAAAAGCAGTGCAAGATGCAAAGATACAAGTAAGGTGTGCAAGAGAGATAAAAAGGCCAAATCAAAAAGAACAAGCATCTCAATGCAGGCTGGCAATCAGCCCTGGCAGGAGAAAGTCACTCATAGCTGCTCAAAGTTAGCTGAAACCTAGACATAGTCCTGCTGAAAATTGTTTTTCTGTGATGCTCCTAAATAAAGGGTGCAATGGAAATAGGTAGCTGGTTATACACCCCACASCTCTACACACCTCTGTGGTTCCTAGATCCACAGCTCATTGCAGCAGTACTACTTTGCATACCTTTCGGCCATTGCAAATTTGGAGCCTAACACGAAGGAAATTTCCAGAGGGAAGCTAGARGCTGGTGACAAAGGCCGGACAGAGCTCGCTATCTCACATGTGCTACGTGCTGATTTGGCTTCTACTCTTTATGCCAGCTTCTTGAAAGGAAATAATGCTGTATTTCTGCTGAATTACTGCCGCAACTGCCATGGAAAGGTAATTTATGAGTGCAATAAATCACTATGCTGTCAAACAGTTAATGGCAACAAGTAGGATCAGGTTCAATATGGCTAGGATTAGACGTGCTGCTAAACTAGCCCAAGAATCTGGGGAAAATACGCACTTGTTCCTGGTATACTCTTACCAATCAAAATCAGGGACTACATGTAACAGGAGGGAACCTTTGCTGGGTAGATGGGAAGCATTTACAAACTTACAAAGTGCAGCAGCAGAACACGATCCTTACCTGCTCCCCTCTCCCTGCGTACAGCCTGCCATGCTGCCGCTGCCCAGCTTTCCCGGGTGCACCCYGCGGCCCGAGCCCCCGGCGGCACCACACCTCGTGGCCTCCGCACAGGGCTGGGGCCAGCGAGCACCGGCAGCGCCAAATTTCTCTCGCTGGGTGCCGACCCTGGTTATTTTTCCCCAGGGCACTGGATGTGCAGTGGGAGTGTTGTGACAGAGACCTCCCAGACCCGGTGGCTGGTGAGGGCCATCATCCCCCACACACACCCCTCCCCACCCCGCAGGGCCCGGTCCCGGCCGCTCCCAGCCAGTCTGATCTGGTTTGCTCCGGTTTGCGCCCGCGCTGTGCGGCAGCCGTTGGAGCCTGCTGCCCTGCGCTGAGGGCTCAGTGCTGACCCATGGTGCTGCCGGCTAGCAGGGGGATATATTTTGAGCAGATACAATGGTACTATTAGGTGCTAAAGCAAGAGGAGGAGAAACGGATTTCTCCCTCCCACCCCAAAGAGGAAAATGTTGTTTGTAGTCTGTAGGGGTCATCTCCCAGCTTATAGCAACTGCTCAGAAATCACGGGGGGAACTGAGATACACATGCTAAGAGAGTGAAATGCTTCAGGGGAAAAGTTGTTGGGTGTTCCTGTATTAATGCAGAAATGTTACCTCTGCTTGGGATCCGCTGGAACTGGGAGTTAAAAATCCAGCATAAATAGGAAATTATGCATATATTTATTAAACATGACRTATTATCATTGCTCACGTGATTTGAATGTAACATGAGAGTAATGCTTTCTTTCCTTGTGTTCATATATTCCCTTAATTCTTTCTGAAGTTCTGCTGAGAGAGTGGGAACTGGCTGCCCTGACAGAATAACAATTGAAGTGTAACAGGAGCATAGCTTTTTTTTTTCCCCCTGGGAAATTTGTGTTTTGCAAGGATCTGCCACAGTATGTGCCAAGGAGAAGGGAATTGCATCCTCTTTTACATCTCCTTCTTTTGCCTGCAACTCAAAAGTATTCTAAGRTTTTTGAGCTGCCAGGTTGCTTTAGTGAAAATCTGTCATGCTGAAGACTGTTAAAGCCAGACTTTAAAGCATCAAGTGATGGAAGGATACCGCATTGTTTGCTCTTAAAGATAGTGCTACTACGAAACACTATCAGGGTTACAGAAGTCTAATGTGTGTAGCATTCATATATTAACTACACGTGAGTTTTGTGATTCTGCTTAGAAATTTTTTTATTTTGTTTTATGATCAGCTGTACTGGCTTGGGGAGATGGGAAGGAAATGTACTTGCAGACTTGTCTACAACTCATAGACAAATCTGTTAATGTAAAACTCTTCAAAACTTTTATAGAAAGTTTTACGCACTCATTCACGGTGAATATTAATTCATTCCTTRATTCATTTGCAGATATTTTAGCAAGTATTTTTGTACTAAAAGGTTCTTTGGAAATGCTTGTACTAAAAAAGAGTATTTGTACTAGAAAAAATACCTTTTGTCTAGAAATGTGTGTTATCATGATTATGTTATCTAACAGTAAGTGAGGATACTGCTTTGCTTCATGCTTTCAATCTTTTCAATTCCAATTCCAATTTCCATTTCATAATTAATTGCACACAGGCAATGAAGGTGTTTCTTTATGAAGGTGTTAATGATGCACAGCAGGCCCAATAAGCTACTCCCAGATGGCAGGAAGCAGTTTAATAACTTCCTTGTACGCATATCTGCACCCTATAACAGCTTTCACTAGGAAAGGAGATGGGAATACATATAGATATGAAGACAGTGTTTCCACCACCACTCATGATGCCGTATGATTATGTTCCAAAATCATGACTTTGTATATGTGCAGTATGTCTTGAGATCTATCCCAAAGTTTTGCTGCAGTCATAATGGTGTCTCATAAGCAGAGTCATAAGTCTTAAGCATCATCATTTTGTCTTCAGAAAATGGATTAATACCTCTCATGATGCTCAGAAGAACTGGATTGAGCATTCTGCCTAATCTGAACATTTTTCAGACAACAGCACTGATTCAGTGCTGAGATCACTGGAAACATTGTTCAATAAGGTATTGCTGCATACAGAAATTGAATTATATATTTACCAATTAGCTTCAATTCTGTTTCCTCAACCTTGACACAATTAGTCAGTTAACTTCTATAAATTCATGTGATGCATGAAAATGAGACTCAAAGATACAGAAATTATATTTTTCTTTTGCAGTTTTGTCTTTTCTCTTGAGGTACAACTGCAGTTGAATGGAAAATACTTTGATACTGTGCACATAGACTTTGTTATAGTAACTTGATTTTTTTCCATTTTCTATAGAATCTGATTTTAGTAAGAATTAATAGGCCCTGCCTGACATTTATCTTCAAAGAGGGAAGCCTGCATGTAAAGTGGTTGCTATAGAATTAAGTTCCTGGAAGTAAGTGGAAAAGTCAGGAGAAACACAAACTTGTGACTGCTGAATTGAAACTGTATTGTATCATAAGCATTACAGATGTATAACTGAACACCCGAACACTGGTTATCATATAATGAGATCATTCTTCCATTTAAAAAATGTAGAGTTATCATGCGGATAGGGAATAAAAGACATTGTAGAAGTGGTACTTTCAAACAGCATCTGTGACTCCAAGGCAGGCAAGAGAGAGAGTCAGATGCTGGCAGAGAGAGACACTTAAGGCTTATAAGGGGTTAAACAGGATGGGTTTAATAAAGGACTTACACTACAGACTGCACGGGAAGCACCAGGAGCAGCACAGTGGGATTGCCAATGGGAGACTGATGGAGGCACTAGTCAGACGTGTAGGTTCGACACATGGGCAGGACTTGACTCATTGTTCATAAGAGCTCTTCAAATCTTCTAGGAGTGTTTCCTTGTCTCAGATGTGCTAAACTTGAGCAGCTACTGCCTGGGAAGCAGCTAGACGTTGACAAAACAGAAGCTGCATGCCCAGCTCTGATGGGAGTTTGGTCAGTGTGTAGTTTCATATGCTGGGCCTGCTACTGGGTACTCTGACAGTCATTGACTGCTCACCAGATCTTCCGCAGGTGTTCTCACTACAACATCCAAAAGGAAAAGGAATGCCTTTCTCATGCAGAGACCTACTCTCTTGGATACTCATCTGAGGCTCAGTAGACCTCATTCAACAGCTGTGTGGGTCAGCTAATCAAAGAGTATAGCATGGAATAGTTTGAATTACCACTGTTTCAAAGCCTGTGCCATCTTAGGCTTTGATTATGTGCTGCCTTGCAAGGGAAGAATTCAGCAGAGGGTTATTCCCTTCTCACACCTCTTTCCAAACGCTTTTATTACCTGTATGCTTTTATCTGTAGGCTTCAAAATCCTATCTAGCACCTACAAAAGCACTTTAGATGTCAAGAAAAAGAGAGAATAGAGAAAATTAGTGTGAGGAAGTATACTGAGGAAAGTGTTACTGTAGGGCTTGCTAGTTCTTGATAAGGTCCCTCTCTGCCCCTTTCTCCAGCCTGACAAAATGCCTCTGAATAGCAGTGCAGCCATGCGGTGCCTATCAGCCACTCCTCCCTATTTTGTATCATCAGCGACCTTGCTGTGGTGCATTTAGTTCCATCCTCCAGGCCATTAATGAAGATTTTAAACAGTGCTGGCCCCCTGAGGAACACTACAGTTGGCTGGTTTCCACTTGGACTTTGTGCTACTGGTCACAATCCTCGGAGCACMGCTCTTCAGCCCAGTTTCCGTCCATCTCACTGGCCACTTCCCTAGGTTGGGGGCTTGAGGTATTGGCATGAGTCACAGCAGAGTCCTTTTTGTCACTGAAGGACCCAAAGGTGCTCACACTTTGGACCTCCAGGGCCCAGCTGGGATCATGGCTTTTGCTCTTG
The DNA here is from genome assembly GCF_003343005.1 of Rhea americana. Taxonomy (NCBI): domain Eukaryota; kingdom Metazoa; phylum Chordata; class Aves; order Rheiformes; family Rheidae; genus Rhea; species Rhea americana. The sequence goes on from NW_028185184.1 coordinate 1,960,132, forward strand.
TCCTCTGAGGCCAGGGAGCTACAATCCCCATCACAGCCGTCACTGTCCCAGTCAGCTGAGCTGCTCAGAGAGCTTGTCCTGCTGCTCATGTAAAACGGGAGGCTGAAGACACTGTTGCCCACAGTGAGCTCTTGTTCCTTGCAGGCTAGGCAGCTGCTTTCCTCTCCTAGGCAGTCAGCAGACTGCACGGTGGATGTGCTGGTGGGGCCCATGGGAAGATGCTCTACCTGCTGCTCTGAAATGGAGGCAGCCCTTGGCCCTCTTGCAAGGGCAGGTGACACAGTCAGGGTACTGCTGGCCTCTTGGCAGCTCTGATAGCAGTAAAGCAGCCCCATACTGCCTGCCACCAGCTTTGAGCCTCAGTGATGTGCTGGTTCTGCAGCTGCCTCCGAGGATATGGCTTTGAGGGCTTGCATGAGGACTTGCCTTCCCCAGGAGCTGCTTTCTCTACTCTCTCCTYTGGAGACTTGCCATCCCTAGCAACAGGCTGCACATTATCAGCCCCTGGCCATGGGGACACTTTGGCTGTTTTCTTCCTCAGCCTCCACCTCAGTCTCTCCATCCTGCAAGTGAGTGAAGAAGGCATGAGAGTTGGTGCCAGCTCAGAAGCTTCCCTCAGCTCTCTACCTGACCCAAAYTGCCCTGCTTCTCCCTTGAGGGACTCTCAAGGCAGTCACTGAACTCTAAGCACCTCCCAAAAACACTGAGGCCCCACTAATGACCCCAGAGAAAACTTGGTCCCCTCCTCAGCGTGCTGAACACTAGCCTGCTTTCAGGAAGGCATAGCACTGGGCGTTCTTAGAAAGCTACAGTCTCCTTCCACCCAGGCCAATCTTCACCAGAAAGGCAAAGGATAGAGCCCAGCCAGGACAGCCACCCACCCTCTTGTCACCACCGTCACCCTGCCTTTGGGACCAGCATACTTCGGCTTTTGCTGTGCCCCTACAACCATGCTGTTTCCCAATCCTCCACCTCGTGAACAGCTCTTCCTTTCAGCACTCCTGCTCACGGGAGATCACATCAAGTATGGCAAGCACTTTTCTAATACCTGCCCCCTAGATGGGAAGGAAACACTTCCCACCCTCTTCTTTGCTTGCACAGGACTCTTGGTGACATCTTCTGCCCTCTCAAGCAGAGATTTATTTATTTATTTATTTATTTATTTATTAGTCCAAGAAAGGGCAGCTCTTCTGCATCTCCCAAACGGGCACCCTGGCATGAGACTTTTTCCTTCTCCTTTTAGGTGGGGAATATTTTACCCCAATGCCCTAAAGTACCAGGACTGGCCAAAGAGGAGAGAGGTCCCAGAGAAGGTCTCAGAGAAGGTCTCCAAACCCAGAGGAGAAGTGTCCCCTTGGAATGAGAGCCCATTGCTGAATCTTGAAGCAGACCAGAGAAGGATCCTGGCTCCTCATGTCCTCTGAAGTCCCACCTGCCACCCCATATCTGGGGACATGCTGAAGCCCTAGCAGCCCTGAGCCTGGCTCCCTGCAGCCTCTTTGTCCATGCAGGGTGGAGGAGRGAAGGAAGTGGCTGTTACACTGTGCAACTCACAGGCTCTCGGTTCTCTCAGGATGCTCCCTTGACAGACACAGCTCCTGCTCAGCCACTACAACTGCCAGGGACAGGCGCCAGTGTCCAACTGCCTCCTATTGTGAGCAGAACCTCCCCTAAGAGTAAGGGGTGGGGCCACAGCCACACCCATCCCAGTCTCCCCCCCCACACACACACACAGGTTCCTCACATGCCCCAGGGCCCAGTGAGGCCGTGTCACTCTTGTACGGTGGAGCCCAGCCCTGGACACAGTGCTGAAGATGTGGTTACACTATGGCTGAGGGGAGGGGAAGTATCACCCCCTTTAACCTGCTGGCAACATTATGTCTAATGCAACCCAGGTAGCTCTTGGCTGTCTTTGCTGCAGGCAAAGGTGCACCAGGACCCTCAAGTCCTTCTCTGAAAAGCTGCCCTGCAGCTGATTGGCCTCCAACCAGTACTTGTGCGTGGGGTTGTTTCTCCCTAGATGCAGGACTCGGCACTTCCATTTGCTGAACTTCGTGAGGTTCATGTCATCGCATTTCTCCAACCCTTAAGAAGGCCCTCTGAACAGTGGCACAACYATTTGGTGTATCAGCCAAATATGTATCTTTCAATTTTGTATTGACTGCAGACCTACTGAGGCTACACTCTGTCCCATCACCAGGTCAAATTAATGAAGACCAGAAATACTGGTCCCATTATCAACCCCTAGGGTGCACCAGTAGCAACTCACCTCCAGCTGGACTTCCTGCCACTCATCACAATCCTTTGAATTTGGCACAACAGCCAGGTTTCAGTCCACCTTACTGTCCACTTGCCTAGCCCACACATCATCAATTTGTCTGTGAGGACATAATGGGAAGCAGTGTGGAAAACCTAGCTAAAGTCAAGGTAAATAACTCCAGCTGCTCTCCCCTCATCCACTGAACATTTTGTCATGGAAGGCTATTGTTTTGCCCCAGAAGGTGATGGTTCTTTTGGATTCCACAAGAAAGGCACAAACTCTCTATCAAGAAAGATAACTATTTTATTAACATCCCCCAAAGATGATAGCAAAAGATGTTAGAATCTTACATCCCTTCACATGCTGGAAACCCTGAGACGATACTGCATTGGACAGACCTGTAATCAGGCACCTTGCGTAGACAGCATCCATGGCTAGGTTCACTAGTATTGTGCTTAGAATTTTTATGAGTTTTTCTTTGAAGTATTGTGACATAGAGGGGAAATGTTGCTCCACTTCAAGATGAAGACAGGCACATGCCAGTGACATCATCACTGATGCCAAGTGGGTGCTGCCTCCAGGCTCTTCCATTACAATTAGCCAGTTAAGTTGTATCTCTATGTTAAGAGATATATGCAACACAGCAGTGTTCTGAAGGCCACGTGATATACACAGCACAGCACATGCTTGTGTCTGTCCAGGATTAACTATTGCATATATCACTAACTCCTCATGTAAAAACAGTCTTCCAGTTAGGATCATTCCACCCCTTGATAGTCCTTTCCTAAAGATGCTATAATTTACATGTTACATCAGTAAGCTTTTTGGCTACCACAAGCATTCTTAAAATAGAAAGTGATTTCCACAACCAATAATACAAAAATAGCAACAAGTGAAACAAATGCTGGGTGCAAGAATAAGTGCAGAACAGAAATAGTATTGGAACTAACACCACCAAAAATCTCCCACCATAAGGCAGCAGCAGCATTAGCTATTTGCCTTGCTATCTGGATGAAGTATTGATTCTGATATAACACTGGTATTTCTACAATATCAAACTGCTTTTCAGTTTTTTCTATGATCATAAGTCTTCCTAAATTTATTTTAGAGCACAGGATGTTGTTTAGAGAATCACCAGTTCTTGGCCCAAGGATGGCGCATATTAGGGGCCAATATAAGAACTGACTAGCAGACACATGGTGTCATTGATTGTTTTATGTATGTTTATTCAGCAATATCTCATACCTCCAGTAAGTGCAGTAGCTGGCCCCACACAGGCCCATCTTCAAGCTCTGTCTTAGTAATTGACCCATCACTGATGGGGCCATGCTGTGACAAAGTCTACTTTTGCACCACAGTTACTTTGGGGGAGGAGGTACTCTACATGCAATCATATAAAGTTAGACAGTAGCTAACACAATTAGTATAAACAACATCACATTTGCATGTTTTCACATGTAGCAGCCTTGAAGCCTTAAGTGCACTATTCTCAGAAGGACTTTTATATATGTAAGTACAGTAGGCTTACAGTTGCATGATATTCGATTGCTCATAACCTTGGTGATTAACAACTCTTCTGAGATTGTTCACCTATTTACTAATGTGTTGACTGTTTTACCAATCCTTTGTTAGTCTTACTGCTGACATGATGAAGAGGGTAATAGAGCTATCGAAGGCCTTGTATTTGGCCCCAGATCTCACTCTCTCTCTCTCTCTAAGGAAGCTTATGTTAGTTTATCAACAGCTCCTCTCCCCACATTGTATGGTATCTTTGATAAATACCTGAAGTGATATTTGTAAATACACATATACAGATCAATATCTATAAGAYTGGAATAAGATACTTAGTGTTACCTATTGAAGATAACATTAACAAAATATTATTAATGGTTAATTTTGTTCCACAAGTTGGAATAGGTCCCCTTGTAAGAGCTTCCAATATATTGAGTCACTTTTTATTTTTCATTCCTCCATCTCCACTAGACTTCTCTATAATAAACAGATAAACCTTAGGCTTTCATTTAAATCAATAATTATATGTATGCATAGATCTTTCCATCTTCTCTTTCTTTCTTCTCCTTTAGAGGGAAAGTATTAGCACCTTTCTTAGAATGAAGCATGATACAGGGCTAGCTTTTAGAAATACGTGAATACAGCTGTTAAACTTGGTTATCAGACAGGTATGAGTATCCCTTAATTTTTATCTATGCCATCTTCCTTTAATGTTACTTCTATTCTAATTCATTCTCTTTCTTACGCAGTTGATGGAAAAATTACTGAAACCAATAATTCTATTACTATGTCACACTTTCTTTTGCTGTTCTTCAGAGGATCATCTTGTAAAATTAAAAAAAAAGGAAAAATAAGACCATTAGGTTGTTATCATTTGGCTTTACGTGTAACTACTGAAACTGTTTATCTTAAGATTACTCAAGGTTGCATCCATCTATTACTTAAGTTTGACCAATTTCTTCATACTGATTTTTCTTGATAATCAGAAATTCTTAGTACATCCTGGGGCATTCTCCATCCCCTTCGGGTTTCTTGTAACAGTGCTGGCARTTAAGATGGTATATCTTCACATTATGGGCCTTTTTTTTTTTTTGTAACTATGCTTCCAGGGCTCTTATCTATTTCTCACATTCTTGTGATTAGCCTCTGCAGCAAGCAACATGCATCAGCTATCACTTCTCCAGGAACTTTGACTTCTACCCCTCAAACATTTAATTCTTCTGTCTCGGTTCACCATTCATGTAAGCAACATTTTATCATTTCATCTTCTTTCTGCATTCGTCTTATGAGTGATGGGTATTTTCTTTCACAAGGTAATGGAGTTAAGATTTGTAGTTTTTTTTTTCYCCCAAAGGTGTGGTTTTCAACACAACTGGGATTTTTGATGCCTTGCACCGTAAGCGTTGTTTTTGTTTGTTTGTTTGTTTTAAAATGAGAAAATTCATTTGCAATTCCTTATTTCTTATGTGACTGTTTTTTCTAACTTCTGAGGAGCAGAGTATAGACAATTTGGACTTAGCCTATTTTCTTGGGGGCCTTTGTTCTATCAACGATACAGTTTAATACCAATTCTGACACTTTAGGTAACATATGTAAGTGGATGAATCCTCCACACCTCACACAGAGGCTCTGTCCCCAAGCATCTGTGAATACTCATAGCTGAACTATTACTGAGCAGCTGAGTGCAGAGGGTTTCAGGACCCAGGGAGATCACCCCTTCTCTTGCAGCTTGCCACTGCCTTTTTATTTAAACACCTTTGTCAGGTTCAGTTTAGTTTACAAATTGACCAAAGGTTGAACCCCAGCCGTGGTGTAAAGTTTAAGCATAACAGTTAAATTCACACACACGTGAGATCTCCAGTGATGCCTCTCCAACGTGAAAGATGCCAACCATCCAGCAGACCTATGCACTTACTGATCCAGCCCACTTTGCCAAAGCCTCTTCATCTAAAGACAGGGAACACTCATGAATTTTGGCCAACTGATCTGCCATTGTGTTACGTTCCCTCTCTTTATAGGTTCCCTGGACTGTGTGAGCATCAGCACGTCTCATCCACACAGTGATTGTGAATTGCTTCTCAGCCAGGATCTGCCATAAGTCTTGGCCCATAATGACTTCCCATGTATGGTCCATCCATCCGCTTGCCACTTACTAACCGTTACTATTAGTCCCTTAAACACCATCCAGGAGAGAGCATTAAAGTATATCTCAACAGTAGCAACTTCTTCCAATACCATTAGTATTGATGTTAATTTTGCATATTGGCTACTTTCTCCTTTTCTTTGCAGAGTTACGGAATTCTATTCGGCGGGGTTAAATGCACCAGCCTTCCACCATTGGTCCCCTGCTTGTGTTTTGTGGACCTAGCAGTAAACTAAGTGTTCTACCTCTGTTCTGGCATGGGGGAGCTTCCTGAGCCCATGCAAGAGGTAAAGTTGTCAAGGCAAGCATGATGGCTTTGGTTAACCCAGCACTAATATTACTGGGGTCAGGTTTAGCCCACATAGAAATGTACCATTTTACAGGAGGCCTCCCAACAGCACAGGAAACCCCAACCAGCCAGTTGATTTGCTACTCCAAAACATATAATAATGCAGCACACTGACACATATACTCAACACTCTTGCTGGAGCACGCACACTAACAGGAATAACTTTTATCTATCTTGATTATTGTGCACACTCAGTTAAGTTAGCCATTTTTCTTTTCTCTCCACTGGTTTTTGCCGGTAAGCAGTGGTCAGCAATTCTCCCTAGATGTAACGTCACACAGAGGTCGTGTGATGCAGTTGCCTAGGGGACTCCTTTACTTTGTTCATAATTAATGGTCCCGCATTCTAGGATCACAAATTTTGCTGTGTACTGATGCTAATGAACCACATGGTGCCCACCCTGACTCCAGATGACATGGCAAGCATCATGCCCCTTCACCAACATTTATTGTTGCTGGGATACCTGCACTAGTAAGATGTAAGATATTGGGTTCTTCCCATATCTATTAGTTTTTTGTAACTCTTCTATCTAGTCAAAACATTCCCATATTCATTTCCAATAATTTTAGTAACAATTGAATACAATTCAAATCTTACTGTCTTTTTTTTTGCCTCACTCCTTGCTGATGCCAAGTGGGAGCTGCCTCCAGGCTCTTTCGTTACGATTAGCCGGCTGAGTTATCCTGCATCAAGGGATATGTGCAGCACATCACCATCCTAAATGCGAAGTGATATGTGTAGAACAGTATGGCATAGCACAAAATGTGCCTGTGCCTACTGAGGTTAGCTGTTAGGTGGTTCATTAACTCAGTGTACAGTAGTCTACTGGTTAGGACCGCTACAACTATCACGTTTGTCATCCATGATTTCCTCTTCATAAAACCATGCTGACTACTCCCAATCATCTTCTTGTCCTTCGTGTGCTTGGAAATGGCTTCTAAGTAGATTTGCTCCATCATCTTCCTAGGGATCAAGATCAGGCTGACCGGTTGGTAGTTTCCCAGCTCTAAATATTTACACAAAAGTCTGTAAAGTGCTGAACTTTGAACTTTAGCCATAAATCTAAAGTGTATTTACCTACATCTCTGAAATTACAAAGGCTGAATATTGTCTCTTACAAAGCTCGTGTCTTAGAGGTCTTAAATACTTATGATTGGTACCAAAATACGTAGGCATTGCATGCTCTGCCAACAAGACAGTCATAAAGCAGAGTTCAGTGATGATAAAATTGCAGTCTAGTCTGCAGATACAAACCATGACACCTCTACAGATCCAAAGAGAGGCTTGAGTATATCTCTATTACAGATTGAAATGTGCCTAAATAAGCTGCTGTTTACTTAAGTTGATTGTGATGTTTTATTGAGCTGCAACTTGAATCAATATTATAGATTGACTTAGCATTCTTGGTATTCTCCCAAATTTCTTATCTTTAAYTATGAGGGTTAAACTGAAAGAAATTAGATACTTGTATCTAAAAACAAAGTTTTTCACTCTCTGACTTTACCACATAATAGAAAATTAATCTTCTGATACAAATAGGACTTTTTTCTCTCTGAAACAAGGAAATCATTGTTTAAGTTCCTTAAATGACTTTTTTTTTTCCCCCACCAGCAATGCAACTGCTTAATATGTAGTTTAGTAGCTATTGGAGTTTTTGTATTTGAGGTAGACATCTCCATGAAATATAAATTTCTTAACTGTGTAAATTCTCTAGCATTTATTGGTGAAGCTCCATGTGAGAAGAGGCTATAAATACAGACTGTCTGACTGGGCTTCCACTCTCATGTCCCTGTCTATATATTTCTTCTCTCTCTCTCTTTCCATCAACAGCATTTGTGTAACTTTGTATTGACTGTATCAGGCATAAAAATCTGTTTTAAAAAATAAAAACGATTTGTTTCAGCCAGACAATTTTCTAATTTTTTTCTCTTCCTAAATGAATGAGTATTAGGCCTGAYTGAAATGTGTGGTTGAATAGGTGGTGGAGGGCATTAGTATTTATATCAGTTAAAGCCAAACCCCATGTGCAGGATATGCAGGTTCACAATGCAAAATTTTCAGTCTAAATACTCATAAAAATATCTCATATTACTATTTCATAAAATACATTTGAATTTAATCATAATTGTATTGTGCATTTTTTGAAACCATATCATAGCTTCAACAGCTTAATATGTAAGGGATATATAGAAAGAGGGCTCACTTAATCATTGATGTCACAGATTATGTAATATATCTGTATAAATTAAACTAAACAGTATATACATTTCAAAATATATATACTGATATTTAAACTTTTTTATATATGAGATTAAAAGTACACAAACATTCAACCTTTCCTAAACATTTTAACATCAGAATAGCCTTAGATGTGTTTAAATATATGAGTGATAGAATGTCATCTACTTATTTGCTCTGCAAACAGGTATATTTTGAAAGATAATTCTATTGGTTATTCTTTTTAATTAAATGCAGCAAAATATCTTTCAAAATAAAAGGTAAATGATGGAAGACTCATACTAATAAAAGCTTGTTCATTATTTCCTTTTATTYCTCTCAAGCATATTCTACAAAAGAAGTCAATGCTTTCAGAGCAGTATCTTGATCTCTTAAAATAAGTGAAWTTTGAAGATACTAGAAGAACTATTTTCATCCCTAATTGACCAAAAAACTCTAATTGGAAAAATAACARTCTCACCTCCCAGGAAGACAAAATAGAAGAATTATCCCAAGAAAGTATTTTAATACTTAAAAAAAAAAATCATGTAATGAGAACAACTGACCAAGCTTGGGTGGAGGCAGGGAAGCTGCTTTTTTAATGTACATCTAACTCAGAATTTGCCAGTTTCAGCAAATTTGGGATACACTAGTGTTTGCATAGTAAAAAGTCTTCAGCATAGCAATCTTATGAGTTTATAATCAGCAAGTTGTTATTTAGTTTGAGCATCATACGGTTACACTGGAAGAGCTCTTTTGTGAGAAGAAGAGCACATTTCACTTAACTGCAATTTCCCTCAGTCAACAAAACCCACAATTCAGCTTTGTGCAGCAATAATGAGGATGAAACAGTGGAATCTTTCAGTCTGTCAGATTGTTGTTAATTACAGAATGTTGTTAAAGGAAAACATACTATGCACAGCAGAATAAGCATAACAAAGGGACATTTATAGGCCAATCCAGCTGTCATTGAAATGAGAAGAAATTTTGCTGTTAACTTCAATATGAGAAGAATCAGCTTTTTTTAATTTAACTGCAAACATAGAATGACAAGTTTTTTGCAAGCCATCTCTGTCAGCTGAAATAATGTGATTCCATATTAAGGCATAGAAAGTTTCTAGAAATGTTCTTGTGATGAGTGCATGCCTTTTAATGATTTCACTGTTCTGCACATTCCTTTCTGCTTGTGAGAGGCAAATCCTCTCCAACTGTGTGCCTGCTAGTCCCCAGACTGGCCCCAGATTTCATGAAGTCTGAGGCTATAGTACTAGAGCACCTAACTGTTTGTGCTAACTGATGAATACCGTACTTAGCATAAAAATCCTCTGTTCTCAGAAAAGTAGTGTCCAGCACTTGCTCACAGAATACCCATTTAGAGAAGATTTAAGAAAAAGAATAGTAAGAAAATGTATAAATCTCCCATTATGTTATTTGTACAATATTACAGCAAAATCAAAGATATAATTAATATCTACCTGAAAACTTCATTGCTTTCTTAACTATCATCCTGGGATTTCTCTCTCATTTTAGGGCTGAATGTATACTGTAGGTTGCATTCCCTCTAACAGAAAAAAAACGTTCAGAGAGCTACTTCGTGTTTTGTTCATAATCCATTATTTAACCTGCTGTTTTATTGACTGTATTATATAATGCAAGTGGAATATCAGTGGGTACCTTTCAAGGTATGATTGCCCTTGGAATTTGAAAACACAGATTGAGACACTTTCCTCTCTRATTTCCCTACTAACTTTATATAGTGACTATAATTTTAGGGGAGACTGCCAAAAGACTACTCTTAAGCTTCTTACAGAACAGATCTCTGAGAAGATTAAAGAGGGACCCTGAAATGCCAGTTCCTCTTCCTTTTTTATGTCTTCTCTCAAGAAATCAACTGAATTTTACTCATAAATTTATGGTGCAACATTTTACAAATCACACATACTTTAAAGGCCTCTCAAAATCCTGTAGTACTTTTTTTGTTCGCTTCTTCTGCAATAGCATGATTTACAGTATAAAACTTTTCATGGCTCTGTAAAAGTTGCAACACAGAAATGTAAAGAAGAAAATAAAACAGCATATATTACACCATTTCTGATAGTCTACAATTCAGAGTATTTTGATTGATTTCTGTAAGGATCCCACATGACAAATTAATGTCAAGGGTAACTCATTAAGTACACGTGGCATCAATTTTCTCTTTTTGAGATATTTTAGAAATGGAACTGAGTCCTAATGGAGAAAATTGATTACAGTCAATTAATTAATAATTTTCTTAATTAATAGAATATATATTTGAAAGGAATGGTTTTACTAATAGAATTTCCTTCAAACTATACCTTAAGGAGATATCATAAACTTGTCACTAAGATCATCATTACATAAACAAGCATCAATTTAAGCAATAAAATGTTCCTGGATAACTTGGTGCTTTGGACCATATATGACAATTAAATCCTTCATTCTACTGAAAGCGTAATTTACTCTGTAACTCTTGCGTCAAATTAAGGATATTCTTTTTCATGACAGAGAGTATGCCGCAACGAATTCTTCCTCAGATTTTGATACACCTAGGCAAGCAATTGTTACACCAAAAGAGAAGATTTACACTGGACCTCACTTAGGGATTTGAGTGGTTTTTTGTTGTCCCAACCTTGTTTTTCTCCACTAACATCTTTTATTTGGCTACAGAAAAAAAAAAAGAAGGGTACTGAACAAGACCAGAACTAGAGGTTATGTTTAGATAACAACTCTGAGTTTAAGGAATTCTCAGAAAAATTTTCTATTAAAATAGGAAGTAGGACTCTCTTCAGCAGGGTTGAGGAAACAAGTTGTTTTTGCAGCCCAGCATGATATACCCTTAAATTCTGATCATTTAATTTCTTACCTTCCGTTTGCTTGCTTTGCTTATTAAGATAAAGTATAGCCTTTTTCTCCACAATGTTTTATTCCTTTCAGAGTGCCAAAAGTTTTGCAGCCTTTGGAAACCACCCATTTTCTACCTTCTTTATTTTTCATTTTGCAATTGTTTCTACTGATGATGGAGGGAAAGCACCTTTCTCTGGAATCCACTAACCACTGAATGGATCCATCGTGTGATTTTTCTTGGAACCTGTGAGGTTAGCCTGCATGCATTTCATCTTTTAAGTACTGACTTGAATGAAGAGAAGAAATTAGGTTATTACTTAAGAGACTGCTGCCCATTTTGCAAGTCTCCAGATATTTACATACCTGTTATTACGTTTTGGTCACTATAGAATAATGAACAAAACTGCAACAACTTTCAGGAAATGGTGGTTGTATCTGTTTGAGCAAAAATACTGAACAAAAGCATGACCATAATCAGTCTCAAGAGCAAGAATTACAGCCCAGATCTTAAGCCCATTTAGAGAGTAATTTAATGGTGACATTTTAAGATATCATGGCCAAAAGAGAACCCAAATTGGGTAAAAATACTGTGAGTCTACCGCTTGAAAGTATCTAATAAAATTTCTGTAAGCAGGCAGGCAGAAATAATAGAAATATGACTAAATACCAAGGGTACAGTTGACCACTATCAGATGATTGTGAACAAGTAAACAAGTGACAGAAGCAAAAATGTGTTTGAAAGTGCTTCATAAACCGCCTCAAATTCAGAAATGAAGGATATTCTGCTTGTGTGTGAGTGAGTGTGAGGGGGTGCATGTGTGTGTTAAATGTGTGTGTGAAACAATGCCTCATTTCAAATTTTACACATTGAGCTAGAATTTCAGTCTAAAGAATATTTCTCTTAATATGTCAAGTTACCTCCAACTGGATGTTCAGGTATAATCCTTTCACTTTCAGGAAAAATCAAAAAACTGTTCTCCCGGGGTAGGTGGGGGTTCATTTAAGAGAACTTGTTTGAGGTCTGTGCAAGTAATCCTATAATTATCCAAATGAGTCTCCTATTGACCAGCGTTTCTGCAGATTAAATTCTCAGTTTGTCTTTGAAGGACTGGAGCTCAAGAGATTCCTTTCTTACTGGTCCTTGCTTGCTGAATTGCTGGTGAATTCAAAGATCTTAATTGCTTACATATCTGGATACATATGCTGCTCCCTTTGTCTAACTTCTGATCTATTGATAATAAATTTTTAAAATGTGAGTGTAGAGGTGGTCGCAGTCTCTGCCTAGGCCTGGCAGCATGGCACAAGGAGCATGGATCCACACCTCGAGGGACCTAGTGCAGCCTCAACGAGGGGCAGGAGGGGCTGGGATTGGGGCAGAGCTGGAGTCCCCCCAGCTCCCTTGGGAGCAGTATGTGAGGGGGGAGCCCACACCATCTGACCGGGGCCTGGCTGGGCCCTTGCACGCACTGCTGGGAGTATTTATGTTCAGGTTAACTTGATAAACCTGTGTGGTTAACTTTTGGGGGATTAGGTATGGAAGGACACTTAGAAATGAGTAGCAGTTTATGAACATTTCGTAAATGGTTAAATACTATGGTTTACCTGTTGTATTATTGATACTCATCCAGAATGCGTAGTTCAGTGACTGCCAGTTAATTATGTGCTGTTAATAAATCAATAAACCTCTTTGATCCTGATTTGATTTAAGCTATGTGAACTGAGCAGTTTTTCGCTGAGATAATGACGTGCTGTTGCTCTCTAACCACAAAATGTAGACAATACAGTTAAACACTAGGTACCTCTATTTCACATTCTATCAACACCTATTTCATGAGTCCATTTTTATATGTGTATTTTTTCTGTAAACTTTCCTCAGTAGACATGCAATGAGAGAGAGAGTTACATTAGTAAAATTGAAAGCTGAGCCCACCATCCCAAGGGCTGTAGCCTAACCCTTAACAAACCTCAGTACAACTCTTTGCACGGAGAGGAAGAAACACTGTCAGTCAACTTAACCAAAGCATTATCAAGAAATGGAAATGCTGATATGAAATTGAGTAAATATTTTCATTAAGAATCTTTAAATTCTGAAGGAAAAAATAAAACAGAAACCTAGGAGACAAGTATTTCTTCAGTTTTGAATCCTCAGCTACAACCAAACAATAACTTCTCCTTTATGCATGTTGCCTATGGAAATTTAAATAGCACATGTTTTTGAGGAACAACTAGAATTGGTGCCTCACTTACCTTCTTTATGACCCTATCCAGCAGCATTTTTTTTTTTCCGGTAATGCTCTTTAGAGAATCATTGGCAATCCAGCTGGAATAGAGTGGGGGAAAGGTTACCATTATCAGGGTGCTTAGTTCAGTCTCTCCAGTGTTGATTCAGTTAGTGTAAAGTTTATTATAATTTAATCTGATTAGAGTAACTCTCATGACTCCTTCAGGGAATATAGATTACTGGGTTATGAGGTTACAGATTTGTTTTCAGCAGAAGACTGTGAAATTATGGAGCATCTAACAGTCCAGTAAAACATCTAGTTTACTGATTTTGTTGTGCATGGAACTTGGAATAAGAAGCAAAAAATTGGGATGGAAAAGGTATAAGAGCTGGTACAGAGCCTATACATATCTCTATATGTTCTAATGATGACAGCAGGGGACTTGAGATGAATCCTCCTGCCTCTGCCCTGAACTCTTTGAGCCATCCTGGGCAATGACTCACTCTAGCTTTTTTTGAGTGAGCACAATGAGGTCTCCCTGTCTTGCATGAAAACTGAAGTAACAAGGAAATTTTAAAGTGATTCCTCAGAATAAAGTTGCTATATGCAATAATAACATTTTTTTATTGCTTATAAAAATATTAAGTCTGATTCTGTGTTTGAAGGCCTGTCTGTTSCATCACAAAAATGTAATTCATTCTCTGAAATACTGTCTGAACTTAAGTGAAATCAGATAATTAGACTTAAAACAAATGTCCACCGTTACACTATATTTTCTCAGTACCTTTCAATTCCAGTCCTCTTTGTCTTACTTAGTTAGATTTTTTCCTTAACAAAAGCCCTTTACAGAAACAGATATTGATGTAACACAAAGCACAATATTGCGGCAACTACATCTTCAGCATTKCTGTAGAACTATAGAAGAAAAAAATGAAATGTGATGAAGATAATTAATATGTTGATATGCATTGTGTTTAAGTCAATCACACCTTCCTGGAAAGACATCTAAATTTTAAGGCATGATTGAGTTCAGCAATTTCAATTGAACAAAGTAGCTGACAGGAAAATAAAGAAAAGAGTTCAATCAATRCTAGACAAGTGAACTTCTTTTTTTTCACCTGGAATAAAAGGTTGTTCAGATAGTGGTTAGAATATTCCTTTACTCTGCACTTACTATTCATAAAATTATACAATAATAAATTATAGATAAATAACTGTTTTTTTTTTTCCGTGATGGCTTCTACGAGGTTTGTTTTGTGCTGAGTTAAAGCAAAACCATGACTCTATCATTTACAGTAGATTTGGTTCTGCTAACCCAGTTCACCCAGGTTCTTCATTATGGCATTTCTAATACCTAGCTGTAGCAAATAATGCTGTGATTGGGAGCAATCAAGTGAAAGATGTCAAAAGCAGCTCTCTTAGGTCTGAGGGAGGTTGTACCAGTGGAAAGTKAAATGGGATAGGCAGATAAAGATTATTTGTTTAAAAAAATGAGATATAATTTCCATAAAAACTGATCTCCTTTGGAAGTTATCAAGAAACTAATTAGGATTTCTGGTTCCTGGACCTGATTCTTCTCTTGCACTAAAAATCAAGAGTACCAAGCATGTGAAATCACCTGTTTGTTTACATTCTTCCATGATTAAACATGTGCTTAGATCTCAAAATGAAGCCACATTGAAATGAAAACAGCTAAAATGTGGGTATTAATGTTAAGTTGAATGTGTTTTTAAGGGTTTTACTGTGTGAGAACAAATGAAGTTGCATAGGTGACTCTGAGAAGAACTAACCCATGTATTCATTTTTGATCCAATTTTATCTTATTTATGTAACAAAGATGTGCTAATGGCTGATGATAACTGAATTCTTTCTGAAAGCAAACCTGAAAGGGCTTTAGGGCCTATCTACTAATTCTACAAAACAATAAACAAAGTATCAGAATTGTATAATTATAAACTGCAAGATTATAACATTTTGCTGCATCTGGATTTTCAAATTATTACGGAAATCCTAGAAGTCAATGATCATTTTAAAGCAGTAAAGCTCATAAATACAACTCATTGTACTGAAGAGTTAATACCTTAGTTACTTACAGTGAATGTAGTTGGTTGCAACCTTTGGTGCTCTGCATACTTGCCAGTTTGATATATTTTTCTATTCCAAACTTAATCCTTGTATTTACTGTCTTCAATATATAACAATATGCAAGTTACACAGGAGTGACTGACATAGTAGTTTCAACATTTGAAATATGAAAACAAAAGCTAAACACAAAACTATTGTTGCTATCTCAGAACATTATCCCTTTAAACCAATTCCATTTTCTTTTTCGGTTCTTCCTCCCTTTGCATAATCATGCAAACAGAATGTTAGTCACAAAATGGCAGAAACAAACTAATTTCTCATAAGCATCTTCATAAGTGTTTCTCTTAAATCTGAAGTATCTAATTTTCTTTTTGAAGCATTCTCACAGTTTCTAGATACTGCAGAAGCAGGTATTTTTCACTACATTTTGTGTTTTCATTTATGCTTTCCTTTGGCTTATGAAAATTACCCAAAGGCTTGAGTTACCCTTTAATAAAAATTGTACAATCATGTAGATAGTCTTTATAATTTCACAGAGAGTATCAATGGATATTGGATCTTTTAATTGCCCACTAGCCAAATTTTAGTCTCTCTCCCTTCAAATGTCCAAGAATAAATGCAGTTGCATATATGTTGCATAAGCTACATGATAAAGATTTTCAAATGTCCAGGTAAGCTGTAATTTTTCAGCCCTGTCAGTGTGCCAGAGGTTATCATCCTATTAAAATAACAAACAACCAACATTTTTATTGTTGTTCTTTCAGCCTTGCAGCCATAGAAGCACATAATGATTCTTTTAAGCATGTGTTGTCAATAATGCAGTAAAACTAACATTGTTTGAAGAAACTCTGTTAACCTTAACCTTTAGCTACCCTTACTAACYGACCCTGACCCTTTGGTTATAAATTCACCCAAAAGGGGTTTTACAGACCACTCCTTCAGGTATTTTCGTACCAATATTTGTTACAATATTTGTCTTACTCTGTGTTGTGTTCTCAGTTTGTTTTGTCACTGTAGTGGAGGAATCATCAGATGAGTCAGTCTACTGAGAGAAATAAGTTGTTTGTCAGAATTACAATGGTTCAGTGGCTGGAGTGAGCACAGCAATATCTACGAGAACTGGAGGCACTGAAACAATAGCAGTCACAGTCCTGTAGTGAAGCAATTACAGTAAAGACTCTTGAGGTATTACTTGAGCTGAGAAAGTACACACTGGAGAAGAATTTAAAATATTCAGTACAAATATCAATTTCCTTAGGTATACAAGAAAAGTTTTCTAAATTTAATCTGATAGTTCAGATTCTGTGTAGCAACAGTCGTTTATTGCAACATGTATAGACACAAGGCCAGCTTCTGCTCCCAATAATGTAGGTGTAAAAAGAGTGGGCTTTAACCTGTGACTTTTTAAAAGCTGAAGTTCCCCTGACAGAGACTACAATACAGAGATACAGGAGAGCAGATTGGTAAAATAGTTTGGGAACTGTTATTTAAGCCTTTCTGACCTGTGTAGATTTATGTCAATAATATTTACACAATAATTGGGGGTTTTATTATGCAGCTGTATTTTACCACTCTCACAGGAGTGTGTGGGGCTTTTGTCCCACAGCTTTATACATACCAAACAAATCACACTTTGTCAGACTTACTGTATAGACTCCTCCAGAAAGAGCCATTTACAGAAATATTGAGAGTGACCTCTTCTCTGTCTGGAGGTCCTGAATCACATAAACCAGATATTGCTGAAGTCTGAGAGCAGTGTAATTTCATTCTGTGCGCTACACTCTGAAATATAGAACCATTGGTGTCATGAAATCGAAGAAGTATAAAAATGAAAGTCCTTACTGGTAGAAGCATGTGCAGTTTATATCAAATTAAGAAGGATGGAAACAGATCTGTGGCTTTTGAAGTACATGAAAAACTACAGCACCACRGAAGATACCAGCAGGTCAGGGGTGTAAATGGAAATAACTACTTTAGGGACAGGCTGTTCAGGACCCATACTGAAAACCTGTATGTCGCATATTTTCACAAAATCAATTTATTTCCAGTAACTTGGGAGCTTTAGGGTTTATGAAATATAGTTATAGCCCAACTGTCAGCAAAGAACAAGTTTTCTGAAAGTAGAAAAGGTATTGAAGACTGTGCRCCTTCAAGAAAAACAAAGCCGAACAAATAAACAAACAAAATCCCAAACAATTTCCTTCTAAATATCTCTAATGCCTCTTTTGTGATATTTACTTTCTGTTAGTCAATGGCTTATGTATGTATATAGTTAGCATACAAAGCTCATACATATTTCTGTGGTCATACAGAATAAAATACTGATATGAATTAATGAAAAAAACCAAGAACACCAAGACATGAAATTGGAAGTGTGTGCTTCCTCTTACTTGCCAAAAAACAGTTGGAATGCTATCTGATACTTCACCACGCAGTCTACTCTTTTGCAGTATATTTTGTTTTTAATAGGGGAAGATCAAGGGATAGTCTCACTGCAGCCTTGTAGCACAAAGGTCTGTGTAATTAGGACCTTCAGAAAGACGAAGTTGCCAAACAGCTCTTTCCTTTTGATGGTTTTTAGAGCTGTCTGCAAAAAATGGAAATAGGTTTTAGCTGCAACATTTGGGGCACAGTGCAGCATCTGAATTGAAGGTCTTAAAAATAGCTTATAAAGCCCCCTTTATGCCTGCCCCTTGTCTGCCCTGCTCACTTCCTCTAGCTGTTCAAAGCACTCAGCCATTAAAGAAGAGAGTCAATAAGTGCAGACTGTTTTAAAGACATAGGGGTTGCGAAAGAGTTCTCATTCAGCAGCAGAGGCTCGGGTAGACTTACTGACTCATGAATGATGCTTCACATCAGGCAAATTGGAAGATCTAAGGATTGTTTCACACCAGACTGTCATATAGTGCATTATATTTTTAAGGAAGGCTGTTACAAGCCTGCTGTACACAAAGATGGTGTATGATTTTAATTTAAATTGGTTTTGAAACTTATTCAGTTAAATTAGAACAATTTGTGAAAACTCTTTATAAAGGTTTACCTGGTTTCCTGGTAATGTTGCCTGTTTGAGATGAATTTACTCATCAAGACCTGTAGAGCTATGTACTTCATTTGTGGCCAAAAGTTTAAGGATCATGAAGTGGTATGTCCTTTCGGCTATCCACTGGGGAGTCACTTCTTCTTGTGTCGTCAGGTACATTATGGATGTTGCTTTATTTGGTATAAACTCTCAGCAAGAATTAACTCTGGAAACAAGAAACAAAATATCCTGATTAGTTTTTCCAAAGCACACAGCGTAGTCCTTTTGGTTGGCAACGTAAAGGCATCCAATTTTGCCATAACGTGAGCAAAAAGTGCTTGATGTGACTTACCAAATCTTAAAATCCTAGACAGAAAGGGGATGCTTCGCATTCTCTGTAATGGGAAGGACAAATGTGAAGTACAGGAAGTCCTAGATTGCACACTCTTGGCCTTGTATGATTCTAATGCAGTGCTAACGTGGACATATTCCAGGAGACGCCTTTCTCTGCCATTGCTAGTGCAACACATACTCAGTTTCTAATGTTGTCCACAGCAGGACAGGGAAATGAACATGGAGCCAAGAAATGTCTTGAAGCAAAATTACACTTCTACAAGTGCCAGGAAATAGGAGGGCTCATCAGCTTCTACCCAGCTTGCTTATCCTTTTCTGAAACAGCCCCTTCCAACACTTAACCTTCTGTTTCGTGTCATACTGGAGAATGAATGTGTCAGAAATTAATAGCATTTTATTAAATAATATCTTGGGTAAATAATATTAATARGCAAAAAAGTATCAAATACCTTACATAAAGCGTATAAAAATGTGTATTTCTATAACCACTATTCTTGGGAAATACAGGTACTATCTTTTATATATATATATATGTACATRCAAACACACAAAMACACACACASGTACACACATATATATACCATGTGTGTGGTACCTAGTAACCAACGCCTAGTAACAGTTTTTAAGTGTGTTTTACACATGCTTTCTTGAGATATTAGCTTGAATATTAATTCATAAATGTAATTCATTTCAAGTGTTATCAGTCTCAAAGTAAAGCAACAAGTCTCCTCAACTCCCATTAATTACAAGGAACTTCACAGTTCACAGCAGGTGCAGCATAAAACAGATTACTAARCTTGTGTCAGGAATGATTTCTAYCTGAAAGCTTATTTCCAGAAATGCAAGAATGTTTTCTACTTTTCGCATCTTTTTCATTGAAATTCTTCTCTTCATGTAATTCATTTGCGTCTTTTTCGTTGAAATTCTTTTCTTCAAAATCAAAACAGTTTTCTTTCTTAGGAGTCATTGTTTCCAACGTTATGCTGTAGCAACAATTATAAAATGCAAAAARATATGCAACACATTGATCTACAGAAATCTTCAATAAAATTCAAAAAACAATTTTTATAAATTAGAGAAAAAATAGACCTCCATGTAATGAGAACTATGCTGATACTCAGACAAATAGGGTAAAAGTGTATTCTTATAAGCATTATTAGTTTTATTTATTGTGTGTGTGTGTGCATTTCACGATCACATGAATGCGGTCTTGCCATTAAATTACAAGAGAATTTTCCATACATATGAAATAAAAATAGCCTCTTGCAGTCCACCATTCACATTAGATATAAGAAAATGGAATTTTAATAACTTTGAAAGAGTTGAATATCAACAGAAGTCAAGACTTACCGCTGATCAGCTAGGGGAGACAGAGATTGCTACATGAAATGTGATGCATTTTTAAAAAGTATTCCACTTTAGAGAGCAAAAGTAAAATAGCTGTTCTTTAAAAAGAGGCTACAAGATAAAAACATAAAGAAGCRTATATAAGTGGCATCATCTGTGCAAAAACATTTAAAAATAAGAATTTGTTCAATTGCTACTTAAAAGCATTTGTGCTGCAAGAAAGCAAAACTTTTAAATAATTCCCCATTTAAGAGACAATACTTGTACTGTTCTATTTTAAGACAAAGAAAATATAAAACTAAACTCCCAAATCTCCATGCAATATTTGCTTTCTTTGTGGTATCTCTCACTTTTTTTCACATGCTTTTGTTTGTGCATATTTTGCATTCACATCTTAGATTTCTACACATTATTACGGAGAAAAAGAAATCACATAGTTATGGTCCTATTCTTTATAACAATAGCTTCCTTTTTGGGAAATTAACACTACTGAAATTCCTGGCCCTGAAAGTTGTATTCAGTTCCTAGATAGCAGATTTGCATGCTTCTTTATGAGAAAGGAACTACAGCTCCCATAAGGCAGTGGCAAACAAAATGGAAAATACAGTTTAATATTGTGAAGAACTGTTAGAAAAGTCTTGGTTCCATTCAAAGACTCAGAATAGTTCGCTTTTTGTTATATCTAAATAATCCTACTAAAGTGTGAACTTTTTTTAATAAAMAAAAAAATCAAAACAATTCTACTCAGAGATTTTTTTACCATGTAATTTAATTAGAGTGAGTTTTTGTAAATATGCCTAAGAAAGCCTTCAAAACTTACACAGCCTAATATGTCAGGCTTTGAAGCAAAACTGGCATTTGGAATATTATATTAGGTGTTTCTTGACACTGGCAACCTTAAGGAGTAAACTAAGGATGCAAGTGATGACAGTACAAACCTACATTTATTTTATTCATCATTGAAAAGACCAACCAAATTGCACTTTGTGACTGGTTGATCAAATAGGGACCACAGGTCACAGAGATGACATAGTAACTGTCAAAAAAGTCAGAGGATATTAGACTATCCATTGCCCTAAAAAGAGAAAATCATTTATCTTTGATAAATTGCCTATCCCCTTTGTAAAAGAGTTCATGGCCACAAAMTTACAGAAACGCATTTAGAGGTTACTGTTGCTTTTGAAATCATGGTCGATCACATCAGTTTGGTAAGCTTCTCTTTTTTCTTTCTAATGTTGTTATATCTTCTGCCATGTCTATAGCTCACTTACTCCGCGTGGTAAAGGTTGTGGGAGTAGTGGTTTTCTTCAATAACGCAGTAGATGGTGTCATGATCTGGCAGTGCAATGCTTGCCTCGTGTGAGCATGCTGACACTGCTTTTGATCTCAAAGTAGTCTTASTAGGTTCAAGCATTTTCCTGGGTTTTCGAAATTACTTCTGAGGAATGCAAGAGACTTTCAGTAGCCAGCATCGCTTTAATTCATAACACATTCTGTGTCTTCCAGTCGAAGAAAGGTTATGGTATCTAGTTTAGACATGCACTTGAGAACTCCATTGACACTGGGGTAATTTGCAAAGCTGGTGGGTTTAATTCAGGTTTTAAAGGAAATGAAGTTTTCACTGACATATGACACAATCTGAGTATTATTTGACTGATGCAATCACAGAATTAATCTACACTCTTAAGTGCAATATTAGGAAGTATCCTTTGTAGTGGCTACCATTTCATATGGCTTTTAATTGTAGCTAATAAATAGTGTTTGTATTTTCATATCAATACAACRGAATTGTAAAATAATGAGTTAACAAAACTTCAGATAGGAAATACCAAGTAAGAAGCTCATCTGAACCATAAATGGGATATAACACCATGCTATAGGGAAAGATTAAGAACTGTATTACAGGTGTAAGCATAGAAGACTTACAATTACCTGTCCCTTCCTCCTTCCCTTGAAAACTGTCTGCTTTTCCTCTTTCTTTTAAATGTTTCCTTCAGTTTTCCCATCCTTTCTGCTTCAATGTCATTGTTTTCACTGATGTACCTGAGTACATAAATACAGAATTTGCATCATTGAAACACAAGGCAGAAATGAAATGTCAATACTCTCTTGTAACTGATGTTTTATTCCTTCTGTGTATTTCAATGGGAAGAGTAAAATGTCAAATAAACAGCAATTACACAATGAATACATGACATTTTATATATTTGGTGGATAAACAGAAAAAAAWATTCACTAAAGTTATATTTTCATCAAGAGACTGACCAAAAATAATTTTAAAAAGCCCAGTGTAAGTAATAACATATTTAGTCTTAYTTTAAGAATTCTAGAATTTCACGTTTAGTATTCCTGGTACAGGCTTAAATTCATTCAGTGTGACATTTAAGGAGGAAAGAGTACTATGACTGAAGGACAAGGAAGTGAGGCAAGAATTTTAATTTGTCTACATGGATTTTTACTGCTGAACAAAGACACTTGATTGACAATACTGGCTGATGAAATCCCTGGTATTATCTATGGACTTGATATGTCCTGCTGACTCAGCTAATATCCCACCCAGCTTTCAGCTGTTCTGCCTCAGTTTTGACCTCTGGAATCRTTGCTGGAACAGGTAGGAAGTTTAGTACCCGTGTCCGTCCATTGAACAATTTCCATGCTGARACAGAACAAAAAGAGGTTGGTTGTGGACACACATCCATTGCCAAGTGGGACACACACCCACTGGCATCTACAACACTTTATATTCCCCATAAACAGCCACTGACAAAAAATTATTCACTAGGTATGAACATAAAACTTATAATATAAAACCACATCTTCCATAACAAAAGTATTGTATCTAACATACTTAAACCTATAAAGAAATAGTGAGGAAATACACATTTGTTCTAGTCCTACTGAAATGAAAGAAAATCTTCAGAGACAAGAAAAAAAAAAAAAAAACAATAGCCATTTTACTGTGGTACTTATTTTCTTAAAGAGGGAAGACCGGAATATATGAAATGTCCTATAAAAGGGCATAGCCTCATATATAAGAATACTAGCTTTACCATAAGAGACAATTACTAGATCATTAATCAAATCTGATTCTGCTAGTTTTATACGAAAATTTGCTTTAAAGAGCCATGATACTCTTTGGAATAAAGTATTTTATTTTAGTATTTCCCATTTCCACCTTTAAATTCTGATTTTCTTCTTTCAGTAATAGATTTCTCTTATGCAAGGTCATGGAGACAATCTTTTAGAGATCAGCATTTTAAGCATTTATTAATGACATCTCCTATTAGGGCACAAATGCTCTAGACTATGTTTATGAAAAAAGGCTCCCAAAATCAGGATACTGASTAGGGATTTATAGCAATATCTGCAGAACAAGAAACAGCACTGTTTTATGCATCTTATGTCAACAGAGAATTCAGATATTTTTTCTACATTCCTATACCTAATATCAGAAATTCTCTGTCTACTTCTTATGTTCTTGTTTAGGGAATCAAAGTGATTTCACTTTGAGCTAAGAAATGTGGTAAGTTGCACTTGCATGCTTGTAAAGCACAACTGATCACTTATTTTCCTTTCTTCATCAAGTCCTCTGCTAATCCTCAGAAATATTAAGCAGCTGCTCTGATTAATAGTTCTGAAAAAAAATTAAGTAGACAATTTTTTCTGTTTTTCCAATATTGTCATACGCTCCTTCATATTTGTAATAAAAAGTTCTATGTCGATGGTAAGCAGTGTTCAATTTTGTAGCAACAATAGGTTTAAGATCCAATATTTCTCCTGAACAAAGTATCAAACAAATGTTTGTACAAATGGAAAAGGGTACCATCCAGCTCCCCATCACTATGCAGACAGCATTGTTATGTTGTGCTGGAAAGCCTCTAATTATTGTGTTTCAAAGATACCTTGCCTGTTAGGTAATAAGAACATATTTTTTTTTCTCCTTGTTATTATCTTGCTATATATTATCTTGCTGAAGGTTAATCACTGATCCTAGTGGATTATTATTCATGAAACCAGTAGGCCCTCTTGTAGCATAATCYGGTTTTAGGGAATATGCACTTACACATGAAAAGCTAGAGATTTCTTATCAGGATTGTTTTTTTATAAAGTATTTCTTAAATGCAGGTAAAATTTTCACTTATTAAAATACCTGATGGCATGTGGTCATATACAAGCAATATTGATAGTCTAGGGAGGACTTSTGCAGTTTACACATAGGATTACTATCTGTGAGTAAAACAATCAAGTTAGCTTATGTCTCTAAAACTTTCCAAATTGGATGCTACTATCATGTATTTTATATATACACATATATGTATATATATGTATATACACATACACATACATATACATATACACACACACAAATGTATATATGTGTGTATATATGTATATCTGTGTGTGTGTGTGTGTATTTATAAATATATATTTATAAAAGTCTCATTCAAAACTATATTTTTACACATCCTTACCTTTGGAGCCTGGAATCTGTCTCTTACAGTTCTTCATTAGTAAAACATAAGTATCCTTCTCACATGAAAGTGTTTGTTTGTGTGTGATGAATGAAAACCACTGTAAGATTCCTTTAAAAATATTACTGGAATTTTACTTTGTCTAGTCTAGCATATCCTTTGATGACAGCATTTGTCCATTTCATTTAAATTGAATTTCTTGAAGAATGAAGTCATCATGCAGGCTATAATCTTTATAATTCATTTGACAGTTTATTTTTAGAGGATATGTGGAATAAATATTCAAAATATGATAAAAGCAATGTTTTCACATTTTAATTTTGATCTGCTAAAAAAAAAAAAAAAAAAAGATCTGCTAAAAAAAAAAAAAAGGGTAGTTGTTACCATCCAAATGGATGGCTGGAGTAAGAAGTTGATTGATGACTTTATGGATCTTTCATTTCATCCTTACAACACTTGCATAGTATATACTAAATTTTAGACAGGATACATTGCTGAGCAGCTTTCCCTACATTTTARCTTTAGTGACTTTTCAAAATACTCRTAAGCATCTGCTTTAGCATGCTAATTACGTTTTTGTCAAAATGATGGACACGAAACTTCTGAATAATGCTGATCACTGCAATTTTGTCAGGGATGTTATAACAATGGACAGTGCTATCATTTAAGTGGAAAGATTTGATTTTGTGTGTGCGCATTGGATGTGTCTCCACATCTCCATTTGTCCTGATTATGCACATATTTTAATCAATGGTCATGACTGGAACAGGTAAACTCTGTCAAGAGTTTCAGGTTATATGTATATGCTTATGTGACCCATAATATGCACTRTGGGTTATAATGTATTTAAGTTAAGACATTAGCCTGCAGAATTTGCCTTCTTTATCTCCAGTTATTCCTAAATTATTAGTATAAAGTTAGGTGAAATAGTTTGGAGACCCTATACTTAGCAGTGAAAAAGATAAGGATCCATAAACATCTGAATATTTGTCATGCATCAGATTCTTGTTTTGTAACAGTTACAGTGCATCTATTCACTTGCTCAGTATTGTTTCACTATGAGGTCAGTTCTTGGTAAAAATGGCACATTCTGCTTGTTTTGTGGTCCAAACAACACACTTCTATTAGATTTTTTTTGACTAAAACTGTCACTGTCTCCACTTGGCTCAATGCAGCTCATTTCACAGAATTTGATTCCTGACTTCTGAAAGTTTCTCATAGCAGTGTTGTTTTCCCACCTATATCTGAATAAATGTGTTCAGTATAGTAACTCCAGCTTCCTGAAAGGATTGGGTTTTTCTGTGCCAAGGATTTAAATCTCCACTTCCTAGCAGGTTATGCTACAAGACTGTAATTGCTACAGTTTTAATAGGATACATGTATCATTTTTAGAATAGAAGGTGTGTATCCTCAACTAGTCCAGCATGATTCTCCGTTGTATTTTATACTAGGGAAGAGAGTGGAGAGGCTGTAAATGTTATGTAGGTGGGAGAGAAGGGCAGGAGTTGAGGTACTGGGGAAACATGGTTTTATAAGGTTATCCTATAACTCTGGACACATCTTTTAAAAGAAGAGTGCTTTCTAGTCAGGTCTCTTAAAATGTTCTTGAATTCCTTTCCAGCTTTATAAATAGCTGCATGTAGAGCTTTCTGAAACGTAAGTAGCATTTATAAGGTTATTTGAAGGAAAAATCTTCCAGTTCCTAGTGGCAAAATAATTAACTGGATACTTACAAAACACAATGACAAGGTAAGTGGTCAAAGGTAAAATTTCCAGGAAAATCAGACTGTTTCTTGCAAGCAGTTTTTTATTCTTGTCATGTTTTATGTCAACAATGTTTTCTCTTTTATGGAAAGTGAGAAGGCTTAAAATGGAGTCATAACATTTTGAATATTTGTGCTATTAGTGGGATATTTTCTGAAACCTTTGCTATTCAGCAATTTTTTATGTGACCATTAACCACATGTTTTTTAGTAATAGGTATYGGTATATCTTTTATTTCATGAATTAATCTTTGAAGCAGATCATATAACTGGAATGATATGCAATCCTAGCCACAAATGCATGCTCTGTTCATTTCAGAGGAAGGGATGAGACACTGATGAACGAATTCAATCCCTTTATTTTCAAAATCACTGAGCGATCAGCAATTTTTTCATAAGTATTATGCATAGCAGCTAGCCTTTCRTATACTTGTCTCTCCTCAAAACCCTCTGTCCATTATCTAAGCAAAAATTGCCTCCTTTTATTTTATTCTCCATATTTAATTCAGACTGCTACATGAAATGATCACCTATGGATTTTTCCCACATTCATTTCTTGTTTCTCCTCTTTTCCAACAAGAAACATTAATCTCTTACTTAAAACAATTTTTTTTYCTGCCTGTCACTTTCTCCTTAGGCTACCTTACTGCATGTGTCTGCTTCAGATGACCTTCCAACTCTTTTTAAATTGTAGCAAAAATGGAATTTATATATCTCAGATAACTTTTAGCTTAGTCCATTTTTCTCTCTCTTCTCTCTCACACATGCTTCATCAGTATTTGTTGCTCACTGCTAAAAATTCAGGCATACAAAGGTGTTTGGTATAATAGTCAAATTTTATGGAGTTTTTGCTAAGTAATAATGGATTCTTCTGTGTCGCTAATAGGTTTTCCACAAAATGTCATACCACTATAACTAACCACAAGGTTCTTTTCATTCTGTGCTGTGGGAAATGTATTTATGCATTATCAAGACTCTGAAAAATTGAAGTAATATAATATTTTTTGTTAAAAATGAAGAGCAGAATCATTCTTGTGTGCTACAACCTACGGACTCCAAAACAACCTTGAAAAAGCCCCTTAGTTCTCCAAAGGCTTTTCCACTTTCCAGGGAGTTCATCTGAATTCTCTCCCCTTCTCAATGAAACATAACACAACATTAGAACATGCAAATGAATGAGACAACTATGCATCACTAGTTTTTACTATCCTTCACATTTCAAAAACTATTCACTTGTGCCTGTTACTGCATTATGTAAGCTGTGTACAGCTGTTTATAAAGCCCATTTAATTACAGTTAATTTGTGTAAGGCAACTTACACAAATTGAATAGTACTTCATTTCTCAAATAGACTCAATGACTAAATGGTTCACACGTATAGTCATGGGTTTCCCCATTTTCCCAGAGCCTAGAAAAGGCCCTTTTTAAAAAAGCTGCCAAATACATCAGTGTTCACACACCTCTTTTCCCCATACGCTTAAATGGCTCTAGGCATTCATCCCACTTTCCACATATTCTAGAAATGCATATCATGCTTTTCAGGAGCTGCCTGACATGGAGCTTTTCTTTGTCACTTCCAGTAGAGTATCTTTGCACCGTTGCTTAGCCTGTGGGTTTTTCTGGGCATTGAAGTATGTTATGGGCCCAGGATTACTTCCACTAGAAGACTATCCCTTTCATTTGTGACAGAACCAGCCTGTTAGCAAGACACRCAGTAGTGAAAAAATACCCCAGGATGCCTGTTAGCCCTCCGAGCRAAGACACAAAGTTGACATGTGTTAATTTTGTCTGCCAGTTTGCATCAGTTTGTAACRAATAGATGTGGTATGTTGTGATGACACAAAGACAAGCACTGGAGCTTGCTGTCAATAGACAATCTGCTTTCTTAACAATTTAACTGCAAAAAGATTCTCCTTCGCTCTGCCCATCTACAGTATGATAACATGCATGTATACATTATGCAAGTTAGAAGTGCAATTGCTGTTACAAACACAGCGGCTAACCTTCTTAGGCTTTTTTGCAATATCATTAGATGCCTGTCAATATTATTAGATATATAAATACCATTTTAAATTGTGCCTGCTGTAACATTTTGACAAGTAGTATAGTGTACCTCCAAGAAATTTTTCTAAACAAG
The DNA here is from genome assembly GCF_003343005.1 of Rhea americana. Lineage (NCBI taxonomy): Eukaryota > Metazoa > Chordata > Aves > Rheiformes > Rheidae > Rhea > Rhea americana. The sequence goes on from NW_028185184.1 coordinate 1,988,877, forward strand.
TTTGAGATCTATCGTCCTTACAAGGGGTAGACAAATCCCGTCATGATCCTCACAATTCATGCAGCTCCCTCAGCTACAGGCTCAGAGTTGCCAATTTTGAAGGAAAATGGAAAGGGATATATATTTGGCCATCAGTGGCATAAATTTTTTGTTCTGTTCTATATGGTTGCTCTTATCTGGCTGATCTTTGCTGATCATTAACCTCCATTAATTATAGTGGGTAGACTTACTCCATGAATAGATACCAGACTAAATCTACTGGTTTCTCTGATTTTTTATTTTAATTAAAGTTAAAAGATTGCACTGTGGGGTTGGGGCTTCCCCTTCCCTCCCTCCCCCCTTGAATGGCTTTTCTACACTGKAATCCTCTAAAACCTAGCATCCTTTTCCCTCGAGCACAAAACTTTCGTGCAGTCCAGCCAAGCCCACTATGTCATTGTCTCAGGTCTCTGTCAGTTTAAGGTATTCTCTCTAGCAGTTTTTTTCTCTTTGATGTAATTGTTCAGCCCCATCATATTACCACTAAAGCCTTTGACAGTGAATATTTGGTTTGTGACCTTTATTCATCTTTTGTTCACAAGTCTTTAATGGACTCTATACTCTTGTTTTCTTGTCTCTCCTATTTTTCATTTCCAGTCATGCTTATGTTCTGACATCTTCTACTTACTTCAGTGCCTTCTTTTTCCTATTTTCCTTGCATTCTTCTGCAGACTRCTCTTTTTTGTTCTGTATTAATGTGTTTAATACAGAGACAGTGTGGTTTCAGGAGATTTACTCCAGGTAATTCAATAAGTAGAGATGAATTATTGTCACATAATTTTCATGCCTCCATTTCCTCACAGTAAAGAGSTGGAGATTTGATTATCAAAAATTCCCATCCTCTGAATATTGTTCAGTTGGGGCCAGACTTTCAGGCATGACTGAAGTTGAATAGCCTGGATACCTCGATAAGATAGATTCTGTAAGCAGCAATCATGGCATGATGCAGCCAATATTTCTTCACTGTCCAAGAGCTGATGTCCTTAACCCTAATGATTTTGTAGTGCCTCTTAGTGGGACCCCTTTCTCTGCTCTTCTTAAAGAGCATAATGTGAAACAACTGATAACTGCCACAAAGATACCTACTGTAACATCCAGTTCCTTTGTCTACAAAGTTATTTATTTTTTTAATGTCTTTGCATTAATACTCTCCAGAATGAAAACAGAGGTTTTGAAAAATGGTGGTGGTGACYGTATTTCAATGGCTGACAAGATTTAAAATATTGTAATAATTAGTGAATTTTGTACAACATATACTATACAGTTATATTTACATACAATGAAATATTATTAAAATATTACCAAGTCTATAAAATACTACAGACTTCCACATCTATATTTGACAATCTAGACATTTGAGATATGTGGCAATTACTAAGGGATATTGTAAAATTCTCTGATTTATTTCCTCAAACAGCATGAATCTAGTTGTGTTCCTGTATTACCATCTGCATAGCATTAACCATAGCAAATATTCTGTAGTTCTGAAAATTAGGCTACTTTTAGTATTTAAMTTCATGCAAAAGATTGCAAAGGAAATCTCTAAAAATGAAGTGTATATGCATCATGTTGGCGGCTATAGTAAGRTTCCTTCAAAAGTCATCACAGGCTTTACAAATCCTTATCTGAGTTAGGGCAAGAAATTTGCTTATTCTGAATCCATCCTCCATATTAGACATAGATGCAAGATGCTTTCATTGTAGCTGAATTCTTTGTTACGAGGTCATCAAGGTGAGCTTTGGAATATCACCAGCCGTATTACTGAGGGGACATTAGTGTTGGCTCTTCTAGTTGCCAAATGTATCTGTGACTTGCTGGATTCTTCCAGGAARAATAGTAGAATGGTTTTTAGGTTTTTCAGTCTTGAGAGTTGGTCCAAGGTGTACTTTCTTTCACTACCCGCCATACTATTGTCCATAACAGAGGGGTTTTTTTCCTCTTTCTTTTTTACTTTTTTGTGGTCAAACTGTAAAAAAATATTATTGACATCAGTAAAATAATGTTTTAAGCTTGTAAAAATTAAAAATGACTGGAAAAACTGGGGGTAAAGGAGGTGATTTTTATTATGATTTTTCAGTTGTTGTAAACAAATAATATTTTTCATTTTTTTAACCAATTTTTTCTAACCTTCACATCATATTCCAGTTCTATTTTTTGAATTTTTTAAGATATGTGAATTGTAGTTTGAATTAAACCAATATATATCTAGAAAACCTTATTATACCTCAAGCTTTGACAACAGTGTTTTGGCTAGTTTTGCAAATATTCTCCTAAGGTATCCCCCACCCTGTTGTAATCGTTTTTGTATATAAGAAGGCCTGAAAGGACTGAAAATTGGTTTCTGCTGGAAATCATTGATTTTCAGTAAGGAAAGGGATCCTGGAGTCCTCAAAGGAGTCTCCAAAGATTGTCTTGCTCATCCCACTGTCACAAGGCATGAACAAMCGTGAGTAGTGAATCAGACAGATATTTGTGTGGCCTGTTCTTACTGCTGAAGAGATTTTCCAGATATCTAATCTGAATACTCCCTCTGCAGATCTGCCATTTACCATTAATGCAGAGAAGATATTCCTGCTGCATCCTGCTATTAGTATTTTAAAACTGAGGACAGTTATCATCCCTGATTTCTCCAGAATCTTCACTTTTGGCTAAYTCATTCAATCCTCTTGTAAATCACATTTGCTGTATCTCTTTTCRTTCTGCTTGCTGTTCCTGGACTCTGACAGAGTAACATATCTTTCCTAATATGTGGAAAAAAAAACCCCACACATTTCAAACACACCGTTCCATATTTACTCTTGCCAAATAAAGCCTAGAAATGTATAGAAGTCTCTGTATTATACTTTTCTGTGTGACRTTTGTCTTTTTAGCCTCAGCATGACTCATGTTTAGCATGAAAGTTGCAGAAGCTCCTGGCTCTTACCTAACTAGCTGATCTCTTCTGTGTTTATGCAGATGATTAATCCTACTAACATGTAGTATCTTGTACTTCTCCCTCTTGAATTTCATCTTTGGTTTTTCAGGCTACTGTTCCAATTTGTCAAGATAATTTGGAATTCTGTTCTTGTCCTTCAATACAYTTGCTGTCTCTCCTAGCTTGGTATTGTTTGCAGATTTAATTAGCCCACTCTCTATTACCGTTTTGTCCTTCTAGCCCCAAACCTGTGGATTCCCCTCAACATGTCTGAAAGCACAAAGTAAACACTAAAAAATATTTCTAAAATATCTCCTGTGGCCAATTATASTCCTACTGTGATATTAATTCATATTAAGGTCAAAGATGAGGAATACAAATGAACAATTTATGCTCTTAAATTATGTTACAGCTTTACACAGAGGACATTCATAAATGCTGGATAATGCTGGAAACTTATAATGCAACTTTATAGCAGTATTGGAAGTGAGAACATTAAATTATATTGTATCTATTTCTGAACTTATTATGAATCAAGTTAAAAAATTCTAAATAAGTGTTAGTACAAAATTGTATCCTTTCATCATTGTTTTAAACTGATCTGTGTAACTTTAAGGTATAATACTCTATTAAATGGTTCCAGGAAAAAAAAATCATTTTTTATCATTGGATTGTATTTCCCATAAGAGTGTGAGCATGAAGTGAGTAAAACAACAACAAAAACAAAAAACAACAACAAAAAAGAATTTCTAAGCTGCAGAAAATGGCCAAGAGACTTCAGAAATATTATACATCAACCTAACTTGAAGTTGTTTAATTTTTCAAGTGTTTGCTTACATCGTACACCACCATGCCAATATAAAAAATAAGAGTCTAATTTATGCTTATAATTTCCCTTTTTCATCATTTTTTTTTTTAATTTTAATTCTTAGGTGAACCCCATATACCTTAAAGTTGCCAGTGTATGCTAATGTAATGAGAGATTAGCCTGGTATCTTCTGTCTGAGAATAGCTAGGACTATACCTCAAGGAAATATCCTCAGGGAAATATAGAAGAATTAGAGTAGTGGTCAGTAGTGGAGTCATCTGATCATAAGGGAAGCTTTTTCTYCCCCTTCATTTAGAAACTAGTATTTTTCTGAAGCACAAAGGATTATAGATCTTTTAATTTCATCTAAAATAACTATGGATTTTTCTCATCCATATAAATGTCTACKCCTTTTTAAAAATCCTAATAATATCTTACCTTCAATGATGAGTAGTGACAGTTCATTCCAAAGTATGGAACATGTTTCTTATTCTTCATTTTTCATAGTAGAGCACCTCTGACTAAAATACATGTTAGTTTAGAGCTACGGAGAAAGTTCAATTTAATCTAATTAAAGCTTGTCTAATGAGCCTTGTCGCTTTTTATCCAAGGGGAATCCATGGTGCTTCAGTGAAGCACCATATACAATTCAGTACCTGACACGTGCCTAGTTTGCCATGTCATGAGAAAGGTTGTTAGTATCAACTGCAGTAATGCAGCAAGCATGGCAGTTCTAACCAGTCTACACAAAGGTAAGGATTATTATCTGAATTTTCTAAATTATTTTTTATTATAGGGTGACAACATTACTAAGTAATAAAATTATCTTTGAATAGCCTCGTCTTGTATCCTTCAGACCTCTTTTTCTCTTCGTAGGTTATCTAACACTCCATTAAAGATAAATGTACAAGCTATGAGATGTTCATCAACTACATATTGAAATGTGGATCTGGTAGATATGTTTAGCCATGTAATTCCTCTCACACATCTTTAGAAGATCTTTAAGTAGTTATACATCTAGTAACTTTGGAGGGCATCAAAAAGACAGGCTGTTTCTCCGTATTTTGTCCAAGATATTTGAACTTCATAACCTAAAAAAATCTGAACAAAAAATTTGCAAGTGAGCTTTCTATACTGCCTCCAGTATCCCCTTCTTATTTGCCATGATTAAAATAGAGTCCAAAGAACCTTTCTATGAGTTCTTGTATTCGAACAAGAAGCACAATGGTTAGAAAAGTGACAAGTCATGATAAAGAAAAAGRGGCAGCCATATTCTTTCAAATATGAGATAAACTGTTTTAACAGAGAAACATATTCAAACATTTTAAAACATATAAACCTCTTTATTTACAACTGGACTAACTTAATTTCAAGTCATGGAAACTGCAATGGACAGAGTTGTAATGGATGTGCATGCACTCTCTGTATATCTAYACATGAACTACTGCATGAAAGAAACTGTACATTAAATGCATGATGGTGCCTGCAYTGCTGCACTGGCAAAGTACTACAGCAATCAGCCTTCAAAATGGTATCACCAATGACCTAAACAAATCTACAGAAACTTCAGAGGGGAGACAGACTTATCAGTTGATTGCCAYGGAGCCAGAGCAAGTCATCCTTCCACCTTAAATAAAGGAGAAGGACAAAAAATACCCACTTGGTGGGTCTGAGGGACAGACAGAAAATGACACACTGATTAGGGGGGAAAAAAAATGTCTATCAAAGTAAATAAACAACAGTTTTGTCATAAGATACTAAAAATGAAAAAAATAACCCTCCAAAATGGCAGCGTTTGTTATGAGCACCTAGGAAGGTACTCTATTCAGAAGGATAATTTCCCTACTGTATGATTTTCTTCTTGAACTGTTTTAAGTAATTTGGTCTACTTTTTAGCCCCACAAAGATGATTTTCCCTTCCCATGACTTTATTTTAAATATARGCTCCTATTCAAAGTTATTTTGCTATTTCTGTAGAAGGGAGAATTTGCCCTGTATTTTCCCCCTTCAAGAACAACTTGCTATGACTACTCTTATCTCCAAATAAGCATTCTCAGTATCAGAAATTACTATAATTCAAGTTCTGTATGCTTTCTTTTTTTTGAGTTTTAATTCCAAGGACACATTCATCCCAATTCTCTTCACCAGTGTCTTTAAAATTCTATAGCATACCAAAGCATACTAACTGAATTGAAGCCCATTTCAAGATTAACTACTGTGTTTAAAACACGACCAAGAGTCATGAAAAATTTAATATAGCTTTAAATTTTGAATATATGCTGTACATGTACATAGTTATAAGCTGCACTGCACTAAAGAGCTCTACAAAAATGCCTTCAGTTTATAATAGTACATTTTTAATACCAGAGTTTAAAAAATTAATACTCTTTATATTTTAAAACTATCATTTTTAGCRTTTCTAAATCCTTAACAAAAGTATTTAGCTTTCTTCCAAGTAAATGAGATAGGCTTCATGGGTCCTACAGCTGTTTTTTTTTTAAAAAAAATTGTTTTGTTTTGTTTTTCCTTCTTTCCAGGTTTTAGTAAGCATTTTTTGAGTGAAAATTTTACTATTGCTATATGCCATATAATTTCATAAAGTATATGAGTAGGTAAGCATACACAATCACATGCATCTCCAAACTAAAGGAAATTTTTAATCTCTGCATTTTTGTTTGTTTTTATATAATCTCTCAGAGGCAGAACACAGGCCCTAAAATGTTAGCAGAATAGAGATGAATAGTTACATTTTAAAGTAAAATTAAATCTTCTAGAAGACTTCAGATTAATATAGACACATTTGCCTCCCATTCTATACCCAAATTATCTCACTTGTAAGTATTCTACCTCCTGTTTTAGATATATTGAGAGATAAGGGATGCTATTACAGTTACTAATATAAACTATGTACCACCCCCAAAACTCAGAATAAACACCACGTTTTTTCTCCTGGACTAGAAGCCCATCAGATATCCCTTTTATCATTGCTTCGTCTACTGGCATGTTCTTTCCAGCTAGGCTCTATACAGTACCCTAACTTAAATTTCAGTTACAAATATTAGGGGGGAAAAATCTAGACTAAACATGATATGTATCATGTTGTTTTGCATATTTCCTGAAACTGTTGAAGTAGCAATTTAATAGTGAACTCAGTCAGAAGCCAGGCTSTAAAACTTGATCAGACAAAAGCAGAAGAAAAGGTTGTTACAACTCTCTCTATATAACCTACCACCCGTCACAGTGCAGTTCTCATTTTATATTGGTCTGGCTTATCTGACTATCTCCATCATGTGGATCCTCCAGAAAAACTGGGACAGCTCTATCGTGGCACTGGGGCCATCRATAGACTGCTCAGCTGAGGGTGCTAGTGTCAGCGCATACTTGGATTCTTTGCTGTGACATCTCCTACAAGGATGAAAATTTGTCAGTGAAGTTTCCAAATAAGGCACTTTAAAGAAAATCTCCTACCTTCCCTCACAGTTCTCTGAAGCCTGCTAGACAGGACTGACCAGGACTACTTTTTTGATATTTCACTCTTTCCTCAAGCTAAGTCATATCGATATTCAAGGACATGCTTGCCCTACATTGGATAAACAGTTCAGAAGAGATGGTTAAGTATAGAAATACAGTTTCTATTTGTATGTATTAATTACTCTGTGTGTGTGTGTCCTACAGCCGACACTATGTTGTACTCTGCTCCACAGTAAGCTGCAAAGGAATCCCAGAGCTTTGTCAGCTTCACATCATAGGAAGTCTGTTTTCAGTACTGTAAACTAACTAATGAAAATCAGCAAAGTCCAGAAGTCATTATTGTTCCCTCTATGTTCCAAGGATGAGAGACTATGGAAAGATGAAGTAGCTTGAAAAATCATCAAAAGGTTGATAAGAAGAATTTGAACAGTGGCCTGGGTAAAGCTATTTAAGGGAAGCAGCACTCTGCTGTCTATGAAGGAATCTTTAACACCTGTCACTAATTCAGGAGTCTAGTGATTCTCATCCCAATTTCTTAGCCAGGAAGGAAAATAGTCTTACATGTGGAAAGCAATATTGAACAACTKTATACAATTTTCTTCAAATCTGTCTCTTCTGAATATTGTTCTGAATAGTGTAAATATTTTGTGTGCATCCCTGTCATTTGAGCTTGTTTTACACACATCTTACTTTGGAACCTCACCATGCATTTTGTAATTTTCTTGACCTATAAAGCCCTCTGCCAAATTGTCAGAGGGTCTGATTAAAACATGGCTGGATTGGTAGTTTGGACGTATAAAGCTTGATAGACACATACTAAACAAAGCAAAGGCTTGAGAAAGCAATCTACAGTAAGCATTCATAGTAAGTTATGAAGTGGCATAACAAGCAGGTTGTAAATGTCAAAGAGTAGAAGAAAGCTGAAATACTTTGATAATAAGGGGAAAGCAACAACAACAAACAGCTAGACAGTAAGCTATGATGTTATTTCAGATTTTAAGGTCTAACTTTGATCTATTGCCTTGTCTGGAGTAACTTATTTCAACAAAATCCATGAACTACTTTATTTATATGAACATGACTGTGACTGAGGATGATCTTTCCAGAAAAATTTGAATTTTACAACAGCTGTAGGAAAAAGGAAACAAATAATTTACAAGCACATAGATCTGGAATTTACCTAGAAGATCCTGACTTGGGTAAAGTGGGGAACATCTACCTGTAAGCTATTGTGTGGAGCTCCCTTCTCAATGAGTCCAGTCCTCAGCAGAGGATGGTGTAATGAYGATGTATATTCTTTCTGATCCCCTAAAAAGGTATCTTCTCAAAAGCATGTTTGTGGGAGATCTGACCTTCTTCATCCTTATTTATTCAGAAGCATTTTATGTGAGACTAAATCCATTAAAGAAACAGGCTTGAATGCTGAGTATWGGCATTATGGCTAGCCTTGCTTGTGGGGACACATGTGTGAAAGTGAAGTTAYAGAAATTTCTTTTTTCTCCACAACTAGACAGGATCCAAAGAGTATAATTGCGTATAACCCTGTAGTCCTGATTCTTCTTCCTCCTATGGATATTTGTAGACTCTTATGTGTTCTAACCATACAACACAACACTTAACTAAACAAAATAGACATAGAATTAGAATGTCTTTTCAGTTTGATTCATCACCTTAGTGACATTTTCTCATAAACATACTGAAATTAAGCTCTCAGACAACTCATTGTATCCATGCATCAACTACGAAATCATTTTCTTCTCTTGCTACTTTCATAGGCTGTATTTCATTTTTTATCCTTAATATAAATATCAACTTTGTCTGAAGTTACTGAGATAAAATTAATTTTATTTTATATATTTCAGAGTATATCATAGCTGTCAAATGCAAATTGTATATAGCCAATTGCATGTAAAACATTTTTAAAATATAGAAGGTGCATTGATTAGCAGCAATTTGCTGCAACTGTGTTTCAGCGTATAAATGCTGTGRCCTGTGTTTTGTATGGCTTGTTCAGGCGCTATCACTGGGCTGAGAATATAGCGTAGAGATTTTTACATGTAGTCTGAATCATTAGGTGCAGAAGAGAGCCTGAATGTGACTACCTTTACAGCTCAGATAAAATGCTATTGACAGTGATATGTGGTACCAGAGTAGCTCAGATTAYTGGTATCATTTTTGTGCACTTTTTAATAAGCAGTGCAGGGATTCACAGCCCAAATGACCAAGCTGCACACCGCATTGCTCCATCTCTAAACCTCCTTTTTCACACCTTTATGCCCTCACCTCCCCAATGCTCTCATTAAGTGCCCTCAGCTCTCAAACTAAAATTTATAGTCTAACCTTCCCCTTGAGCACCTATCTCTCCAGCTATACGTGCCTAGCTCCCATTTCACTATTAGTTATGTATTTTATGGCAAGTGCTCTTAATGCATATAGGATTGCTTACTGGCTATCAGCTACTGCATAGTAATCTTGAGCTGAACGGGAGGTTTTCCATGGGCTGCCCTAGAAGTCTGACTACCTCATTTTTTGTCATGCATGCTTGTCTCCTCCTATAGAAGTATTCCTCCCTCCTCACACCSCTTCCTTCTCCATCTGCATAGTATGTTTTTGATGTAATGCCCTGTCTTTAACCCTCATTGCCATTACAGTGCCTCTGCTCCCAAGTACCCTTCCTCATATGCATTTCACTCACCCTCTTTTGCTTATTTGAGGAGAATTATATGTATCTTAAGTCTCTCTAGAAATTGCCGTATATTTGGAGCTACAGCATTAGTAATTGTTAATTTCCATTGTTTCTCAGTTGCCTARCCAGCCGGTACTGACTTCCCCCATTACATACTGTTGGCTAAGCAGTCGAAACAGAGTAAGCCCTACTCTCCTAGTCCTCTGGTCTGCAGATTACTGATCCTTGCTGAAGTAAGAAAAGTCAGGCTGGCAAAAGAAATTGTTTAATCAAATGTTTAAAACATGTGTACTGTATGTTTCACATCATATAGACCTGGTGCAGAGGATAACACTCTCCTCTGMTGGTGCTCTTCTCATTGCCTTCAAAGACATCCTTATGCTGCCAGCAGAGCAAATGTACCCAATTTCTTTCACTTATACATTGGGCAGCACAAGGAAAACTGGAGTTGATCCAGAAAAGCATTTAACATCTGTCAGTGCTGGGTTGCAATGCTAACTCAGGAACCTAAGTAGACTCTCTAAACATAAATTAGGAGTGTAAGCCTTCTATATACTCTTTGAGAAAAGTTAGAGTTCAGAATGTGAAGTACAACAACCAGCTTGTCAAGTAAGGAGAAAAGTTAGATAAGAAGGCAATTCAAGGACAGGACTATTTCTAAAATTTACTTCTCCCACAACTTAGATGCTGCCACTGCACTTTTCTGTAGGAAGTCAAGTCCTTTCTTTTAACGACTATCTTTTAGTTTATCTTTTTTTGAAAAGATGAAAAAAAATGAAGGAACTGGTCTTGGTAGTGATACTATCAGCCCTTTTCTTGTTGCACCGTCGATTGCTTATATTACTCACCTAGGGTAGCTTGGGGTGAAATCTGTTCTTTGTCAGCCAGTTTAAGAAAGCTCTTCTCACTGAGCTTCTCTCAGTCTTCACTTCCTTGGAAACAAAATGCTAAACTGCCTGGGCTTCTTCTCACTTCTAGTTAAAGTTGTGCTGTAAAGATGTGTAAAATACATACATATTATACATATATATATATATGCATGTATGTATGAAATGAGAAGATGTAAATTCATTATAATGAAGGGAAAGCAGGAGTAATTGATTTTTAACCCAAGTACTGAAGGTACTCACTTGGGAAGGAAAAAGAAGAGTTTGGTTCCAGACTCAGCTCTACTRGCCCTCTGACTGTGTCCACTAAATTAACTCCAGCTGGAACTCCTTAGCACTGAAATCAACTGGCAGGGGATGGCCCAGGTTCTTACCGTTAAATACTCTTACCCTTATGCCAATCACCTCTTTAAAAAGTGTCCCTTGGCCTCTTCTAACTTTCACATTGTGCCTTGGAAGAGCATGTTGGCTTGAGTTGAGCCTGGGCCAGGAACTGCTCTAACAGTTTAACAGCACAGGTGATAGACTCCAGTRCCCAGGAACATTCCCTTGAACTTTTTAATTTTTAATAAAGATTTATATATTTTATGTATTTTATCTACTGATTATTTCAGGTAAAATGCATAAACAGACTTTGGACTAAATCAACTCTGGATAAGTCTTATGGATTTTACTTATAAGGGTGAACAAACAAATAAACACTCAAATAAAAATACCACGAAGCTGATGAAAAGAGAACATTGCAATGATTAAGTTAAGGTTACAATTAAGATTAAATCAATAGGTTCAAATTATTCTATCACCCAAAATAATACAACAGGTAATCAAATCAAGTTATTACAAGAGAAAAGATTATTATATTGTAGCTTCCTCTTGGAAAATTTAAGGAGGTGCCAGATTCCTTTCAGTGTATATCCTAGCTAGTGTTATAATAATGCAGCATATTGGCTTAGGTAATGAAGAACAGAATTATCTACAGAGTGCTGGCATCATTCCTTATTTTGGGTTTACATCATCCTAGTTTGCTCAAGGCAGCAATAATTGCCTGTAAGAATCCACTCACCTTATGACTTTCTCCTTCGAGTATTTTGCTTATTTCCTTTCCATTTAAATAGTAACACAGAATAGTATCTCATATCTAATACAAGTGTAATTGTGAACTTCATATGATAGCAGCATTTTAAAAATGAATATTTTAACCTAGGAACACCTACTGACTGTACAGTGACCATTAGGTGTTCATTTTGCAACTATTGGGAGGTCCACACTCGTACAACACATACCTTGCAATAAAAGTCACAGTTACAAGAGATCAAATCAAAGAAAAAATCATTTGTTTTTCAGGTTTTTTAGCTCACAAGGTTGTTCTTTATGTGGCATGAGATGCTGAAGGTTTAAAATGTAAGTGAGTTCTTTCATCAGCGTGTGTGTGAATGGGTTAGACAGTTGATTAAGTGTTTTGCCTTTTGCCCCAAAACTTACCCAGAAAAGACAGAGTATATGAATTTAGTTGTTGTTGTCATTGGGATAAAAGGAAAAAAGACAACTTTTCCMATCTTTATTTTATAAGCATTATTCCCCATTTATTCTATCTCAGAAATAATATTTCATGACTTTATGGCCAATTAGATTAATTGAAATAGCAAATTAATAATCTTAAGATATCACCTAAGTTTATCACAAGGTTGTGGCTTGTTATTCCATTGCATAATATCTGACATATACTTTTTGGATATATCAGTTGACTAGCTCCTTTACCATACAATAGTGAAGAGCTAATATTCTAGAGACTTGTTCTTTGTTTGGTGGATTTTTTTAATTAGCATATTATGCTGTGCAAAGTCAGAGATCTTAAAAAGCTAATTTGTTGTATCTTATCAGTTTCTTTTGTGACTCAGACTTGTAAAGTCAAAGCAAGAAATCCCATTGGGCAGGACTTATTTACCTTAGCATTAAATGTCTAGAACTAATTTAATTTTTACCATTTAATTATTTTTAAGAGATTCCCAAAGTCACATTTTTTCTACGTAGGATTGATGTCAGACAACTAGGATAATTGGACTTACCTTTTCTTTATTTTCTTTCAAGAGCCCTCAAATCTCTGATGAACTTTGTAGTTCAACCTGGTGCCGCTGGTTCTAACATTTCGCTGGTCCCACTGTGGCTATTTTACCACATTATTTAATAGTTTTCTTCAATCTCAGATGCATCTACATATTTTTTTTTTTTTCAAAAAGACAGGACACCATTGTGTTCTACCTTTTGCAAATGCCAACCTGTTTTGAGAACATGGAATTGATTTTGATGATCGCTTAATCACATTTTTAGCATTATTAAATAATCTTTTATGKTAGCTGCTTTCTTTCCTGCTTAAAGCATAACAAAAACATTCTTTCTAGCTTTCCATTCTGTACAATAGAAGCTCATCTGTGATTGATTTGCTATTTTTTTTTCCTGACTTCCATGTCTACTCCCTGATATACTACTATACTTACTTTGTTCAAAACTCTCATATTTGCTTATTCTCTTTCCTTCTGAATAATGGAATTATTCTTGAAAATAAATTCATTCAACTAGAAGTAAAGATTTAGTTCAAAAGCACTAACCTAAGAAATACATTTTTTTAATATTATTAACGACAACATTTACATGAATTCACTTGGAGATATGCTGTTGCCATTAGAGGTSAGCACTTGGGAAACAGCAAAAAGAGCACAGGAAAAAGAAACTGTTGCATACAGAAAAATGACAAATCTTGCAAGTAGGGAGCTTTACCTCTGACTTCAGCAGCATTAGCTTATCCCTTGGGGTGGAATGGGACAGAGAGAAGAAAATTAGGAAATAGGAGAAAGGGAAAATAAAATGTATGGAATTGGCAGGGGTAACAAGGAGCACAAGCAACGTGTAAGGATTACATAGACAATACTGAAAAGACCACTTTGTTTGTTTAAATATAGTTACCATTTTACAAATTGTCCCTGCATAATGCATTGAAGCATTAGGAGGACAGCTATGCTTTTTAGTGGACAGTTTTCTTTTAACTTAGCATACACCTACAGGTTTCAAGAGCATTATCTGTTGAGTGCAGAGACTTTCAGCTGCAACAGTTTTTATAATAAAAGCTGACTTTGGTAATTCTACAACCCACACTTATTTTTGGTGTGAAAAAGCTGAAAATTAAATGAATTTTATTTGTGCTGAGAGTGGATAGACCTGTGATACACAGATAGCCTCCCTGTTTGCATCAGCCTGAGAAATAGGAYGACTCTTCTTTGTTAACCATTGTTGTTGCCAATGGATTTATGTCTGAAACGTGTCCACATCATCCCAGATAAAAGGTGAGTTAAAAGAACCCAGAGCCCTTTTTCCAGAAATGTTTCAATATGAGTAATAGTTTCCTTTATATTCTTGAAATTCCCCCCCTACACTTTCTGTTAAACAAAAGAAAGATCTTACACAAAAATATACACAGTCTTCCAAGAGGCTTTAAATACAGCTATTGTTCTGTAAAACGCCTCTCTAAAAAGCCTGCATTTTCAAGGCATATAAAGTGATAATCTGAGTAATATATAAAATAATAATAATAWAAAAAAAAGATTTTAATCACTATTATTAAGTGTATGTACTATTTAACTCCATTAACTATTTAGTTATAGTTCTCAGCTTTTTTTGGTCTATTTGGCTGTGACAATGTGTGCTAGAGCAAATTTTAAAGGCCCTGTTTCAGTTCATGCTTTGCTTCCTGTGCATCGTGTCAGAATTCAAAAACTAATTTCCTTCATCATGTGAAAGGTTTCCTCTACACTGATTTCAACAGCTACACTTTCAAATTATGTTGAAGGAACAGACTATCCAACAGTACTGTCAATTTTATTGTCCTTCCAAACTATAAACAGATAGGTAGGTAAACAGACAGACACACAAGAAACAGATTACCTGTTCCCAGGAAAAGGTAAGGCAAGCACACAGAGAAAAAAAAATGTATGTGTAATTTATGAGGATTTAAGTATAATTTGTATATGGAACTTAACAGGCTATTTGCTTCTCTTAATATACAAAGCAATACAGACTACACTTTCAAAATCTTCTATGGATGTGAATAACAGAAACCTGACAAGAAATAAAAGTTAATGCAAGTGATTTAGCAAGATTTATAGCTAGACTTTTTTTTTTGGGGGGGGACAGTAAATGCATTTTTTGAGCAATGAGTATTGTCATGGCATGTGAACATGTACATACATAAATACACATCTGTACACACATTCAGTAGCTACTATATTCCTATATTAATGGTAATGAGAATTTTGCAGAAGGTGGTTAGTACCCTGCTGGAATGCAGTGGTTAATGCATCAAGTGCAAGTGAATTAAATGACATTCCTGCTCTTCAGTGGCAAGTGGCAACTGCATCTGCCATGGGATCATGTTTTATGTATTGCAATTGCAGGTTGTTTTCATAAAACTCTTGGAAAGAAAAAATACACATGGAGAAGATAACAGCTTGAACACAGTAGAAGTAAAACAATGGTATGTCTCCATTTAAAATCACATCAGAACCAATACATYTTTCCTTCCTTTCTCTAAAAAAAATAAAAATAATCACAGACCAGGTATTCGGTAAGTGCACTAATGAGCTTTGCAGCACTTTGCTCTCAAAAACAAACACAGGAAGGAAAGCACAAGTTACCTYATTGTCTTTCTTTTAACAAACAGCCTGAGATCAGTGAAAGTATAATAGATGGATGGAGTCTCTGCAAAAAAGTGGGAGTATGCAGTCCTCGCATTTGTTTAATTTGATACTGTGCTGCTGAGTCATGGCTGAGGCTTTCCTTCAGATGAGCAAGCCCACCAGCTCCCACCCATAGAGGTATGGGAGAACAAGAGACAAGTAAGCCAGTGATCTGAAAAAAGAATGGCAGACACCTCAAAAAAGGGATAACTCAGGACAGAAAAGTGGATAACTCGTGATCCCCTGCTTATGGTGTGGAAATGAAAATGGGAGTCAGTGCAGAGACACTGAAAGCTCACAATAATATGCAAGCAGAAGTGAATGAGAGGTCATCCAGACAAAGCCAGTGGAAATGAGTAAGGGCAACAGGTATCCTGAGTGTCTATGATAACAGTGATGAAGCCACTAAGGGACACTCCTGGCAATTATTCAAAGATGCGGGATGATTATCAAGAGGTGCCAGACTTGCCAAAACTCTTTATGCAATCAGGATGCCCAGGARAAGAAGACATTCATTGCTGATGAAATCAATGGAGAGGCTGCAGATTGCAGAGTGGAAAACAAACCAGGAAATCTGGCCAGAATTAAGTGTTAAAAGCTATCATAAGAGTGGTTGCAGATGAAATGGAGTGAGGGGAAACCAATCCAGTATGATCTGTACATAGATAGAAAGAAGTGAAAACTATTTAATCAATCCACTTAGAAATGAAAGGATGACAGGGTGTGCACTGCTGTTTGGGGAAGGGAGCAAAGAGGGTCAGTAGAAAACAGGACAGACATCTTATAATTATTGATTTGGGAAGCCTGTTTTTTAAAACTGATTGCCTGTATATACAGTCTGAAGGTCTAACCAGATTCCGATTTTGTGAACACATTATTATTATTATGGTTGAATGTAATGCATTTATAATACACTCTAGTCTTTTAAAATCAAGCAAGTAATGGACTTCCCCCTAAATATATCAGTGCAGTTTATTTATGTCCAATATCACATTTTTTTTTTCATCTTATACATTCCTAGATGCTTCTTTTATGCTAGAAGGACAGCATACTACACAACTTCTTGATCACCCTAACAAATGCTGCTTACTTTAGTTGAATTAGTCAGCTGAATGTCATTTCTCAGCTCAGCCATCAAAAAAAACCCAATTTTATGTTTGAGCTACAGATAATTTACTCAGCGAGCTGATGAAACCTCACTGATGTTTTACTTGTACAGTAACTTTTAAGTGTAATTATTTAACAAAGCTTCAAAATATTGTTAGTAGCCAATATTTTAAAGGCAAAAAAATATAGAAACAGCTACCAAGTATTTCCATAATAACAGCAAAGGTTTCCGTAAAGAAAAAAAATATATATATATTCAGAATCAGAGTTCTTTCCTTTCATTTTATGGTAATGTTTTCTTACCTTTTAGTTTTAAAAAGCATGCATTATACGTTATGTATATTATAGTATTATACATGTGCATGTGTGTGTGTGTGTGTTTATGTATATATGATAGTGTTAATCTGACTCATAATGCATGATTTTATAATCTTTTAGAATTTACAGGTCAAATCTAAACTGGGTGACCCAGGACAGCTTCCCAAATCTCAGGTAACCGTATTTTGCAGTTGTGTTGAGTTGAGATCTGTATGCATGCCTTGTACAGTAACTTGTGCCTTGAACACTTTGCTTTTCACTAKAAGGAAACATAACTTTGCAGGCAGCAAGGCGCCTATGGCATGCTGCAGTATTTTCCCTAGATGGGATGATTAGAYGAACATAACTGCGAGGAGTTCTTTTCTAACACATCTAATCTATAAGTAACACACAACCATAATATTTTTTAATGGTTCTCAGAATTTGTTTTCTGTAATATGCTGTCTTCCATAAATTGTGTAGCATTAAATAAGAAAGCAAAACACATCTCCAACCAGTAGACCCAGAGAGTAAGAGCTAGCTTCTTCCCTTTTGTATGCAGGAAAAATGCTTTGTATTCAGTCTGCATAAGGCACAAGTTCAATTTTAGTGTTTGCAGATTCTTAGTGAATGAGTATTAAGTATTGCCTAAGGCATAAATGTAATCTGATTTTGTTCCTTTATAAAGAAAGGGGGGGAAAAAACAACCATCTTTTAAAACAATGATGCAGACTGACAGGGATACATTTGGAACTATTTCAAAGATAATAATGTGACACATTGAGTGATTTATATTTGAAAGCATAGTAAAACATTTTGAAGGAAAATAGTGTTATATTAATGCTTCTATATTGTTTAACATATTAAAAATAACATGGAGTGATCTGGAGACATACACTTTCCTTACTAGCAGAAGAGAACACATAATAGAGTTGTTTAGTGATAGGTTTAATCCCTTATTTTGTTATTCCTATATTTTGTTGGTATTTATTTTCTGTATTCAATTCTAGAGGCTCCTTTTAAATTTGGCTTGCAAAAATTCTCAAAAAATCATCACCATCAAACCCTTTAGTTTGATTAGATTCTTCACTATTGTTTAAATTATGACTTCAAAAAAATCTAATAATATTCTAAACAAATGGTACATCAAGAATGATGTTTTCAACTTGATTTTACTTTAACAGTAAGCATGAAGGAGGAAAAATATTCATTGCTTTCTGTATTTTATATTTCCATCCTTTTATAAAGACATACATCTTTTTCAAACAGACTGTTGTTATTTCTTTCTGCTGACATAACTTTTGCTCTATACACAGCATTGTGGGTTCCATAGCAGTAGCTGTTACTTTTACTTTATGTATTAAGCAAATTCGAATATACATTTGTATTGCCTTCAGCCCCTGTAGCATTGTACACAATAATGCTGCACAACAGAGTGGGAAATCAAGGGTCAGAATTTCAGCTCCTCCACTCACTGGTCATAATAGCTTGACTGACTTTATATACCATATTGGGATGCAGGACTCTGATGTACTCTGAATAACTAAACTTCTAAATTCTGATTTACCTTCCTCCAGACAGGCTTGTTTCCATCATGTTCTAAGCTAGCCAGAAGAATAGAGCAAAAGCAGCAGCAATGTTGTTATTGGCATGATAATGCAAGGATATAGAATGATGGATTCTTCGCAATGAGATACAGTATTAAACCAAATGATGTAGCTGGAAGTAACAGACAAGTGTCCAGGAGTTCATGCCCTTCTTTAGGATGCATGACATTCATACTGGAAAAACATTGTCCAAATCTTATCTCTCACTGTCTCATTTGTTGGGCAACATGTCTCATTTTCAACTCATACCACAATCAGATGTGGCTTTTCTGAGGGTAGCAATGCCTTTACTTCTGCATGCTTAAATAAGGATTTTAGTTAGTTAGTTAGGTGTCTAGCATGATAAAGTGCTATGAAATTTTAGGCTCCTTTTCCTGCTTTGAATTCATTAAGAGGTAGAGACACTTACCTGCTGTGTAGCCAGGGTACAAACTTGGTCCTTAGTTTCAAAGTTCATAAATAAGTGGTCCTTAGCATTGAAGTTCATAAAMAAGTCCATCTAGGATAAAAAAAAGAAAAAATCTGTTAGCTACTTCTAAGCTCCTTTGAGGGCTATAAAATCCCACTCCAAATTGATTTTTTTTAATTATAGTACTATTTTCATGAAAAGGTAAAACATTCAATAAGGTGTCTGAAGCTCTGATCGATTCCCTGGCATATACATAAGCAAGACTTGCAAGATAATTTGAAATGATCTTTGAGATGTGTACTTGTGCCTACTTAAGTTTTATCTGTAATTTAGTCTCAGACTACAGTTGTGGATTATTCACAGCAACCCTGACAAAGGAATCTATAAGTCCGTTCAAGTGGAGTTCCTGGATGTATTTTACAATTGGCTATCAAGTCTCTCTCTAATATGCTTCAAATACAAAAGCAAACAGCAAAGCACCAAATCAAACAAAGCTGCCATTAATGAATGCTWCCCTCTGTTATGTTTTCTTTGCTTTAGAGGTTATATACCAAGTTCACATCTCCAGTGCATGCCCCTTATCATAAATTTTCAGCGCTATGCTTCTGCTTATGGTCAAAGCCTCTATAAACAACTTCAAATATTTTTATAAAACACACAGATGTACTGCTAGCATTTTTCAGATTTTGTCTTCAAGATTATTCAGGATGTTAGTCAAGCTGTTCAACACCATTGTGAACTATGTTCTAGTTTGGGAAACCAAATCAAACAACATAAATGAAATTTCCAAAGAAACAGAAAGATTTGGTGCGAGAYAGTATTTTGCATTCCAAAGTTTCTTGGTCTTGCCAGATGAATAGCATCCCACATAGAAAAAAGAAAACAGACACAACAGAACAATTTTACAATTGCTTATTAAAATTACTTCTTTCCTTGCAAAACAGGGTAAAAAAGATGAACGCAGAGTCATTATTATGTTAATATAAGTACATACTTGTGTACACAAGAGGTATGGGATAAATTAAGGTCAATCAAACTTTAAATGTAGCGTTTCTTACTGTATGAATAGTCACCTTCACAACAGGAACACTGGAAACATTTCTAAATCACCAACAGTTAAAAATAGAAAAATACAATGAGCAATCCATCTTTACCTTGGTTTTAATATATCAGTAGGATTTGAATTAKCATGAATCTTTAATAAGCAAGCTACTAGAGTAAAAGTTATAGCTGGTATTACAAGGACTTGCCAGCCCGGGGAGAGAATGAGCAATGTGTTGTGTCTGGAAACAGTATGTGCTTCGTCTGTAGCAGCACATCCACTCCTTTTCTTCACCAGTTATGGCCCAAGGTAGAACACCCTGAATCCCCAAACAGCACGTAGCAGGATGTTGAGATGATGTTTTAAGTCTCCGTATGTATAGATTATTATAGGATGTAAGTTTGTCTTCCTCTAAGACTGCTTCAAATGGAGCTTTCTGCCTGGGCCCGACTCTTCACAGGTATTTAATATAGCAGCTTACCAGATTCCTTACAGTTGCACAAATAAAAGAAAAAGAAATTGAGCTGCAATGTTCAACCGTAGGGCACAAGGTAGAATGCATTCTCAAGAGGTCTCTTTCTGCATGCTAGATTTCAGATGCCTGTAGCAAATTATAAATATTATAACTTCCCACAAAAATGTAAAAATGAAATGGTCATTTACAGTGATAATGTCAGTCAAACAAAATATAGAAAGTGCAATCAGCTTGTCATGTTGCATAACTTATCCATGCAGCCTTGGCACCCCAGCTGTCCTGTAGTTTAGTTAAGGCTGATTTAGATATGCAGTTAAGTAGAATCATCTCTAATTCCTCTCAAATACTTGGATTAAATCCCTGCTTACATATGGATGCTACTTTTTTCCAAATTCTTTTAAATAAAATAGTTAATCTTCCACAGAGGCCAGAATTTTGGTTTGTTTTCCTTTGCACTGAGAAAATACACTCAGGTGCCACAGTTGCAATTGCTAGAAACTTCACAAGGAGCTACACTCTAATGGCCACTTTCCTTGTTTTGCTTCTAGTTAATCACTTGGTCTGTATCATTTTTTGATATGTTACTATTTTTCTGACCAGGCTCAAATGGCTCCACACAGAAATCTAAGTCAGAAAGAAGCATTCAGGACAGTAGAGGAATGTGAATGTTGTCGCGAGCAAAAGAGAGGAGTGTTTAGTTAGCATTCTTCAGGATGACATGAGTATGGAAAAAGATCAAAAAATATCAGCAAAAATCAGAACACCGTTCTTGTCTTGTCTCCTCAAGCAGATAGAACAAAAATAAAACCCATTGCATGGTTTACTGTTGTTCACATGTTTGCAAGTAATATAATGCACACAAGCTGTGATACAAGTTAAGACTTTGCATGTGAATGTGATTTTCAAGTATTGGGTATATACAGTATTATTTTCCTGCACTGTATTGTAAAAGAAAATATTGTGAAAATGGAGGGATGGACAATTTCAGCATATGATATTTGAGTGTGAACAAATATTGCTAAGACTATTGGTTTGCTGGTTTCCACAGATTACGTTAATAAAGTTTGAACTTTTTAAGAGTTTTTTTTTTTGTATAACTATACCTATGTTATATATGTCACATATATGTACAGCTACATCTCTTGAACTTTATTGTTGCTATAATATCATAAAGAGAGTAATTCTATTAGATTTTGAATATAAAATACTCATTCAAGTATTTAATGAAATACTAACAGTTTGAGGTACTAATATTGTTCTCTAATTAGAGAAGATGAAAGTAGTGATGTTGATATGATTTCGATATGGTGATTGAATGTCCTTTGACTAAAGATCTCAATTCCCTCTTTTTTTATTTTAGGAATATACAGGATGATGTGCGGGGAGCATTTTTTTTTGGTTTATTTTGTCATGCAGTAATGACCCTTCAACTTTCGTATAACAAAAAAAATCAGAGTGCTTACTAATACACACGTGTGCTGTCCAAGGGGAAAAATATTACCTGGAAATATCTTGAGGATATCTGTAAGAAAGGTTAATTCCTTTCAGTACTATCTGAACCTTATAGCACATGAAGAACTATCTAAAGAGATGAAAATGACAGTGGATGTAGCTGATGATACAGTACTGCCCATGACAGAAAGCACTCCTATTAGGTTACTTTAAAAAGAGCACTTAAAACTCTTCTTTTTAGTGTCTGAAACAAAGTAATAACTTTCCTTTATAGCTAGACTCTTATCCTCCTTTGCTGTAAAGTCTAATCAATAGCAAGACGGACAAAATTAAGTTATTTAATAGATTTCTGGGTGAGTTGATACAGGTCACAGAATCATCTAGGTTCCTATGCACTTAATAACATTCTATATTCCATGCTGTACTAACAATTTAAAACCCCATTTTCCTGAAATACCCTGACATGCAATGGTTTTTATTTTTGAGAAATATTACCATTCAGGAAAGTGATATTATGTGATGGTGGAACTATCAAGCTTTTCCCCACATATCTTTCCTCTTTCCTCTTCCTCTTCTACTGTGAAATATAAAAGCTTTATAGCTGCACACAGGACTTTAAAGGTAGGATCAGCAGTGGGGATATGATGATTTAGTCATTTTGGCTGCCTTCCTGAAATTCCAAATATTTATTTAATTACCCTGCAATTGTCAACTAATGATCCACAGTGATTTCTTTCCCTTGGTTGTACCAAAACTTGTAACACACGATATTGCTGCACCTGAGTTTTCAATGGAAAAGAATCAGAAGAAGGCATCATACCAACAGGAAAGGTAAAATGCATGATGGAAATAAACCCAAATACATCAACCATTTTGAGTGACTAGTGGCATATTCACAATTTCTTTCAAACTCAAATAATCTCATTTCTAGATAAAATGCAGGGATTTTATATATCAGTTCCAGATATTTAATAACAAACTCTATTAAAGTCAAAGTAAGTAAGATATTTTTCATAATTTGATGTAATTATGGTAAGCAATAACATGCAAAATTGGCCAGCTGAGTTTGTAGGTTATATTTTATAAATGTCATGTGCATTGAAATACCACTTTGGATTTTGATTGTTTTTTCTCTAACCTAAAATTAAGGTATACTAGGTGTCCAGCCTATTACTGAAATGTCATTCTTGGAGATATGTTTAAGTAATATAGTAAAAAATGTTTTGTGTCTCTGTGTTATCAATATGTATAAGGGTCATAAAAGAATGCTATGGAAGAGAGAGACTGAGATATTTTTCTATGAAAAATAAATATAGTACTTGCAGTTCAAAATTACCAGAGTTCATTTAATATGGTAGTACAAAGTGGACAGCTGAGAAAAATCAAATTGGAGAATAAATTATTCCAACCCACCAGAAAATATGTTCACAATAAGATGCTTATATTTTGCAAAACTTGTTTTCAGCTGATGTTTCATTTTTGGCACCCCTTAAATTATAGGTTAGGTATTTTTGTAATACATAACAAATTTTATATCTTATCCAAACTACGTTTCATAAAAAAATCATGAGTTAGCAGCTAAGTGGACATAGAGCTGTTTAGTACTGATTTTTTGTTATATATTTTAACTTCTACAAGGTACTCTGTTGCTCAAGAATCATTGTTTTTTAAGTATGTTTTAACAATTATTATAGAGTGATTTAAACTGCAGTACTTAGTGTGATTTCTTGACAGGGGAGATACATATAGGAAAAAAAGAAGAAAAAAAAAAAGTCTCTCTCCATTAATATAAATGATACATGATAACTTTCCACCATTCTTCCTGCTGGTGTAACAAAGATCCTCCAAGAACAAGCCTCCAAATTGCACTGGGTTCCTGAATTGCTTCATTTGACATCTCTAAATCTTATTCAGCCTCAGATGTAGCAGAATCATAATAATCAAATGATCCTTCGTATCTTGTAAGAGCAACTAGGTCACTTGCTTAATATGTTCATCAGCAGCAAATTCCAGCTATTTTCTTCATATTACTTCATAATTGACAGGTTTTCTATCATTGAAAAGTTTTGAAGGAAGATAATTTGATGTGGAAAGTCATGGAGCAGGAGATGGATACTCTGGCATATTTGAAGGTGCTATGTATGCTAAGTACATAACACCGTTCTGTGATCTTAAATATTAATTCCTGCATACTGTTCTAGTGGCTTCAAAACCACTCTGTGAAAAGAGTCTATTTTTCCCATTGCCCCTTCCCAAGAAAGGCAGAAAGAATAGCAGCTAAAAGTGCAAATGGTTCAATAAGTTTTCCAGAAAAAAAATCAGCTATCCTGAACTCTGAACTGAAATTAGATCACCCGAATGGAAGTTGAGAGATCCCAAGCACAAAGGAAAGTAGAGACACAAAAAGCCTCCAATCCTTAAAAATCTATGTAGGTCAAAAAAGATTTTGAAAGGTGGAATGACTAAACGTTCGTTCGTTCTTTATGAAATAAAATCACCAGGAGACAGGGCCAGTAGAATAATCTGGCAACATCTTTATAGCCTTTAATTTTGTTCCCATGCCAATACTATTCACCCAGTCCCAGCTGTGGGCCTCCTACATCCTGGATCAGGGGGGAAAAGTGAAGAATTCAGGCAAAGAAGTACTAGAGGGTGTAAAATTACAGCTGCCCTGGGAATATGCCTGGACGCAGATGTGCACCGGCATGGGACACCCTGCACCTCTGTGAGCCCAGTGCCTGTGAATATTTGATTTGCCAATACAGATGTAGCCTTAGCATTTACTTTTAGAGTGGAAGTGTGTAAGAGGAGTGCAAATTAATAGAAGACAGGAAGCTGGTGAAAAACAATTGTGCATCAGAAGAAAGCATTCAGGGACATCAGTGTGCGGTGTGAGGTGCTCTGAAGGGTGCATGTGTGGCGCTTAAATCACATGTGGCTCAATTAAATTGAAACAATCTGTTGCTTGAACTGTGGAAACATAAGTAGCTCAGCACTGTAACCTGAACTCCACCTTATGCTTTGCCCATAAATGACTTATTTTTGTTTGTCGTTTGGAATTAATATTTCGGTAACAACCGTATTGAAAGAGCAGATAAAATACACCACATGCTGTGTATTTCAGTGCGAGAGACAGGGACAAAGAACTCTTTCTTCAAATTACCACCAATATGCAATGGCATTGTAGGGGATTTAAAAGCCTCCTCATTGTAGGGATTACAGCCGTGAGAGTACCTGTTCTGCAGCCATCTTAAGTAGCATATGCTGTCCTAGGTCTACTTCCATAACTTTTTTAGTTTAACTAGCTAACCAAGGCACGAAATCATAGGCCAAGTGAGACGAACTCATTAAAAAATACTCATCAATTCTTTCATTTATAATACAGACCCCTAAACTACTGTTTCTGTATCATCTTGATTACAATGTGCTGTATTTCCTTATCAATTCAACAACAGTTCAGGAAAGTAACTTTCATTGTCATCAATTCTGTTAGGTTCTATTAAAATTATAGTGAAATGACACCCTGCTATAGTAATTATACCTTAGAACATTACATTTTGGAAATGAGCATCTGTGTGATTCAGGCTTCCTTATGTCAAAAATACATGTCAACAACCCAAAATAAAACAGTTTAATAGATGGCTGATACCAGAAGTAGCAGTACAAGTTGATATCCAAATGGGACATTGATCCCAGAAGAGAACATACTATATTTCAAAGGAAAAAAAAAAAAAGGCACTAAATTAGGTTTTGTTATGGTGAATTAGAACAACACAATGAAAGTGTATGGGCTCCTGTAACTGTAGACTGAATGTGTACTTCCTTTTACATATACATCAGAACGGAAGTAAAGAGACTCTCTGCATCCAGGCACAGCATGGATTTTAAAGCTGCTAAGAAACCTTAGCCCCTAATGACTGCAGATTCCGTTACAGATTAGCCTGAAATATATAAGAAGCAAGTTTAATGTCTCCCCCATAGTACATTTTTAGAGCTGCATATATAACAATTATCCTTAAATTTACTAACGGACTGTCTGTGAAAATATAATGCACACACAAGAAATCCTTTTATGCACAGCATAATGTAGAAGATGATAGGTGAATAAAGGAAGTCCTATATAGTGTGTATCTTTTCAAAAAGCAAAGACCTCTAGTGGGATTTTAAATCACAAATTGTTTGTTGAAAAACATATAGGAAAAATAAAACAAATCAGTCCTAATACATAGGCAATCTTACCGTTAATGGACTTTAACCTATACTGTGTGTCAGCTAAAGTGCAAAGGGAAGTATCAGCTTCCTATAAAGTCCAAATAACTGGGTAATAAGCAATCAATCAATTGTTTAAAGTAAGGTATGTAACTCTTGAGAGAGRCTGGATACATACAAGGCTGCTTTTATGTACTGCCAAATGCATTGCAGCTTCGGGCAACGTGTACAAATCATGACCTATTTCAAGCAATAGTATTTGTTTCTTTTCGTTCCAGAGCTCACATAAACAAAACCACCTGTGTTTTCCTTTAATCCTATTGTAACTTTTCACATTATAAAAAGCCTTGAGTCGTTCCTCTCTAAAGAACATTTACAGTTATGAGGTTTATCTGAGCAAAGCGTAGCTAATGCTTTTTTTTTTTTCTTTTTTTCTATATGCTGCCTAGAGTTGTATTCAAAGAAGTCTTTAAATCAAGCTAATCCAATTGGCAAGCTCACCTTCARGTTCAGGTTTATTTCTAATTCTTGCTAAGTTTAGGTAATAATAAACTGCACCTACTCTTTCTTACTGTGAACAACAGTGATTGTCAGAGCCACAACGAAAGTAGGGCAGGAGGAGTGTGAGAAATACTCCACCTTCCCCAACTGTTTCTGCTGACCTCAAAGAAGAGCTACTGGTTTGTGATGGCAAAATGAATGCCAACAACAGCTGAAAGTAGCCTCGAGAGAAAGAAGCAAGRAGCAATTCAAGGAGCGATCACTTCTGGTAGCCAACATGCAAAGGTTGCTTGTCAGCTCTGTAGAAATTKCTTCCTTACTGTTAATTTCATTTCTATATCTCRTGTATCTCATTTTCCATTCTTTACTCATCTGTCACTGACAAGATATAGAAAAACTAAAATAAACCAGCAAACGTCTCCTCCCTAAACCTTCTTATTCCTGAAGTCAAAAAGCAAAATGCCACCAATATTGGTTTCCACATTAGAAAGYAGAAGGAGGGATCAGGTATTCCATCTAGGTGCATTGATGGATATAGAGGTCATAGCATTATAACCCAGTAAAACAGAGAAAAATCCAGAAGGTGAATGTACAGAAGAAGGAATACAGAATAAAGAGAGCAGTAGATCCAGCATGAGGGAGTGCTGCTCCAAGCATGCAAAGCAGAGCACTGGAAACAGCAGCAGTGGATAAAATGGAGAGAAGAAAAGAAGCGTGGTTGATGTGAACACAGTTTAACTCAAAGGGACAGAAAAGGGGAAGAAAAGAAAAAATAATGGCAATATGTGRTGAAAGGCAGCAAGATAAAGAGAAGAAATGGACAAGGACAAATAAAAGGGTAGCTGTATTTCAGACAGCAAGTAGAGTCAAGGCAGGCCAGTTCAGCAGCGTGAACATCCAATTCTTTGTTCTAATAACAAGTAAACTAAAGTTATGCAAGAAAAAGAATTTGAATAAAATATTTCATGTCCTGTAAGAAGATCAATCTTAAAATCTAGGCAGCTTTCTTCTTCAGGTGTACTATGCACATAAGTGCTAGAGCAGGGTGAAAGTCAGTTTTAGGAATGGTTGAAAGGCTCCAATTTAAGACTAAACCTACTGTTGGAGCTGTGACAATTTTGATCATTCATCCTATGAAATTATTATTTGCAAACATTTGGGCTAGTTCTGCTCAAATAGGAGTGAGGACTCACATCTGTAATTAAAACTACATGGGTAAGTTTAAAGACAGGGGACTGGCATCTGAAAAGTTCACCCACAATTCACAGCAGGCTWTGAGAGATTTTTCAGGCATTCTTTTGGACTCTCTATTTACTTATAATACAGGYAGCATTAATTAATGGACAAAATGGTCCTAGGTGACAATTCATGTAAAAATCATTTTACAGGAAGCTTAGACTCATTCTTCTGATCTATTTCAGAACAGCTGGATGTCAAGCACAATTAATGGGAGAGAAAAGCACAGAGAAAACGGAAATGGGGAAAACATTTGTGCTATATTTAACAGAGTATATTAACATTGCTGTATATTTGTATAGTTAACAATTAGCATTTGGGCTGTATTAGCACCCAGCTCAAAGCTTTTGTGCTCTAACTAATACTGACCATTGATGTTTGRTACCAAGGAACGTAATGAAGAATGTGACGTGGCTGGGAAAAGATGGATAATTTCTGGAATTCAGCAGCTGGTTGCTACTCTGGCTGCTCGAATTCAAGAGCAAGGAGGAGGAGGTGCAGTTGGCATAATCAGACCAGGGACATCATTGACAAGTAAGCTGATGCAGAGGAGTTGGCATGGTTATCTAAAACCAAGCAGTTCCCACACTAGCATCTAACTCAATACTATGCATCCTGCTAGCAGCAGCCGGCGATCTCAGCTGAATTAGTTTTTGTCACTATCATTCCTGCCTTCTGCATCCCAGAAAATGTCTGTTGGAGCTGTTGCCACAGTCATTTTTCACTCACTTATGCTCCTACTTTTGCTGAGACTATACCACTGTCTTCCCATGCCTCACCCTGCCACAGAGCACATTTCTGCCCCTGGCAGATGTCACCTCCCGGTAAAACAGAACGCCGTGCGCGGCTGCGGCCGTGCCGAACTCGGTCTGTGACGAGGCAGCTGGAGACAGCGCTTACGGAAAGGGCAGGCAGCCGGAGCAGAAGCTCGTGCCCAACAGCCGTGCGCAAGGGCATTTTCACCAGCTAACGCCGATCCTTCCCTGCGTGCCTACGGGATCCTGCTCCCGCGTGCCTTGCAGGTGCTGACACCGATTTCCAAGGTGCCCTGAAATGGCAACAAGGGCTCAAGCTGAGAGCTTAMGCGCTCTCTGCTCCCACGGTACTACAGCTACGACGCAGCTCACTCAGGACAGTGCCGCGACACTGGACTGTGCTGCGTTTTTGAAGATTAAGAAAGCAGACCAAATTCCGAGGAACAATTCCTACAAAATTACCATGGCATCTTCATGGTAAATATTACTTCCAAATAGTGACTAACGGGTATGTTCTCTGTTTCTCCCTAGAAGTTAAATTTTTTAAAAAAGTCAATTCTAACTATACAAGGAGTGTTTTCCCGTAGGTAGATTATATGAACAAAGATCTGATTGCTTTCCCTGGTAGCCAAGGCTTGGGTTAAACTTAGAGAGGACTTGCCTTTGCCACCGGCAGGTTTTACAGCAAGCACAAAAACATTGTCTAGAAGAAGGCTGGAGTATGGCAGTATCTAACAGCTMGTTGGCAACAACTTAATTTTTTGAAAACTAGCTTTTTCTGCAGGTGCAAAGCCTATTTCTTAAATGAATAATAACGATAAACAATAGAACCATGGCACATATATAAATATTCATGAAATAAAGGAAACTCACATTTGTTTTCTTGTACGAAAGATTAATGTGAATGTTTGAGAGAGAGAGAAGTAATGAAATCCATTTTGAAAATCGATATGAACCACCTGCAAAGAAAGCCAATGACGAGGGCGCAAATTAAATAAATGTGAAATATAACAGTGTGCACTGCCTTAAATATCCCGGTGGGGATAGCCAYTAAAAAAAAAAGAGAGAGAGAGAGAAAGGAAAAAAAGGCATACGTACTAATTCTGGCAGTTAGTTGCATTTGCTAATATAGGAAACAAACTGTTTTGTGTTGTTTGTGTTGCTTTGGAACTAGTGAAATCAGCCCCTCGAGTGAATTGTTCCAGAGATGTAGGTGAGATAATTAACTACCATTTACTCCTGGCTTTAGTGTTATTTAGCAACCCCAGAAATATTTATTAATTATACAAGTATGATGATTGAGTCTTTTTCCCCTAAATGAGATGACATTATGGGAAATGACACCTGGTTCATCATAAAAATAGTTACTTCCGGACAAATTATTTATCTTCTTAGTGATTAAACACGTCTTTCAAAACCCCACGCTTCCTCTTGGGCAATCACTAGTCTAGTAACCTGTCTTTCTCTCTTCTCCACCTAAGCTTGAGTCATGTACTTATACAACCAGAGTCAYGTTTTTAATTGCATATAATTATGGCAATAGAGGCTCCTCCGATTCAGAAGTGGCGACAGTGAATTACGCTGCCTGGTGAAGCCAGGTTGAGGACCACCAGTTAGGACTCTTAAGGAAATGATGGACTCCCTCATCAAACTGAAATCAAAGAGCAGAACTCTCATTAGTTTCAAATGAGGCAAGTGAGGTCCTCAAAATTTATAATTTTTTTGAGAATAGTAAAATCCTACTGCCAGTTAAAGTCTGACTTCAAAGGCTGCTCAGTATTTGGCTTTTCATTTTCTTACCATTCTATAATAAGTGTCCAAGAAGGATTTTATATTTGCCTAAGGTTCACTCTGTTTTGAATCCTCTTTCATACTGGATTCGACCTTCACAAATTCTGTTCCATAAGTAGTGACCTTTAGATAAGTCTCCTGTGTAAAGAAATGACTATATTTTCCAGGGCTTTTCATTCTGAAAGTTTCCATTTCTGAAACAAAAAAATTGTGAATAATTGTGAATGTTATAAATATGCCATTTTATTATTATATTCCAAACAAAATAACAGCTTTTATAATATGTTCAAATCTCCAAGAGCATTTGTTTTCATTGTTTATTTCCTAGTACTCTCAAAATTTTTAAAACTTTTTATTGTACTCAGACATTTCTCCTGTGTTTACCAGAAATATGAACACATTTGGAGTGAAAAGAAGAGTTTCATGAGCACAAATTCATCTCAAGTAGATTTTCTGTTCCATAAAATGTTAATCATTCGATAGTATTTCATAAACATATCCAGAAGCCAAAGTAGCTGGAAAGAAAAAATCTGCCCTGAGAAATGTGCACATGTTGCTGTTGAATCAGATCCTGGCAACAATAAYGCAAGCACATATTTAGAGTGTTCTTTAAAAAATATCACTCCAGAAACGTCATAGTTCTGAAAGAAGGAAAATTAACAGGCCTAAATTGCCTGTTTTAAGGATAATTTTTTTCACTCTGAGTCCAGCTGGGCAGCGAAGCAGGCTGCCCAGAGAGGCACCTTTCTTGCAGGTTTTCAAAACCCAGCTGGATAAAGCCCGGAGAAACCTGGTCTGACCTCTTAGCTGACCTTGCTTCRAGCAAGAGGTTGGACCTGAGACTTCCTAAGGTCCCTTCCAGCCTGAGTTACCKTTTGAGTCTATGAAAATTGTTTCTACTACCCAGTTTTGACAACTAGTGAGAAATTGTCATCAAATTTGGAGACTCTGCTTATACTTCACACGTGCTCCACACAGCGAATAAGCATCATTGCTTTAGGCAGCTGGATGAAAATGCTGTTGTGTGTGTATRTGTGTGTCTGTGTGCACGCATGTATCTTTGTCTATGCGCGTAAATATGTAAGCATTCCAGCATATTTATGTTTGAGGCTGAAATACCATGAACTAGTAGCTTCTCCACAGCATATTGAGGCTTATATTAAAGTCATGACTGGAACCAAAGATCAAAAAACTAGAAACATGGTGAAAAAGAATTAATTACATTGTTTGAATCATAAAAGTTGTTATTCTGTCATTTGACTTGCTTAGACATTGAACAATGATCCACTCTTGTCTTTATTTTATATGAATTTTGTTAATTTATTTTACAACCATGGGCCATGGCCACCATATAAACTAAAAACAAATGTTATTCATTGATTCTTAAGTATCTATAAATATTATGTAGCATCTACATCTGCATTCTGGTTTTGTACATATGCTTAAAGGGTAGATGAATGTGTCATAACGAAGCTCATGAGTTATTTTTATGTCTAATACAATTTTAGTTTTATCACTGCAATATGAGAACTAGYTTCTGTAATCTACTTTCATACGTATTATAAGCATAAAATATCTTCTTGCCTTCTTTGCTGAGGAAACTAAAGGTATATGAACAACCAGTTGAATACCCAACAGTTACCACTTTAACTGTTTATTTAGCTTCTGGCATCTTTATAGCTCTGCCACCTCATGTCATCAGCYCTAGGACAGTGTGACTCGGACAGCAGCCTTCTGTGAGGCCAAAGTAGAAGRAAACAATCTTCCACCAGTTGTCACATAAGTCCAGAAATACTTGGCYCTTCCTCCCCAATGCTGTGTTAACCATTATTTCTTTCACACTATTTTTTTTTCTGTTTGTTTCATTTCTGATATCATCTCACAAGCTGACCACAGTATCTGAGACATTTCATATGAAAGGCCAAAAATATTCACCTGTYAGCCTCTTGAAAAGGCATAACTCACTCGCAGTGAGCAAGATGACAGAATGGGTATTTGCAATGACCAGACTTCTGTGTATAGGAAGATGTTATCTCTGAATATCACGTTAAGTCTACTGAGAGCAGCTGATACAGCTTTATAGCATTTACAAAATCCTGGAGCAAATCTAGACCTTCTCAATGAGGCTTGTCAGATTTGGAGTCGTTTTTATTGTTTACCTTTTGGCACGTATTTTAACATCTCTCCAAATCTTTGCCATCATTTGGCTCCGTACCACCTTACTCATCCCACTGAAGAGAGCAATGGTCACTGGYAAACAGCAGCTGTTTGGTTCCAATAAATCATTACTGTGAGTAATTCGCTGTCACTGTTCTWTAGCTCAGAGTTAAAGATTTGAGTGTGAAGACACTAGATGATTAAATATGCATTATACTAATACATATTAGTATATTATATTGGATTTGTTTTTATCTATTATAAACAATCCAGGTATATTAACATTAATAAATGGTAAAATACATTATTATTGCTATATTTAGCTACTAGGTAGTGCTACTAATATTTATTTTAAGTAGTTTACTTTCCTACCTGCAAAATGCTACAGAAAATAGTCATCTTAACTAAAATTTTGTTCAAAAATATGTTTTGGGCAGCCACCTTGCTAAGAACTTGATTTACTGAGTATCCCTGATGTCTAACTCTGATTAGGTATGTTTTATCAACATGAAAAACTGGTCACATCTATCAAATATTTAGTTTCATTTAAAGAAGAAGTATGAACTTCTGTTATCATTCTGTTTGTTTTTTCAATCTTTTCTTCATAGATTTAGTTATCGTAGTTAAACCACTGTGGATACTTTTTGCATTTGAAAATGACACAGTTTCAAGTAAATTCATCTTCCTATTCAGCTGCTGCTGTCTGATCTCCCATCACACCTTTAAAGAAAGGTTCCAGAAAGAATATTAATTGTCATTAATATGCTGTTCAGAATATTAAGCAAATCTGAAAAGTAATAAAACAATTTTATCTTTGATATTAATAGCTATAGCTATTCCTGTATGGATAAGCTGTGGCACCAAGGATGACAAATAGAGACAATTAAGAAATACAAAACGGCAGATCCCTTTTTATGATATTTATACTGAATTCTAATGAGAAAGTGCAATACATCCAACTTTCCTGAAAAACACCAGAAAAAAAAAATGTTTTTTTCTTGATGTATGCATACAGAAGGTCGTCATTGCTTTTGATGCTGACGTGAAGGGAGTATTTATGTTTTCCAGAGGATRCTAAGCCTTTTAGTGTTATGTATTATTTTTTAGTACAACATGAGTTAATGAACTTCTAGAACCAYTATATGTTTGAGATTTTTAAATGGTGGATGTTTGCAAACACGGATGTTCTGCAAAACACTTCTGTACAGCRAGAAGGTTTTCTAGTGCTGCTAGTCCTCTTTGCTTTGAAGTAAATTCCATTGGAAGAAAGTAAAATATGCTAAAGACACTTTGAGTAYGAGCTTTTCATGCATCAGTTACTATGATTGCCATGGACGCTGTGAGATGGTAAAATGACCAGAAAAGGCAGTTAAGCCAAGAGAATATTTCTCTTAGGATATGCTTTTAACAAGCCTCAGAGCTCAGAAAACTGTTTTTACTGTTGAAATAGCACCTTTGCTTACTCCCAATGTAATGAAGAGCTTCTTCCTTGCAGTTATCAAAAACAATTAGGTCATGAGAAAGAAATTTCAGCAACTTTTAAGATAYAAAATAATCATATCATATTTCTTCAGAATTGTGTCAAATCTCTACTGCTACTTAGAGAGACTTTATCATGTTCCCTTACGATATTGTTATATGCTCAAAGGGTAAAAGATGATTGTTACTTAGTGTATGAACTTTCTGCCTTCGTCTGCTCTTTCAGCAAGACAGCCCTCCAGGCTTGTTGTGAATCCTAAGGAGAATTCCCCAGACAGGTGAAATCAACTGAAGAAAATAAAATGAAACCTACTTTGTAGAGATACCTTGGGGTTTGAATTGGGTAATGAAGTGAAATATGCAGCTGCTGTGTTCTGCCTGCGAGTATACCTGAACTGTAAAAAAAGGTGTAAGGTATACCTGAAACAYTAATCTAGAGAGAGCTCTGGATAGAAATGCTAATGATGACGCCTAGTACACAGCAAATCAGGCTTCTTTCTCTACCAGATATTCCAGTGGTTTGTACAATGGATGCTGAGATCAATGCTGCAGCTTCTTAGCTACTGTTTAACAGACTGACATTAGCTTGGCGAGGCATGTCAGAGCCTCCTTCAAAAAGCACAGTTAATCTTTCAGTCTAGAATTCATTTCTACAGGCATACATTAAATCTGAGGACTTTAGACTGACATTTATTAAGAAATAATAATAAACAAAGTTTATATGATGTAAAGTGAGTTGAGGACATTTTACATGATACATTTAGGGACCAGTTTGTGTGTAATGTGCAAAATAAAGAACTCAAAAGCAGCTTTGACTCTAGCCTGATTTGGTTTCAACTCATGCGTTAGAATTGTGCTAGCAGGAACAGTAGCAAATAGTAAAGGATACCAAAAAGTTTTAATATTGTCTGTAAAATTGGAGGTAAAGTASAAAGCACAGCATGGAAAATGTTAARATATGCTAYTTTTTTTATCATGGGAAGCAATCTCAATTAKACCTGAACATAAAAAAATAAATCTATTTCATGGACGGTTTTGATATTTCAAAATTTGATTTTAATTTCCATATGAAACAAACCACTGAAATTTTTCATAAAATGTAGCACAGTGTTGGTTCTGTGCACTCCTACCTCAATACCTGAATCAATATTGATAACTTCAGAATCCTGGAGATCTTTGCCCCTCACTGAGTATTCTAAAAACACAGACTTTCCAGCAACCCACTAAGTTAATCAGTTGGCAAATAACTCCAGAAACTGCATGACATTCATGCAGATTTTGTTGAAACCAAACKATATTTGATGAGTTCTTGAATTTTGACAATGTATCTCCAAGTCTATTCATAAAGCAAATGATTGCTATTTTTGGACAAATCCAACTGAAACTTTAAGAAACCAGTCTATACTGAGAAAATATGAGGTTCTGTGCAACACAGAGTCACTACTGTGTGACAGAAATACCAATCTCATTTAACATTAAATGAAAAAACAGCTCAGGTGTTTTTGGCTCTGTGTGCAATTCCAGGACTAATGTTAAMTTTGAAATCAAAACAAGCCTGTCCCAATTTCATTCATTACATGCTTGAGATATCAAATTTATCATCAATAAAAGTGAAGATCACGGGAGTGTGAATACTCTGGTACCCATAATCCAATATATTTAGACAGAATCAGACTAGCTTTAACATGTATGTTCAGAGTGAGTATAGGGAGCTTATTCATTTGGGGAAAGATAGCTCCAACTTTCTTAGAAGGGAATTTACTAATAATTCTAAGAAAATTATSGTTTTGATGTGTAAGAGGAAGATTGTAGGTATTTAGAATGTGACAAAAAACACCCTGCATGATTTATTTAGTGAGATATACAAAAGCAAACAGTGTAGAAAACTGCAGAGAATGCCTTTGSCACTTAAAAACTCCAAAGGAAACATCTCCAAAGGAAAAAGGAAAAGAAAGAAAGAAAAAAACTATTAACTTCATATACCTTTTTGATGTTGTTTACTATTGTTGTTCCAACTGAGGAGTCTAGTTTTACTTCCTTGAATATAAAARTATTTTGAAATTCCATGAAAATAAATAACATTCCAGAGTAAGAATGATGGAAAATCAAACCATTAGGAAGGCTTTTTTTTTTTAAGTATTTTCTTTAATATTGCCTCCTCTTTACAGAAACTTTGTGTATGTGTATATATATATATCAACAAAGAGTTAAGTATGAATAAAAGTTCTGAAATAGTTACTAATTTTCTCTTTAAAGTATAGTGATCCCAACCATATTTACTGTAATGTCCAATGCATTTATTGACGCTTACTGCCAATACTTAAGGTCATCTTACCTTATGAATAGATATGTCTCTTTTTTTCCCTGTGTTATTTTCTCTTTTTCTCTGACATAAACAAATGAATATCTCAAGAAGTTTGGAAACAAAATGTAAATAAAAGCAACCCCATTTTTCTTTTCACTATGACATCCAGTTCAGCAGAGATGTATTCTTGCTTTGAAATGCTAATGTTTTGCTAACATCATCTGGTAAAAAAATCCAGTAAAAAGTTTAATTGAAATTAGATCCAGGGGTAACATTGCTCAAAGTTAAGAAATCTCACTGTAGTGCATGATTGGCTTTACCCCTCAGTAATATTAAGATTCTAAACTTTGGCTTGGTTGTTCTAAGAGGGTTTTTTTGGTGGTGGTGGGTTTTTTTATTTGTAAAGCCCTGTTTAACAGACTTCATTGATGATAACTAGTCTATCAATCTGTAAGCCACATTTTTGTCTTTGATGGACATTTCATCACTATTGTTTTTTATAGGAGACTGTATAATCAACTCTGATCTATTGTGATGAAAATTGGCCTTGTAAAATACAAAGCTGTGTATCAAACTAAAACTCTGTATTTCACTAAATCTTTTTATTCCCTCAAGCTCTGTATAACACCTGAAGGTCAAGCTGCTACATATACTATGATGCTTTTAGAAATCTGTTTATAGATGTATGGATTTCAGGCCTCTGTGCTCAGATGTTTTGCTTGCACTGCTCAGTTAAGTGGTACTCATTCTAGTGGTTTGTGACACTTCCAACCTCAGATGTAAGATRGATTTGATTAATTTATTTTTCATTTGCCCTTCCCCACAGCCTTTTCCTACTTGAAAAGGAAAAAGTAGTAAGAGTTATATCCAAAACATCCCCAGAGCAGTGAATAACTCATAACTTCATAAGTCTAAATTTGAAACAGAAATAAAATATAATATTTCTCAAAGAGTAGAAAATTATAAATAAAGCAAATTTTTTGTATCATATATTCATAGAAAAAAATTAGGTTGATCTCTAGAAAACATTAATCCAACTATGGGCTGCATATCTGTCTCAGGTTGTTCACGGTCCTGTGCAGGTGGAGGACAGAGATGCAAAAAGTTTTCTGAGCAACCAGATACAGTGCATAAACATTCTGATGGTGAAGATTTTTTTTTTTTTTTTTTGTACTAACTAATTTTCTGCCTGTACAGACAGATAAAATTCAGTTTTGTGAGGACTGGGATCCCTGCACTGGGGCATGTGAAAACTAACAGCAACAGAAATAAATAGACATAGAAGATGAACCCAGACTCTTTTGAGATGCACGCTGAGAGAATGAGAGGCAACAGGCACAAGCTGGAACGCTGGAGAATAAGATTTTTTTTTTTTTAACATTTTTTTTTTACCACTTGGTCAAATACAGGAAGAAGTTGTGGAAATTCTATCCTTGATGTGATCAAGGTAATCCTTGACTGAACTCTACTCTGAGCTCTGTGATCTGATTAGACTTGCTCTGAGGAGGAGTTTGTACGAAGTGACCTCTGCAGTTCACTTCCAACTTAAATTATTCTTCGATTCTATCATTGTATAATATAAAACATTAGTATTACCAATAAAGAGACTAGAAATACATCATCATATCAGCATTTCAAAACAGAAAGATGTATAATTAGTTGGCAGAAACAACTAAATGTCAGTACATAACACTGCTGTTAAAAAAGTAAGTAAACAAAATCACTGCTTTCTTGTCCGTTACACGTCGCCAACGCTTTATAGAGGGAGGTGGCATGTCTTAAAGGGAAATAAAGGCAGTGACATCTCCATCAAAAATTTCACACAGCAGCACATGTAAGCTTACAAAATATAGGCTAGAAATCATCAATGTGCAAAAGCACCAGYCAGGCCCCCAAATCATGCCTTGCAGAAATGAAAACAAAGGAGCATCTTTCTTCCAAACCACCTTCTCCCACTCCCWAACTTCTGGCAGTTCTGGCGTGAGGTGCCTCCTATCTTTCGTGTTGCCTCTGAGCTGTGAGAGATGTTGGGCCTTCCAGTAGAGCTGTCAGGGCTCCAAAATCCTGTTTTTCAACAGCAGCTGAAATTTTCATCTTGAAATGTTTATTTTCTCAGAGCTCTTTCTGATTAGCTGGAGTAGTTCCATCCTCCTGTCTTGCCTCCTTTCCCTATCATCCTGGTGCTGTGAGGCCTTGGTTTGTAGAGAGTGCTAAGCTTAATGTTTGCTTCCCTAACATCTAAAGTTATTGCCTAAGATTAGTGTTCAAGACTTCAGACCTGATCAGTTCTACATCTACGCTCTTTCCCTAGCTGCTCTACAGCATCCAGTGTCAGTGACACCTTGCATTATCTGAAACAGTAGATATCCCCATGAAAACTAGCAGAAATCTTTTGTGTTAGGAAGGGTAGGGCACTGAGAAGAGCTATGAGCATAAACATAGTGCAACCTGTAGGGCATTTTCTTCCACACTTCCTCCTCTCACTTTCAAATTTAGATAACCCAAGCCTTGGGAATGACCTGTGTTCTCTCTTTCAGGTACCAGGTTGTTGGTGTTTTGGGGAGGCATGCTCACTTGGCTTGGGTACTTAGAAAACCAGACCTGAACTTTACGATCAGATGGTGCATTGCTGTGGCGACAGTCACGCTGAGTGTGACTACACTAAGCCCTTCTTTATGCCTTCATATCCCCAGAACAGGTTTAAACGACTTTGCAGCTTCCAGGACAGTGTGGGTTCATGTGTGTCTGAGGATCATGCATTCCTCCTGTCATCCGGGTTCTTGGCAAAGACATTAACCAATATCTGCCCCTRTGTCAAGGGAAATGCACTCACAGCTACCAAATTCTTTTATTTTGAACTGTTGACCTGATGGTCCAACCATCTTTTCACCAACATAGAGGTCCATCATTTACTCCACATTTCCACAAATTGGTTTGAATTTTGTTACAGGCAATTATGAGAACATTATGAGAAATAAGGTAAACAGTATCTTCTGGACCCTCACAGTCCACATATCCAATCAGCCCATCAAAGAAGGCAATCAAATTGGCTAAGCACAATTTGCCCTTTGTACTGTTCCTAGTTATCTGTTGTTCTTCTTCTGATTGGATATTACTTTCACGGGGACTTGCATCCTCATCTYTCCAGTGACTAAAGTTAGGCTGACTGGGTTTCCTCAAATGTATTTTATCTTTTTTAATGATGGGCTTAGCATTTGCCTTTCCAGTCATGAAGGAGATGGTCTAATCACAATGATTTTTTGAAGATGATGGAAAACTGCCTTGCCATGACATTGTCCTGTTCCCCCAGTACCCTTGCAGGTGACCCACTGGTCCCATGGACTTGTATGCATCTAATTTATTTAATTCATATGCCTTATCCACAAAAACTTCTCATTTTTTAACAGACTCTAGTAGACATTTATTTCTTTTCACAGAAACTGAAGCATTGCCACTGTCTTCTCAAGTGGGAATCAAACTCTTCCATGATCTCGTGAGGTATGTCTGGTCCTTCCTTCCGTTCTTAAGCCTCTTCAGGCTCTCTCTGACTGGCATTCACTCTGAACCTCTTCTTTGTTTCCTTTGACTTTAACTTTAGGCTTTCAGTCATGTCATCCCTGTCACAACATGTAGCAGGACGATGATGAAATCAGGTTGGCTGAGTGAGAGAGCAATGGAGACAGATCGACTCCATCTAGATCCATACTGAAGCTAACTAAATAACTTGATTTTCCAAGGACTCAATTCAGGCACAAGGAATTATGAGAGCTTCCCAGTTTACAAAATCAGTCAGATTTGGGCATCTGAAGTTTAGCCCAAATGGTTTCTAACCTGCCTCCCCCTGTGCAGTTGAGAGCAGAGAAGATCTGGCTGCTTCACAGCTCGGTTTTGCTAAGAGGCTGTTTGCTGCAGAGAGCAATGCTGTAGCAACACAACAGCAGCAAAACAGAATAGTTTAGTTCGTCATTTCAAATTCTTGCTTCACCAAAGCAGTTACAGCCTTGCAAAAAGGATTCATGATAAGAAAATTCAAGCATCCATGTGGTTTTTAAATTATTACTAATATTCTTTCAACTTCATTTTGTAGACAGCTTTGGAAAGAAATACAATATCAATGTGTTGGGATTAATGTCAGTTTCTTATCAAATGCATAATTAATAGTGTTTAAAAACTTTTTAAAATTATGCCTATAATGAGCATTTTCACATCAGATGAATAAATATTTACCCATCTTTCTCTTGTCATGTCATTTTTGCCTGTCTAGTGAACAGTGGAAAATAGAATGCATGAGAGGAAAAGAATAACGTTGAGGAAAGAACTGAATCTATTTTGTTTCTTGGTTTTTGCACATTATTCAGACATAATTGCCATTAATCACTCTATAAGTTTTCAGCTACATCTGTTTCCAACTGGTAAAAGCTTTTGTAGTTAGATGTTCATCAAAGCTCTGTAGAGAATGCTAAAAAGATCTGCTTGGTGACCAGACTTTGGCTCTGTTAAGTCCATTTGATCTGGAGGGTCAGGGGAGAGATGTATCTGTGGCCTTATTTCTATACTTATCTGACTTCTCTTTAATAATGRTTTTTTTCAAGATTTCTTAGAACATTTCACATGGTGAATGAAGAGATCTGACCATACAGATGCCATATAACTTTGTGAATTTTGACAAAAAGATTTTGATTTTCTTTATTTTAAAGCATGGAAGAAATCTTATGGCTTTGTTGAGTTTTAAGTTAACTCTGCAGCCATGTTTGTTCTAGGGAAGCACTCTGTCCTACAGATCAGAATGATTTAAAAAAAAAAAAAAAAAAAAAAAAGATTTTCAGATTTTCAGAAAGGAAGTATTGCAACCCAATGGAAACACTAGCTGAAATCAGCATGCCAAGGTTATTTGTCTGATCAGTGAAAGTCTACAGACAAATTTGACAGTCAAATTCATCAGACAAATGTCAGACTGTGTTTGCTATGTGCTATTGAATTGTGTTTTTCTTTATAGACTCATATACACTATGGATTTTCTAAAGRCAACTGAAGGTTCCTGTCTAACATGCTCTAGGTGACCCTGCTTAAGCAGGGAGGTTGGACTAGAGGATCTCCAGAGGTCCCTTCCAACCTCAGCCATTCTGTGATTCTGGAACACTTTCTATTCGTTGGAATTAGTCACTGTCTTTAGATGTTGCTGAAAATCTAGTCTACCACTGCTCGTTTACKTATAGCTTAAAACCAAATTTAGTGATATTGTAGTAGGGTAAAGGTATCTGCTCAGCTATATATAGCTAATATTTATTATTTGACTGAATTACTTGGTAATAATTCATCCAGATGTTTTTGCATAAAATAAARTGGTATCCCAATAACAATTTGTATTTTCCAATTACACTTTTAAAATAAACAAATCAGAGCCTTAAAGAAAAGAATCTTAATCCATTTGTTGACTGCAATTGTCAAAATTTCAAAGTAATTCTTTGAAAATCCGTAAATAACAGTATTCCTTTGACATGTTACTAGCTATTGTGCATTCATCATATATTTGCATAAATGTCATTAACCGGAGGCTGGAATCATCTAAACAGCTGCGTCTGGTAAAATTGTGCATACAAGAGGCAAGTAATAGTGTAATGAGGATATCTCATACATTCTTCGTAATAAAAGTTTACATTACTATTTGAGGACTTCAGAACTTGTTGGGAATTCTGAGCTGATGGCCATTCCCTGAAGAACCACAGTTGCTATTCAATAAGGAACCACTTCAAATATTTAGTGTTCTCACAGATTCAGCTGTTGATAAGCAAAATCAAGATGATGAAACATGAGAACCATTTTCATCAGTTAGATACAGGAATACTGCATTTCCAGATCCAGAAAACAAACCCAGACCACAATATTGTATAGGTAACTACTCTAGAAAAATAATAAAATGTTGGCAAAGTGTAGATTGCTTCACAGAGTCACCCATCACTTTGTGGATATTTTTAAATAGGAAAATTTTGATGCAAGATGGGAAAATTGTTAATCTTTTACAGAACAGAAGTTGAGTAACTTTATGATATTTGTGCAATGATGCCTACTGATAGATCTAGTTAGATGAGCTGAATATGAACCCCAAGGAATCAAGGAAGGAAGAGAACAAAAGGACTGATGAAAAAAAAGAAAGAAAGAAAGAACCACSAACTTCTTTAAAGTCAAAGATAGYGGTAAAACAGCGATTGCCAAAGTTATTTGAATTAAATTTCTCAAAAGATATTAATAGTTATCACAGATTTATTTTAGTTCTAAAAATAAAAATAGCAATAATAATAAAGTTAGAAAAAAGTCATTTCCAGTAGAAATGAGCATAAGGATAATCTAGCTTCGACTCCAAAACAATATGCCCTGTACCAGCATGTCCTACAGCTTGTGCACTACTGCCTGACCAGGGTTTAGTGCACTAAGGCCGTCTTTATCACATAACCTAACAAGGAAGTGTGTGGCGGATAGGGATGTGGTGAGGAAGCACTCAAATCCTCTCCTTCACCCTGAGGATGTGTTGTCTGTCTTTGACTTAATGCACTCAAATTGGGCTGACTATATAATTTCTATTTCAGAAGGAATTGGCATATGAAATTGCAGGTCTCTTAGGAATATTCATACATCTATCGAATCAAACATTGGGCCATATGAATGACTAATAAATAATACAGTGCCTACATTTAAAAAAGAATAGGCAGAACAGATCTATTCAACAATACACATTTGCTTCACCTCATTAGAAATGATTTAGAGAAAAGCATAATATGGAGGTGATGGAAGTGAATAGAAAATGTAATACATTCATCACTAAAGGCAAAGTTTATGCTAGATGAACTTAACAGGATAATTTACTTTCTAAGAAAACAAAAATAGGATAGATTTTGAAGAAAAATTTTGATATAGTGCTACATGAGAAAGTATTATATAAAACAGGATGAAAGTTGTTTTAATGATCTGGTCTTACTTGTGGTTATGATATGTGCAGATGAGAGAACATCAATAACTTTTGTTAATACAAAGGAGAACTGAGGTATATAGAAATTACTGGGTGATCATGAGGACCAGAATAATACAAAGGAGATATAATTAAATG
Organism: Rhea americana; assembly: GCF_003343005.1. Classification (NCBI taxonomy): domain Eukaryota; kingdom Metazoa; phylum Chordata; class Aves; order Rheiformes; family Rheidae; genus Rhea; species Rhea americana. The sequence goes on from NW_028185184.1 coordinate 2,032,333, forward strand.
GCAAATTAAACAAATAAATAAATAATCAGATAAAATGCTTGGGTATTAAGACAAAAAACTTTAGCTATATGCTTGGAAAATAACCTAGCTAGATCAAATAATCTTTGGATGATTCCAGACTACAAATTTGATTCAGCTGTGAAAAAGAGAATGCATCAGTATAGGCATTTCCAAGAGAGGCAAGTAGTATCAATCACTGTACAAAAGCCTGCTGAAATCCTGTTTAGAGTATCTAATATAATTCCGGTTACTCATGTTTAAGAAAGATATTCTCAAACTGAAGCAGACACAGAACTGTTCAGAATATAGTRATATAGAAAGGAGTGTTTGCAGCCCAAATGGAGAAAAGACAAAAGGTAGTATAAGAACTAGAGGGAAAAAAACAATAAAATCTATTAATAAATTTAGGCTAGGAATAACTAAGCTAATCAGTTCTTTAAAGAACTGCCCATGAAGAAGTATAGCAAAAAGTGAGCCACCTCTAAATTGTTTTTTGTGAAAATTACAATGGGGATATGGTGCTTTCAGTAGCTGGAATTGGACTTACAGGTGTAAGAGGGCCATTCTGTTCTTGCATTCTTAGCTTGCTGATAGATCTTTACTGYGATCTTTCACAGCCTGTGAGGATTATTGAATCAGCAAAATCTGCAAATCTTTTGCAGGTTCTTAGGAGCTGTAAGTGATATAATAACAGGTAGTGGTTAGGTAGTTTTGATTGCTTTGCTTGCTTTTCAGCCTCAAGGATTTCAGGGAAGGATGAACTCTGTCTTCTGCTGTGCATTGCGTGCGTGTGCTGTGCACTGACTAGTTTCCTTCAGTCAAGATCCATACTATTCAGTTCTCTAGGTTTGGTAGAAATGCTACAAGTACGGAAGTGAGTGTAGGAAATGTATTGTTTATTTGGCATTCAATTCTTCTCTTCAAAAAGTATTTGATTGTCCTATTCCAACTTCATGGATATTAAATAGCTTTAGTTAAAATGAACAGATCATACAGATTCCGTAGGCTAAAACTTGTTATCCATACCTGTGGGTAAATACTATGGACAACCAAATTCAGGCTAGTTCTGTAACATTAAATAATCAGATATGCAACAAATTTCCCCACAAATATTGCTCATGATGACTCAACATTTTTTTGAGGTAGGTAACCAGTTAAGCAGCTATTTAAAGTTATCATTAAGAAAGAAAGAAACATGAGGAATGAAGACAAAGTGTTTTTTGTATAACATAATGTACAAAATACTGTGAAATTTGTCTGAACAAAATGGTTCTCAAATGAAAATGCTGTTGTATTTCACCTTCTGTGTTATTATATATCGTAGTACACGTAATTATTTTTATTATTGTTGTATGAACACTGACAAATCTAAAGGAAATATCAAAACTTAAAGTCTATCAGTAAAAGTCTATCATTCCAGATTAAGTAATAGACATTGATATTGTCACAGCTCCCTTAACTAAATATATCTTTACTGTAAAAAACAGTGTATTTTTCTCTAAATATCAGAAATGAAGTTACGACTAACAATAAAGCAGGGATTTACCTTCAAATATGAACCCCCCTTCCATAGGCACATCTGCCGTTGCAGTGTTTAGAAGTGCAATGCCTATACTTCTTCACCCTGCAGGAATGAACTAAGCACTGGTTGTAAGCATGATAGGATGAAAATTTCTACTGAAAATCATTCTGACAGGAAATTATGTTCATGACAAAACAAAATGTTTCATAGAGGCTCTATGCAAAGATGAACAAAATGTTTTTCCAATGTTTGCTAGTGTTTCAACTTTCCTACAAAGGGAAGCACTGGCCTTTTAAAATTTGCCTACAGAGTCCTGCAGCTTTGAAGTTTAGAATGTCTTAAATGTTTTTTGTTTAAAATTCTTACTTCATTCCCTATAGTTTCATATGAAACCTTGAGGAGAATAGTCTGAGGGATACAAAAATGGATTTTTGCTTGTAGCTTGCAATATGCATAGTCTTTAATATATAACTTTGTGTTTGCAGCAAGTAACCTTTTCCAGTTAACAGTTCTCATAGTCACTGTTTTATTTTTTTCAGATCTCCTTGTTATATGTAAAGTAAAAGAGCATTAATGTTTTCACTGTCCTACCTCCTTTGGAATAGTTGCAAGTCTAGATAGTCAAGAAATGTCTTTATTATCCTTTCAGGTGTTTTCATGTTAAGTTCCAGAAAGGAAAACAATGCTGGTCAAATAGAAAACATAATATATTCAAAATTAAACTAAGCATTTTTAGAAAGGAATGCTCTGGCATTTCMCTCAAAGTAAAATGACAGAGGCATACAAATTATGCAGCCTTGGTGATATTCAGAGACTCATCCAAGATATTTTAATTGACATCTTTTTCTTTTCCTCGCATAAATATTTCCTATACATAGGCAAGAACATTTAGAAAGTTCTATCCAAAGTCTAGGACTTCAAGGACTTCAGAGTCTAATTTATTGATGATCAAGCTGCCTGTTTGCAGAGTGAGGTATGGGGCTCCCAGGAATCACAAATGCCATGCTATGCAAACATATTTGTCTGTAAAACCAGAATATCTTGATTGGTGGGTACAACTGAAAGATTTTTAATGTCACTTCCTTTGGCAATTTGGCAGTAGCAGATCTCAATGGACACTTCTTAAATGCTGGTCCTTAATGAGGAAGGAAGACTTAAAAGGAGCTGGAGATAAAGGCRTCAGTGGCAAGTGAGAGGCCTGTTGCTGCTCATAAGCTTCCTCTCTTCTCAACCATCAAATGGACATGTAAGGGTCCCCCATAAAATCTGCATCCATATTTCTGGAAGTTCTTCAGAAGGTACCTACCTTATTCTTGAGAAGTCACTCTCAAGTGCCCCTCTGGCACTCCCATATAATCAAAAGTCAATATAGCAGCAATAAGCAGACAGTCAGTTAACTACCACTACTTAAAGGGTAAACTAAAATCAATGCATAAAATAAATGTCATGCATCAAATGAACAGGAATTGAGCAAACATCCAAAGTTTTCAGAGCAGCTGTGTAAAGGAAATGTGCAAGTGCATCTAAGGCAGAATGACTATCTTCCTGGAGATTACTGCCATACCAGTTCTGACCCACAGCATCCTTTTTTCTTTCAATGTTACCATATTTAGGACTTCCAGAACAGAACCTCCTAGAAAAGATAAATAGTCTGAGCGTATAGCTGGTGTTATAGGAGAKGTCTGTGACTTGACATATGGATGTTTCTCAGCACTTATATTAGTGTACAATGTCTAATACTGTTCAAGAATGCACCTGTCAAGAAGAAAATCCAGAAAAGAGCAGGAAAAATCATCAGAAGTCTGGAAAATATGACTTTTAAGGAAATCTTAGAGGATTTGGTGTTTAATTTAAAATGATATGTCCAGAAAAAGACAGGATACTCATTTTCAGATGAGTGAAAGAGAAAATTTTTCCTCTGTTTGCTGTGGATTGGACAAGAATAGGTTTAAAAATCTGAAAGAAAAAATTAGATTTTAAGAAAATGATTAAAGTGGTAAGGAAAACAAAGCACTGGAATAATTTGGCTGGGAAGGCAGAAAGAATCTCCATCATTTGGAGAATTTTAAGAACAATATAGGGAGCAACCAGACAGAAATGCTGAATGAATTCTTTCTACCCTGTTTTCAGGCCTGGATGATCGCTCAAGGTCACATGCAGTCCTCCTTTCTGAGATTTCAGTAACAATTCTTATCTTAAAAACTCTTTTTTTTTTAACCTCCTAAAACTGCCTTTCTTTTGTTACCCAATAACATTGCTGTCTAATGATCAAAAGAGGACTTTAAGACATCGTCAAAATAACTTTGAGGAAGAGATCACCCACTTAATTGAGGGTAAGAAGGCAGTTTCACCTTGAATTTGATTTTTTTATAGGAGGCAAAGCAGGAAGATAAAAGCAGGAGTCTTCTTTCATTTAGGAACACTTTTATAAAAGACAAAGCGTATAGAACAGCATGCAAAGGTTTATTGAAGCAATAGAAAATGCACATGAATATGTGTGAGATCTTAAGGTACGAAATCACTGTCATCTATATACACCATGAAGTATTTAAAATTTGCACATCTGTAAACTTATACTGGCCAGTCTAGCCTGAAAAAAGTACCCTGAGAATCTTGCCAAAGAAGTTGGGAATACAATTAGCTAAAAAAAATAAATATAGATCTCTTTAAAATATTTATTCCCTACATACAATTCTTGCGACTCTTCTGCCAGTAGTAGTCGATGTCCAAGAGATTAATCATAGTAGGATACAGTCCTTACTTTTAACATTAATGCATGAGTTATTAGTATGGAGTAATATTTATTGTAGTGGTATTCTGTTTACTATTAATAATATTAATAATTCTGATAGCATGATCAAGAATAATGTCCATTCGTGCAAAGTACTGCGCATGAAAAACCACCCATGAGAGATAAAGTATGAGGGGAGGGATTACACCACAGCGTTGTGCCTTAATTACAGATCACTCTTGCAGCATTTCAGCTGCAAATCTGTAGACAGAAATCTATACTTCTGGCAGTATGATAAAAAATGCTACCATTCCCCATTTGGCATTAAGACATTGCAAATTTCTGCTCTTAGCTTCAGCAACCAGCTGAATTGAATTCACAAGTTGCTTGGATGTGATGAGGAAACCAATCTTGCTTTTCAATGGCTTTGATGGAGGATGAGAAGCAAGTCTAGTTCCTGTGAACACCTACTATAGGGGCAGTCAATAGAAATATAAAGAATATTATTATCCCTCTATTATGTTACATGGTTGCTGTTGCTCAGTCAACTGTATGTTTTTGAATAGATGGCTACYGCATGAGTTTTCTAAATAGAGAGGAAAAAATGGGATAAAAGGAGAGATTAGCTGCTTAAAAATTCTTTGGTAATAAGAGTTTAGACATAACATATTTTCAAGTTCTCTTTTGTGTATTTTTCTTTGGGAAGTTTTGAGAAAAAAGTACTTTTAACAAACAGAAGTTCTAAACAGCTAATATTTATTTTCTGTTTTTAATGATGAAGTACAAAGAAGGAACCATCTGACAACTGACAGTCATAATAATAATAAAGCGTACTGTAATAATTATCAACSAATAACCAAGGGTACTGTAATCTTCCTGAAACTGTGGAAGCTTCAGAAAAGAGACTGGAATCCTTTTATCTAGTTTAGAAAAGTGTTTAGGTAACTTCCACATCAACAACAGAATGTGTGAATAATTGTATAAAGAGCTCACAAAAGGACAGATTATTGGGATAGATAGAAGCTAAGCACACAGAAACAGGAAAACYGATTAGCCCTATTTTAAGAATAACCTGAAGGACTGAGCACAAAATTATTTAAAGTCAGGTAACTAAGATAATTCTAATTTATAGAGGAGGTTATTACAAAATTTAAGGAAAGGCTGTGATTGCAATTATTTCCATTTACAGTGACTTGTGAAAACAGACCAACATAGCCTTTTTAAAATTTAGAAAATATATTAATACATAATGAAGGCTGTAACTGAAAGGAAAATCAGCAGAAGCTCTGTATGTAGTGTTAATGATGCATCTTTTCATGTAATCACATAATCATTCCAGCTGTTACAGATTTCACAGTCCTGAGTAGCCCCTAATATCAGTGTCAAAAAATGCCATACATGGCAGATGTTTGCTATTTTTCTTTTTTTTTTTTTTTAGAATTTTCATAATTACTTATAGAAGCTTAAATATTTTTATCTAATTGACAGATGTGTGGATTTTTTTTGAAAAATGCAATGTTCAGAGTGGTTGCAAAATGTTTTTAAATATTCTCTCTTTCCAAAAATAGTTTTCTGGAAAAAATTAATATCATCTTACCTTGTGCAATACACTTGCATAATGGTAAGTCTTTACAATTTCTTAACCATAAAATTTGATAATTACCTGAAAAAAGGTGCATACACAGCCGGCAAAATTRGCAAATTACTTTTGCTGGCATTTATATTAAAGAAGTGCAAGCTGTACAGGTAAGCTTTGAGTACAAAGGATACGAAAGCACAATTTCTGTTTTCGCAAACTCATTTGTACAGGTTTGTTTCACTGTGCAAATATAATCCGGCCTCCGGCACAACAAAAATCTCACCTTTCATTGGTTTTGTGAGTTTATATGTTTACTTTTCTTATCCACAAAATCCCAAAGGTTCTCCACAATAAACTCATGAAAAAGCACCACTCGTCCCTTCACAAAATCTCTCTCCATAATTTTGCTAGATGTGAGTCTCGGAATCGATGTTGTGTGGCACCTTTCTCCTCGCTACGCCACAGAAAAGTTTCGTACCTATTGCGGTTCTACTGCTTCACAAAAGTAATAGTGGCAGAGAGGGGCACTCGGAAATTAGTTACTGAACAGCCGGCACTGGAGAGATGTATAGGCTGTAGCCCTCGTAAAAGTAAGTATTCCCTTCTTCCAATATAAAACTCATCATTTATAGGTTTATATAATTTATGTCTTTGCTACTTTTTGCCACTGTGTTATATAGTTCCCAGAAACTGGGACAGTAAAACCTTATATCATTAAATCTCCTGAGTTACTAAAAATGTGATAGAAATGTTCTGTAGGTTTTTTGTGTATCTGTAAAGTTTCTGAGTTTACATGCACAAAAGTACTCAAATTCATAGTTATGATTCCCTTATCCCTTGTTCACGAGTTTATCTTGCTATACATGACTGCAATTTTAATGATATGAAACAAATTCTTACTGATGTCGTAATAGGAAATCGCTGAACATAAAGCAAACATGGCTCATTAATATTTATACAGCTGAAGTAATCCACTACTCAAGATTGCCTTTTTCCATTTTAAAACAGGTGACTGGGCACTAGAAGATAAGTGTTTCCTCAGTGTATGATGCTTCACAGGATAGACTAGGCTGTAGTAAGTACCTAAAAACTTTGCAGTACAAAACAAGGACAAACTTCAGATTTTCATCATTTTGCTGCATCTCTGTCCCTAGTAGTCTGGCCCAGCTGTATTACACTAAGTATGTAATTAAGACTGCATTTTTGAATGCAATAGTAATTAAAGCATATTTGCCTGACAARTTACTGCTGCTACTCAGCTTATTTCTTAATTTTTGGAAGGCAGAATTGTCCTTAGGAATTAATAATTCCTTAAGAATAAATCATAACTCAAGTTTAAGTAATTAGTGCACATATACAAAAAAAGGCGAGCTTATTGAGAATGGAGGGCTGTTTCTGAAATAGGTGCAGATGGAATATTATAATATTAACATCTACTATTTTGATACAATTACTGTGAAAATGCTGAAGACAAGCCAAAGGAAGTAATCATCCACGTATTAAAACAAGAAGGCAGTACCGCTGGGGGTTTTTTGATACCGATAGCTTAACCAAACTCCTGCAGCTGCTGAATCACAGATTCGCTCYGCTTCCAAATATTCAGCCCTGCTTACGTTCCTCATTCCAATACAGGGTCCCAAGATTTCTCATCTTAAATTGATCASCAGCCCTCGAGCCCTTTCCCACGCAGTGCCGTTGTTGGGTTAGAACGGGTTTCTTCCCCYTCACCCCTCGTTTCTGGTCTGTTTTCCTGGCTACGCGGTCCCGCTGTGCTCAGTCACCAGCTCACAGCGCGCTGGGYGAGAGGCAGGCTCAGCTTGCTCGGGTTGTGCTGTGCTGGCCACGACTAGTGGGCGGTTGCCGTGGATCACTTTGGATACAKGTCTTGGTCCTAAATATCTGGTTTAGCTATTGAACCTCTGATGYTGAAGAAAGCTTGCAGACAAATTACACTGGAGAAGTGGTTTATTGTTTTTTCCTGAATATGAAATAAATCCACTTGGATTGACAAGTAGATAGGTAAAATTATCAGTGCATGCCTCCGTTATGTAGTGAGGGTAGCTAGGATCTTCGGATTTGCCTGAATTGGATCAAGAAGGATATCAAAGATGGATCAGCTATCTAATTTTGGGACCTGCTGATCAATAGGGTAATTGTTTGGGTAATTAGGATATTGCATTGCCCAGCTCCCACTCATCTTCTGTTTATTTAACTTGATAGACAAGCTACAGTCTGCTCTTCCCTGAGGGCGAAATGGTTACACCAAAATTCCTAAGGATAATATGCATGACATACACTTCTTTTTTTTTTTTTTTTTTTTTTTTTTTTTTTTTTTTAATAAACCCCCTTTTTTTTTTTTTTTTTTTTTTTTTTTTGCTACGTTCATGTGCTTTATCTAGAAAGGCAAAAAAGATCTCTTACAGATTTCCTTGTTATTTATCGTATGTGGACATGAATAGCAGAAGAGGAATGTGTGTTCTATATTTCAGATTAGCATTGCAGAAAGAAACAAAAAAACCTTCAGATCTGCAGCCAAATCTTTAAAACTGTCTTTTGTTTCCACTGCTGCTCCCTTGTTTTTATGTCCTATTTCAATTTTGCTACCACTTTATTGTTTTCATTTTGTTATTAATAAATTTAGTGGTTCTCTAGCCTCTTCCATAAAATATCTCCAGGTGTTCAAGTGTAAATTTATCAATATAACAGTAAGACAGATAAATATTACTTCTATTTTATAAATGAAAATTCCGAATAACAGAGAAACACATTTAATAAAGAAATACTCAGAAAACTGGGAGAGAAGTAAAATTAATCACGTTAATAATTAATCAACTTGCTGATCTTCCAGTCCAATGATTTAACCAACACATTCAGTCTCTTTCCATCTTTATATTAACCAAACCACTTAAATTATTCTTTCATTTGCCTACAATAATGACATTGGCAGAATATTTTCTTAATTTTATTAGGTTATATTTTCAAATGCAAGTATTTTTTTTTTTTCAACCTATTTCATCCATGATTGAAAGAAAACCTGAGCAAAACTTTGTAGAGAGAGAGATTTTTTTTTTTGTTACCTTCATGGAAAAGCTTATTGATTATATCTCTGTTTTAGGTACAAAATTTAGCTTTGTGTGTTACCATTGGCATATGAAAAATTACAGTTTTGGATTTGGAGTTTGAATATTTGAATTCAAGAATATTATTTGGGTCCATCCCACATAAAGTCCATTAGGAACTTGGTAAGTAGGATACACGTTTGATCCAAACTTCCAGGTTTGCTTTGAGGCTGTTCCTATTAATAAGCAAATCTTGYATATCTTAGTGTAGGACATATGTTGAAACAACACTCAGGAAACAGTCTTGCTAYGACTCCTCTCAAAAATTTACTCAATTCTCTCTGTTCTAATTTTCACAAAGTCAAAGCCCAAATCAATATAGCATTTAAACTACAATGCTAAGGACGGATCATTTAGGCCTTTGAGATCAGAGCTGATTTGATTCAACTACATGGGTCCTAGAACTGTTCCTTCTCATTGTTGTAATACCCTGGTTAATGTCGTAATCTCCTCAAAGGTGGGCGGGAGGAAGACGTTTCTGTGCTTCTCATTGCAATTCTTAGCTTCAGCAGGAGGCTCTTTTTTTTACTGAAATAGCCATCCTTAGAACAGAAGAGAAACTTAGGAGAACTAATGAATAGACAGTGGCATAACACATAAAAGGGATGTCAGGATACTTTACTGATTCTTGCTAGAAGCGTCCCAGTTCATTTAGCACCTCTAAAGARCAGAGAACGGGGGAAGGAAACTGTCTTCTTTTAACTTTTTATTCACACAAGATATCCTTCAGAAGCTTAATAAATATTATTCAATTTATCAGTGAGAGAAAAATTTAAATAGATGATTGATTGGTTTGATTGATGTTGCACCATTTGCATAGCACACAGGTAAATACGTTGTTAAAATTTCTCCATTGTCTTTACAAATCATAGAATAAGTCTCACAAATATAGATTTATTTCAGCTGTCATCGAAGTGCGCATTAAGTAGTATGACGATAAAGTCATACTTGCTTATGTTTGATTGAAATTTGACCTACTATGTCCAGCAGAACCCTTTCCTCCCACATAATCTACCCTGCAGAAGCTAGTCACTCTGTTCTGGGGTGGAGATATGAAAGGAAAGGAGCTCTTAGAATGACTTTGTTTCACTAATCTTCCTTAAATGAGTTTCATGGACCATAACAGGAAGATGCATTCTTTTTGTGATTTATATTTTGCTTACAAACMTGAAGTAATAACCAGATTTAATACACATGCATATTACAGTATCTAAAATAAATGTCAATGCATTTGAAATGTACTCAGAAAAAAATCCATCTTCATTGATGTTACAGCAGATGGGTTTCTGCAAAAGATAAGAAGAGCTCAGTTGGAAGTGGACCAGAGGCTATTTTTGACATCCTTGTTAGAGGGACAGATGATGCTATAGTAACTTTTTAACTAAAATTCACTTAGCCTTGAGTGATGTTTAGTAAAAATCAATTTAGAGTTCAAATGTTCAGTGAACGTATTTTATGTATGTGTTCAAGGTTAGACTTCTAACTCCATTTTACATTGTGAATTTTCTATTAACGCGTATGTATAATTCAGTAGTGAAGGATTTAACACTTGTAGTGGTGGATGTTGACTGTTGTACAAATATTTACCAAAAAAATCAAGCACAGGCTTCATATTAGCATTGTTAAACTTTTGRAAAAGTTATTCAGAAATAAATCTGAACTTACTCCTTATCCTGACTGAATTTTTCTAGCTTTGCTAAGCTCATGTTTCTTTTTAATAAAAGTATTTTCTTGATAGAAATGTTTATTTGCAATAGAAAATAGGGAACAGTAAGCAAATATGGATGCTTCTTAATTTTGTTATGGTTGTTGTGTCAGCTTTATTGAGGGTATTGCTTCTGAGTTACATAAAATTCATAYTGGAATAAGCAAAGAGCTTTGATATTTGATTCTATTTTCTCATTTGGAACAGTATTGTTTYTTATAGATAATACAATAGGTTTCTTATGTTCAAGTTTCGTGTATTTGGGATTAGAAGAGAATTTCTCTGCTAAAGTCTCTTTCTATAGGAGTATGAACTATTCTTGCTTAATGCTTTAACTTCAGAACAGTATGGGCAAGAAAAAGCAGAGCAGAGGCTACCAGGCTTCATCAATGACAGCAAATGCCRGGTACAAGCTGTAAGCTGAAGTGTTGATAGTCTAAATACTTYGGTGTACAGCTAGAAGTACTGAGGAAAAGGAAAAAGGCATCTTTTCCATCAAGTGATTACAAGTGAATGAAACTTTTGAAGCAAGCCTATAGATAGTCATTTGACAAGTTAAAGAAGTTTATTGTGACTGCTCTCTTCCCATTTTTATATCTTTATATTTTTATTCTCTATATATTTTATATTTATTATATAGATGTTTCAGTGAGTAACTTCACAACAACAAAATTCTCTCAAAAAATATATCTTAAGCTGACTTTCTATAGAAAATACATGTGTAACAAGTATTCACAATAAAAATCTGCAAAATTAGTAATTATTCATCTTAAGGCACAGAAATAACTATGTGACCAATGTCMTTAGAACAAATCATATTTTTAGACTAACTGCACTGATTACCCATCTGTCCTCCATCATTTATGCTATGGAGTGAGTCTGCTATGGATATGATGCACTACATGTCCTTTTTAATTAATTCCTTGCTCATTAAATGCAATTTTTGTGGTTTGGCCTCTCTTATTTTATCTTTGTATGAATCTCWTAGAGGTGGTACAATCAAAACGGTGAGACACTGACTTGAAGTCTCAGCACTCTGTGAATTTAGCAAATTCTGAAGTTTTTCTAACTTTACATACATGAACACCTGCTTTCATGCTGGGAGCATGGAAAACATCTCTGGGTAGAGCTGAACAATTTGTCATGTTCTTTTTGCTTCATAAATGTGATAATGTACCTATGGTGGTATCTGGTTTTGGAATTTGCCTTTCTCTTTCTTCTTTCAATTTATTGGGTTAACATATAACAACAGTAGAAGATCAGATGAGAATAATGACTATAATTATAAGGCCATTATAGCTATTACTCTAGGAATATGATTATTGTTGCTCTATACCTGACTTCTACAAAAGGTGATTAAAAAAGTTACAAAGGTTTGTTGATAAATGTTTGAGAGGGAAGGCGAAAGCATTGTTAATACTGACACTGAAGGTAATCTGATATCTTCAAAGGTTAGGACTGTTAAAATTTGTTCCCTATTATTTTCCCCATTAATTTTCTGCTTTGTTTAGAAACAAAGTCTGCATTGGTTTTCTGCATTTCTGAGCTTCAGGATCACTAAGCCCCTGTAATTGCTGAATTCCTCTTGTATGGGAGATATTATACTTGTGAAATATTAGTGTATTATTATAATTATATGATTAGGGAATTGCTAGAATTATTGATTCTTGTCACCTCAATGAGCCCACATACTAAGTAATAAGCCTGCTTGAATGTCAGAGGTTTATCGTCCCAGAGTTTGTGCTTCCCTCGCTTTGTGCACTCTCCTGATGTGGGATCAAACGTGACATGTTTGCACCCTGAGCTGAAATCTATCATTTCCCATCCCACATCCATCCCATCCAGGGAAAATTCATGTCTGGATCTCTGAACCATTCCATGGTAGGATACCAGAAATGAGGTTCTGGTAGTTGGACTAGGCAGGAAGGTAGGCACTGAAAGTAGCCGAAAATACAGCAATGGCAAGACGAATCACTTCAGCTTGGTTAAAGGATGCCCCCGAAGCCACTGCCATGAACAGCAGCAACGAGGCTTAGTTGCCTATGCAAAAGAAAGAGCACCTGAGTATATTCTCTGATATCTCATTGCTAGAACACCTTTCTCCTCTGCCCAACCTTGGGTGTACATAAAGTCTTTACAAACTTTATGCTGAATGTGGCAGATTTGATATTATTAAGTGTGACAAAAGAGTAGGTAGAGGTGAAGAGAAGAAACAGGGAGACAGAAAAAGAAAAAAAAAGATATAAGTAAAATGACTGCCAAAAGCATGTTTAATTCTGAAATCAGGATAAAATATACTGCAGAACAGTTGTTTCCACCTTTTATTGAAAACTACATTCAGTCCCTCCCTGGCATTCCAGAAAGTTTTTATTGTGAATTTAACATGGATATGGCCACAGTCACCACCTAGAATAAACCTGCTACAAGAAAAGCGTTCTCATGAAGTGTGACTGCTTTATTAGTTACTAACAGCTTCTTATATCCTTCCTCATTACTATAGCTGTAATGGCTGCCATGCTTTACTTTATGAATTGCTAGAGAGTATTAAGGAAAAAAACAGTAAATGTTTCAAAAGTAACAATTGTTTTCATTTTCTAGATATTTCACTTGCAAAACGTGAACAGAAAGTTTTTCTATGGTATTTGCAGCATCTTGCATCATCACTAGTGCAAACCTTGTAAAAGATTAACTTGGCATTTTTCTTATTATTTTACTCTTCTGTCTGTTTTCTTTCTTTTAAATTTATTTCATTTGCTTTGTTTTCAGATATAAATTAATGTTGTTATCTTAAAACTGGTATGGCTAAAACTGTACATTTTTGCAATATTTATTCTGTTTTCATCACTGTTGGTAACAATATTTTATTCTTAACTTTCTCTCTACGAAGTTTTATTCTTCCAAGTTTAAAGCAGGAACTAAAATCTACTTGAAACACAATGAATCTAATTTTCTACATGAAGCACAATGAATATTTTTTTCCTATAAATATATTTTTAATTTCAAAAAATAATAAAAGATTATTTCAGTGTATTGTATCTTGTGCTTAATTTATTTTTTGGAAAAAAATATAGGCTTTCTTTTCAATTGACAATGAAAATGAGTGCTCAAGTGTCACCAGGTTGCAAAGACAGCCTGTTGTACTGCAAGTTCTGAGCACAAAAAGTCACATTAAAGGAACTCTAGGAAGGAATCTGGTTTTATAAGTGAGTAATCAGATGTTTGCCACCCTTCAGCTCTGTCTGTGTCAGAAAGCCTTGCAGACCGATGGGAGTTGGAGCTATTGAATGAATCAGTCCTGCTGGGAACTGCACGATATGGTGCCACTATGGTCATTTCAGGAGGTTATTTTCTCCAGCCTGGATGAACAGCCTGAACATCTGCCAGCGGCTTGAGTACATCAGGTGTCCTCCTGGCTCGTCTCCTCGTTTAGGTTCATTCAAGAGGATCCAGTTTATGTGCTCCAGTATCAGGCTGTGATGCAACCAAAGCTCTGTAAGGATAATAATAATTTCAAAGACATGCTCCTAAGCCAAATGCAAATATTGATACAGATGCAACCTTTGTACAATAGAGTACTTGTAATGTACTTTCCATAGCTATGCAAATACATGTCTTGCATATGCACTGATTCTGTGGAAGAAACGTCACTGTCTCGCCATTAACTTTGGAAATACGGACACTGATATCCTTCTATGTAGGTGCCCCAAGGCAGAGATATGTAGAAAAGGTTACTTACATTTCCTGAGTATTTCTTTATTGCCTTGTCTATCCTAATAATAAATTAATCTGAATTTTCACCTTTTTAGTGTTGTTCCTTTTCTCTCTAATAAAATCGGTGAGAATATATTAATTTCTGAGTCTCAAAATGCTTGTATAATGTAGCATTTTTATTTATTGCTTGATATTACATATTAGCACTACTAATCTTTTATTGCAGTTTAATTAATCCTTTACCTTTTGATAATTTTTTTTAGTGAGAATCTCATTTTTAGTATTATCTTTATGATAACATCATAGTCAAAGTACAAATATCCTGATGCTGTAGCACTGGAACCATGAGAAAACATTTATTTTTTTCATCTATGAAAGACAAAACTGTTTTTCATGTTGTTTTACACACTACCGATGAATTTGGTTTTATTGACACTACTGCTGATATCGTGGATGTTTGCTTTTATATTTACTTGTAAATACAGTGGTGTTTTATTTCCTGTTGGAAGAGAGCTTTTGAAGAAATTTCATGATACAGCTTGCAGTACTTTGGAGGGACTGCAGAGTTAACTCAGAAAACAGAAACCAGATTCAATTTAGATTAAATTAAAGCAGAATACTCATCTAGAGTTCACATAATATACACTACGCATGGGCAAGGCTAGAGTCTGAAGTAAAAAAGAATGGTTATAAAAAGAAAGTTATATAATCTGATGTTAAATCTTCAGCACAAACCGTTTTGCTCTGCAGATCCACCTTGCTGTAGAAGACATTTTCCTCCTCTTGTATTCTCTTTCAGATTATTGTCTTCTATTGTGTGTTAAATTATTATTTTTTTCCTCAATAGAATCTCATTCCTGATTGTGTTTCTTTGGCATTATTTTTATCCAGAAGCTCCTCGGTTCCAACTAGTAAATACCTGAGCCATGATTTTCTTGTCCAGGAGAGCACTCTAAAGAGAAAAGTTTTGGATATCCTGAGACTGCTTTATCTGCCCTCTTGAATCACTTCCTCCTATGAGGTTTCAGCAGAATCACATTTTCAATCTGCAGATTTTCCTGACAAAAAACAGTGCATTTTCTTGATTTTTCATACTCACGCATTTTTTATTAATCTAGATCTTATAAACAAAAATCTGTCATCAAAATATTCCCAACCACTTGTATTCATTATAGCACCAAACTATAACATAATGAATAAAACATTTAATATCAGTTGCCATTTTTTTTTTTTTTTTGGGGGGGTGGGGTGGGGAAAGAAACACCTTTAAATCAGTAAGCATTGCTCTTTCTTTTTAAAATTTGATTCACAATTTCTATTCTATGCAAATGCAAAAAACAGACTATTTGAATATTGATGAGTTATTTTTGCCTTTTCTAAGTTTGTTTAATAGTATGAGTTGCAAAAGATTTAGCTTATATCCATGACAGTGCACCTACTTAGAGTTTATGTTCAAGGAAACTTTTTCACATTGATATATAAAGGGTGAGTTGTACGGGACATTTTCTTGAGCCTCTTCAAACTCCCCATTTGGGAAAAGATGTGGTCAGTGCTTCTGTGAGTGTCAGATAAACTGAGTACAATTAATGAATCATACAAATGGCTTTATATGACACTTCAAACACAGAACTTGATGAATTCCAAGGAGTTACACATCCAGGTCCTGGCTTCCAACCAGGTACCATCTTGTCCACTTCCATCACACTTTTTCCCCTGTGCAAAACTAGAATTTGAGGTCTATCCTATGAATTTCATAATAGTTGTAAGGAAGAGTAATATTAATTTATATTATATTGTTAATATRCTTTCTGTGTCCCCTGAATAGTCCCATATTGATGTGCAAAACTTTGACAGAGATGACTGAAAAATACTGTCTTTTATTAAATTATCATTGCATGTTCAGTCTACATCAGGTTGCTGTTGGCCCTAGCTAATTTAGGGGATTAAGTGATTTTCATGAATTATTATTTTAGAAAAATATTGGTTCAGTCCTGCAGTTCACATTACAGCAGGTTTTTTTTCATCTGAAGTTCAAAGGGGGCAGCTGTGAGGATTAGTTCTGAAGGTAACACAGAGACTCATTCTCGCACACCCCTAAACAACTATCTCATGCTACTCGTTTCTGAGGATACATACAACCATTTGCGTCCAACTGTGTGTTCAGATCAGAAAAGAGCAATTTCAGGTAAAAGTGCATGTCAGCGTGTGTGTGGGGAGAACAGCTCCTCAGAGTGGCACCAGGGTGGGCAGGGGTTCCTGGGGCCCCCTTGGAGACACGAGAGTGCATTTAGCTGGGGATTCCTAAGTAAAACGTATTACAGCAGAAAGGCTGTAAGTTTATGCTGTAGTGCTTTACCATTCAAGGGGTGTGTACTACGTACTAAATTTTTATGATATAATTTTACAGTAAGGGTTTTGTTGAAATCTTATATTGCACAAGCAACAGCACAGCTCAGCTCCATTAAAGTTGGAAGGTGGGGTTTTTTTCATTAACTTTTATGTAAAAAAAATCTGAAATTTAAACTTTATCCAATAGTAGCTTTGGTTTGGGTTTTCACACCTGATACACATTTTTTTTTTTAAATATGTTAGGATAGCTAGAAAGCAAAATATGTCAGCAGGCACCATCTCTGCTAGTTATAGTTAACTCACTCTCATAAAATGTTGCATAAGATATTACAAGAACTTGCTGCTCTAAGCCACAGATCAGCTGCTCTGGGAGAAACTGCTTCACAAGTTCTAATAACTAATAAAAAAGGATATGAAATCTCTTTATGGAAATCCATCAAATGTAATATGAATAAGAGCAACTCCAGGTGAGAAAAGTATAAATCAAATAAGAGAATTACAAACTGGGTTTATAATGGCAGAAATTTAGAAGGTAAATATAGAAGAACAAGTAGCGCTGATGTGCTTTTGCAACGAAAAAAAAAATGAAAGCATTAGCATCACTTCCAGGACGTATGATTTCGGAGCGCTGCACTACTGATCACCTCTTTTACCTGGTGAAAAGCAACTTTTGAAAAAAACAAATGGGCTCAGAGATGTTAATTCTTTATTATTATTATTATTTTGTTTGATAAGCACACTTCCCCAAAACTCCATTTATTCTAAATTATATATTTCCAGTATTTATCCTATCTTTCCTTGCAGATGTTACTGAAAATACATGTGATGAAGAAAATAAATTATATGTTTGTTCCAGAAATTTGCATAGTATAATAAAAAAATAAGACTTACCAGGGCCTTTTGTACTGTGCTGAACACTATTCAAAAAAGAAAAAAAAAAAGAAAAAAGAAAAGCTTATTTATTACCAGAGGATTAACATAAGCACACATTATATAAAAATATCCTTGAGTGATTTTTTGATATACACTTCCACAGCTAGGTGGTCTGGGAGAAGAGAGCCCTGAAGCCATACACATTCAGGTGACAAGCAAGCAAAGTCGACAAATCGTTGTGAAAACTCACACAA
Source organism: Rhea americana (assembly GCF_003343005.1). Lineage (NCBI taxonomy): Eukaryota > Metazoa > Chordata > Aves > Rheiformes > Rheidae > Rhea > Rhea americana. The sequence continues at coordinate 2,050,176 of NW_028185184.1, forward strand.
ACAGCTGTTTTTCTGTACTTAACAAGTAACAACCAAAAACTCATCACTTACGGCGAGCCTCTCTGTGGTAACTAACTGAACGAAGGAGCAAAACTATTAGAGGACTCTGGAGATGCATAGTAGTAACCTGATCAGCTGTATAAATCAACCCTCCTAAATGAAGTAGTGGTTGTGCATCAATAAGCTAAATTAAAGCTGGAAGAAACTGTAAATGCCAGAGAGGGGAACTTTTAGACAAACAAATCTCCAGCAAGAACCTGAGACCTGTGTTTCTGAGAACCCATTATTTTAGAAGTGGTGGTACAAAAGTGGCGAGAGAATAAGCACGAGCGAAGAAGAGCGTGCTAATCTAATTCAGTCGCTAAGTGAATGAGGTAATAGTATTTACTACCTGTGCAATTCACACCCCTATTGACAGCAAACATGCAGTTTGTGCACTACTTAAATTGTGTTTAATCCTTCTAAAAAAAAAAAAAAAAAAAGGAAAAAAAAGGAAAAAAAGCTTTAACTGAGAGACCAGTGGCACATAACAGAGCTGAAGAAGTTTCATTCCAATCAATAACAGACAACTACTAGTATTCACGAAGCAGCCGTGACTCTGGGTTGCTTGAAAACATGCTGCAGACACCTTTTGCCATTGTCAGCAGGCAATTCTGCTGCTTATTCATCTCTCATTCTTTCCATTGAAAACTGGTCAGTCAATCTGGAGAACAAGCAGAATGCCATATCCCAGCGCCATGTGCACTTTGTAACCCAGAAGTGATACCCACCAAGTGCAGTATTTGTCAAAGCTAGGTTTTGAATGTTTATATTGAGTACATTTGCGGAAAATTCAATAAATTTGCAAATAAAAGCCAGATCGCTGAACCTTAATGACAGGTGGCTTTACTTCATTTATGCTTGGATTGAAATTTTGAAATCTAGTTAGTATTATTACACAAAGTTACCAGGAAAAAAGATAATAATACATTTAAGAAAAGACAAATTGATTCTAAAACTAAATGTTTAGGAACTGATAAATTCGATATAATTGAAGAGGCCATTAATTCAAAAATGAAGTGAGTGAAAGCTGTAAAGCTTTGGCTAATATATAACACGGCATCGGGAATGGGCTATTTGATTTGTATGTATGGAAAAAGAATGGCTACATCTTCAAGGGAAAGCAACTCTATCTTCCTCTCCTGGATCTACTGCAAAGTGAACTGCAAAAGTCGGTGCTGAGTAAAAGCTGATGAATGTGGCTGAATTATCAGTAAATAGGTTTGTACCTGCAAATCATCAGGATACACAAGTCTGTAATAAGCACCCACTTGAATCATTTTCTTTGTAGGTTCACTATCATACAACAATGTAGCAAAATTAGAGATGGGAATAATCTCCTATATTATTTTAAGTACTGTCTTCATAGAAATATAACTCAGAAAAGTTTTTCTGCACTAGCTTCCCAGCTACATACCGTACGCTAGTTTTGTGCAATTTACCTCACTTCACTTTGCTCTCAGACTGTTGTGTATTTTGCCATGGCTGTTTGGGGCAATTGAGCATTGATACTTTTCACACTTTTGAAATTTAAAATCTTGTGCCTTCTATGGAGAAGAAAATAAACAAATCTGTATTCTAAAAATCGGTAGTCCCTACACTAGAAATTCACACCATCGAATAGCAGTTCCGCTGACACCCAGACGCTGTGCTCCTCCTGCATCGTTTGAAACACCGCTGCAATAAAATGTCTGTCTCAACTTCTGAACGCTTGCTTAATTCATTTCACTACTCTGTGCCCTTCTTACATGACAACTTACCTGTCTGATTTAATTAGAGTATAAGGAGTTCAAAACAAAGCTTTTCTTCTAACATGTCTACATGTTCAAATTCATAACCTAAAATTAGGACTTGCCAGTCAGGATAAAACTTGGTGATTCAGAATCTGAAATGGTGCCTTAMCCGTAATCACCATATTTAGTCCTCTTTTAAAGTATTTCTATTTAGAAATATAGAATCACAGAATAATTTACATTTCAAGGGATATCTGAAGGTCATCTGTCTCCAGCCTCCTGCTGAAAGCTTCCCTAGGTAACAGGGATATTTACAACAATATAGGAAAATATTAATAGGTTCAGGTTCATTTGCTTTAGTATTCTGAGTAGTAGTGAATGGTTAAGCAGGGAGCATAAGTCAGTCAATATTGCTATGCTTAATTCAAAAGATGAATGCTTTGTGTGGAATGCATCGTCAATCAACTAAGAAGTAGTTTGCAGACTTCAGAATCTTTTACTGAAAAAAAAAGAGAAACAGTAGGTATTTTTTAACCATAGTCAATCAGGAGCTATTTTTACCATTGTCAATACTGTTTGTACTTCTGTTTGAAAATTCAGAATAAGAGTTTTTAGAGATAGTAAGCTAACTCTTCAATGCAGCTACAGATGTATCAGCCTATAAACAACACATGTTCTTAAAATTTGTCAGCTTATGACATTGTCATATTCTCTGTGCTATACATTTGAAAAAAAAGAGCATGTTCTGTGATTCATTTTGGGTTCTGATAAGAGAGCCAAGATGCAAGTATAGTGCTGATGAAGTGTATGTGCRCCCAGAAGAAAATAATAGGCCAAAATCTATTTTTATTATGCAAGCAGAAACCAGTTCAAGGTCCATTAGGATTCAAGCAGGGACAGGATGGGTACATGGAAGAGAAATCTGTAGAAGTAAATGGTGTATATGGAAACTAAGTTCAGCTCAGGCTGTTTCCTGAGGGACTTGGGTTATATGAACCTCTGATCTGCCCCTTATCACTGTGCTTATGCTGTTATTATAAAGTAGGAGGCTACTACGTGAAATTTGTGTGAGTTAGAAATGGTTGTTTTGACTAATGACAGTAGAGCACTAGCCTTGTTATGACTGAAATAGTTTTGTCTGATGCTGAGAAATGTTCTAGATGCTTTAAAATCCGCGTGCTATTAAGGTTGCCTTTAGATACATCCTACCTTGAACTCAGCAGTCATATCCTGCTCCTCTTTCCTCTCTCCACCTTGCCACTGCTGATGGCTGAGCCCTGCACGGGAGCAAGGATCTCAGGGACAAGGCAAGGGTGGACACAAAGGCAGCGGGAAGTGCTCACCCTGCTCCGTGATGGAAACATGGGGGGAAAGTCCCTCTGGGGCCGGCTCATTCCTCTGCCCGCAGGGACTCCCAGCTGTCTTAACCGCGTGCTCAGCTGGGGAATTTCTTTCCCCGATTCCCTGCACCTGAATTTCCCGAGACCTTGAAGCGTCCATTTTAATGGAGAGGAAGGAAATCTCTTTGTGTTCTTTGTCTCTCTACTCACGAGCTCCATCCTCAAAATTAGTTAATATATGAAGATCAAATAAAGACTTTCTAAAACACAGTTAGCACGCAAGCTGTATATTCCAAATCTGCAACCGTCAGTGCTACACACATGACTTCTCACCCTCCTGCAGTGTTGAGGTTTCTGACTTGTGCACTGCGAAAGAAATGCTAATGAAAAATTTTGAGTTAGGGAAGCTGCAACAAATAGAAGACTGACTTGTAAAATGTTATTCCCTTTAGTTCTTCCCTGGTGGATTTTAATTAAGCAGTAGCATCTGTTTTTCTTATGGTCATGTTCCTCAGAGGAGTTTAGTTCATCTCGATTTGTCTGAATGTCCTATGGACCTTTTGCCAGTGCTAAGCCTTTATGTTATGTCTTACAATTTTTGAATGCCAGAAGTTTTACAACTTGCCCCAAATTCCTTTTAAATTTCCAGATCTGTATGGCAACTGGATTGTTAATGAGACAGAGGACTTCAGGAATGGAAAGGCTGTGTAATGCTTAATATATATGAATAGATCTTTGGAAAATTGCATTGCCACAGAGATAAACACACTAAGAAGTCTTTCCTTTCAACAGGTGATCACTGTTTGCATATTTCTCTTTTATTGTGGGTGACTAACTTGAGACTCTTCAGTAATTCCTGCTTAGGTGCTGAAAGCTTACAAGTGCTACTGAATAGAAGAGCATCTATGCTTTGAACGAATGAAGTAGGAAGCAATTCTATGTACTCTGGCATTCAGGTTGTCTCAGAATGATTACATAAAATGAACTGATGCAGCCAGAGAGAGGTGAGAAATAGTAAAAGCTCATGAGGCGACTTCCTGTCTGTAAGCTTAGAATTGAACAGCTTCGACGAATTCCTGATATCCCTTTAAACAGCTGGATTACAGTTAAATTTATCTTGTRAATTTAGTTAAAGATGTAAATTTGTGTACTAAAATAAGACACGTGCTAAGGTTTTCCATCATGAAAACGGCTGAGTGAACCTCAATATTGCCAGTATTGCTTATTTTCATAGAAAAAAAAATGTTAGGCAAGAGAGAAAGAAATTTAAAAGTGAATATACTTCAGCAATAGTCTAGGAAGAGTCTCATTTCTTCTGACATCTTTAATAATTAAAAGCTAATGAAGTCTAGATCAGAGATGGGGAAAAGGTCTTCTGATTCTCCGGTAGGTAATGAAGTAGCCTGTGTGTCCCCAGATATCATGGGAAAAAGAGATTTAGACAAACTACATTTGATGTACTTCATCTTTTTGAAAACAGGAAAGAAAATTGTGCTACAGATTTTGTATGACAGAGGCACTTCTTACAACAAAACTAGAGTAAAGTCCAAATACTTCCCAAAATTTCACTAATAGATAGCTCAACTTGTTGAAAAAATATATAGGTAAGAATAATCTGTTTGTTTAACTGTGAAGTCAGAAGTTACTAGCTTTCTGACAAACATATATATATATATATATATATAAAATCAATATAGGCTTCCAAACCCATTTTGCTTGCTAGTGTGAGAAGTTCTGCTGGGCAGTTGCAAAAGTCATTTGCAACAAATACTCTCTGAATCCTATCTTCCTGCAAAGAGAGATGGTGACACCACACTGACATCTCATAAGGTATGAAAACATGAAAAAGTTCCACATCACTTTATTATGCTGATGATTACACAGATAAGAAAAAACGTTCAGAAATGAGTAGTTCTAACTTAAGCAAGGTTTGAATTGTGTATAATAAACAAGGCCGGGAAACACACACTTAAAAGGAAAAAAAAAACAAAGTGGTACCTTCTTGTAGGAGGGTAAAGAATAGCAGCAGGTGAATTGCAGAGGTTATATAGTTTCCACATTCTAGCAGCCTTGAACACTATTTTTATCTGAAATAGCTGTTGTGGATACAAAAGGTACTCTCTGATTTTCCTGATATAAGGAGGATTAAGTCAATAGAGCAGTTGTAATTATGAGAAAAATCTCCATTTCTTCATACTTTCAATATGGAAATCAGTCTAGGATTTCTTAGCAGGAAAGAAAWAAAATTCTGTCAAATTGCTCGTAAGAAAGAAAATATCCAAACTGTCTTGACTTATGTTAGAGATTCTGACTTCAATACATGAAGATGATGGAGACTGAAGAAAAACTCTGTTATACTGTTTGGAAGTCACATTTTTTTATAGTCCTAATTTATTCATTTCATACAGATGATATTTTTTGTTTTATATACTCCATGTTATTAAGAGTATGAATTATATTATCCTGAGAAATTATTGCTTAAATGAGAATGAGACTATTTAATTAATCAAAAACATTTCTTATTGAAGTCTTTTTTCTCACAGCATAGCATAAATGTGGATATATTAGTAGACAACCTGTAAAAATAGCATTAAAATAAAGAGACAAACACCTGTATTTACTTAAAAATTGCTTCCAGAAGACCTAATGAGATATAGATTTTGCTTATTATAGTAATCTGGGGACAGCAACAACTATAATACATCAAATTATTTCCAACACATTAAGCAAATAAATCATTTATACAGACTAAAGCATCCAAAATATTTATATGTTTACTGTACACAATACTGTAGTAAACCATGCCTAAGAGGCCCGTAGCGAAAAGCACATCACATAGTCTCGATTCATAAACACTGCATGCAAGTGGCACTGAACACCTGAAGATGTGTTCTGAATCCRGGCTGAGAGAAAATCCAGCCTCAAGTGGTGGAGAAGGCACTGGGGAATCCAGCCACTTACATAGTACATGTTTTTATTGTTTCAAGCAGCTTAAAGGAGAGATGTTTACTGTACAAATGTCATCTACTATTTATTTTACACTGAACAAAGGACCACAGCCTTAATTATGATTTAGTCCGTGTTAAACTTGGATAAACTCACCTGCTTGATGAGGAGTGAATGGAAGAGAAGGTTCCTCTCTTATTTAGACAATTTAAAATTTCATCCTGTTTGCTCTGAGAAATTATACTATATCTGGTTCCAGAAAACACTGCTGTGGACACATTTTCTGGCTTAGAGAAATTAATAGTAGTTTCAAATCTGGCAAACCCCCAATTCGTAGGTACAGCACCTGCAGCTTGAGAAGGCTTGGCTGTCTGAAGTTAGCTTTTGCTTTCTGCACCCAGGCCAGCGCTTCTTGCTGTTAGTAGAGGAGGATATAAATAACACAAATTGCATGTACTGATAAGAGACCTGTGTCTTAATTAAATGTCTGTCCAACATTAGAGTACAAACGAACCAGTATAACCCCAGGCTTTTTCATGGGTTTCTAGACTAGTCATCCTTTCTGTATCTCTTTGTATTATTTTCTCCACTATATCTGAAAGTTGGACAAAAGGACAATTTCAGTCTCTCTGTTCACAAACTGTAAATCTACCTTCTGATAGCAATAGTAAAATATTTTCTATAAATGGAGCAACATTGCTTGAGAGCGATAATTTCTCTGAAGTTAAAATGCTTTTAATATAATCATCTGTAGCAAACTTCAAGCCAATTTGTGGAAATGGGGAGTAAATGATGGACTATAGTGTTGGTAAAAAGACGGTTGGACCACCAGGTCAACAGTTCAAAATACAAGAAGTCGCCGGCTGTGAAGCAAGACAGCCTGTACATCTTCTGCTGTATTTTCTGGCTGTTGAGACTTGCAGGAGGATAGAGGTTCTGCAGCCAGTCRGAAAGAGCTCTGAGAAAATAAACATTTCAAGATGRAAATTTCAGCTGCTGTTGAAAAACAGGATTTTGGAGCCCTGACAGCTCTACTGGAAGGCCCAACATCTCTCACAGCTCAGAGGCAACACGAAAGATAGGAGGCACCTCACGCCAGAACTGCCAGAAGTTWGGGAGTGGGAGAAGGTGGTTTGGAAGAAAGATGCTCCTTTGTTTTCATTTCTGCAAGGCATGATTTGGGGGCCTGGCTGGTGCTTTTGCACATTGATGATTTCTAGCCTATATTTTGTAAGCTTACATGTGCTGCTGTGTGAAATTTTCGATGGAGATGTTGTCACCTTTWTTTCCCTTTAAGATGACAGTTATACCACCTCCCTCTATAAAGCATTGGCGATGTGTAATGGACTGGAAAGCAGTGATTTTCTTTACTTACTTTTATGACAGCAATGTTATGTTTTAGCTGTTTTCCACCAACTGATTACGCATCTTTCTGGTGTGAAATGATGATACGATGATGTATTTCTAGTCTGTTTATTTAACATCCTAAGTTTTTGTGTTATATCTCCTTCCTGTAGTCTTTCTATGCTGTGCGTGTTTCCTTTCCTTGTCCTGTGCAGGCTAGCATGAGGAGGATGTTGGAGCTGGTCTGTCTATACAGCACAGGTCAGTGGTGTCAAAGACACTGATTCCCCAAAAAAGATTTAAAAAAAAAGTTTTATTTAGCAGGATGCTATGTCTGTCCTAGTTTTCCCAAGCAAAATGTTATGATTACATTGTAACATTTTAAAATACTGGAAACAAAAAATTTATTAACACATTAGTTARATATTTTATGCAGAAAAATGTATCTGACAATTAGACATGTGTTAATTACCTTTCCTGAAAATATTTCATCACTAAACCAAAAGTTCATTGTCATAGGTATTCATAAAGAGTAAGAAGGACTTCCCAAATCATTATCTTTAGTCTCTTGATCTCATAGGCATCCATGTCATATAACTCCTCTAATAAATTTTAATACACTTTGGAACTTCTCTGAGGAACGCTGTTTAATTTATCTCTCTCACTTTTTCATGACCAGTTTATACCTATTTGTTCTTCTGGAAAACTTTTCTTTTTTCTCTTCTACTTCTCTAGCATCTATACTTCCCACATAGCAAGAGAGAGTGAATAAGAGCCTATCTTTCTCGCAGACTTAATTCCTTTTCACAACTCAGATTTAAACCTCTGTTATGATAATAATAATAATCTTAGATACTTCAGGTCTTYGTCTGAAAGATGAAACGCTATAAAGCAGAATTTTAGAGAAAAGTAGATGACACCGGTTCAACATTATATCTCATCCTTGTTTTCACCAGCACAGCCATGATAAGACTTTTATTTATGTACCAGCTCCACTTGGAAACACCTGCAGGCAATGGAGCAGAAGGTAGAAACTGCTTTAATTCTAGCTCATCTGTAGAAAAAAGTTGTTTACTTAACTTGTATTTTTGGGGAATGAAGGTTAAATTTAGCAGCAGCTCAGGTTAATCATAACTAATTATGTTGTACATATGCCCCCATGCTTGCATGCTTCTGAACTGTGATTTTCAAAGTTTTCTTGTTTTTTGGTGATAGAGTAGATATTTAAAACTGCAAGCTTTTAGAAAACATTAAGCCAGTCTGCACTACCTATATCAGACAAGATGGCCAGTCAAGCATCTACATWTGGCAAGGATTCCTGAATTTTCTCTACCTGAAAGGCCACCATTTTGGTAAATAATACTTCATTTACAGTCAAAATGCCATATTATTAAAGCAAAAGTGGTTTATTGTTTACTCATGTAAAAAGGTCTGAAAATAATGAGATATTACAGACAGTAGATGTTTGCAGACATAGTTATAGCCTTCAATTATTACCATTGCTCCATGCATAATTTTCTTTCAAAACACTACTTCAGTTTCAGGAACTTCACTATTGGATAATTCAATTGTTCTTTCTGACTTCTCATCTGTTTATTTTACACAGATTTCCTGATTACAGCAGGTACACTCTCCAAAAGACAAATTTCTTTTAATGATTAGACAAATGACTTACAATGTTTTTGAAAGAAATGAACACAAAAATACAGATACTACTCTGTGTTCTCTGTATTCTAGTGTCCTTTCCCATTGTTTTTATTAATGCAGAGATAATACTGTCTCCTTAAAACTATTTTGTAAAGTGAGCTTGTTGTTACACGATTTGAACCTTTTTATAACAATAGAATAAAACCAAATTTTATACCAGTTAAAATAAACAATTTAYCTGTTGTTGCTCAACTCCCTCACTCCCTCTCCTCTTTCATTTCCCCCAAACCTGTACTAGGCATTAAAACCATGTGAAGCCATCAGAGTTACCACATTCATCCTTTTGACAGTGCGTTTGTAAGATAAAATCCTTTTAATATTTTTGTTTTGAGGCTGTATTTTTAAAATAGCCTGAAGAAGCGATTTCCTGCATGAAAAGAGAAGTCACGTTCAATAAAGAAATAACTTATTCCAAAGGGAAAAGACAAAAAGACAAATAACCAAGTTACCAAAAAAAAAAAAAAAAAAAAAAAAAAAAAAGAGAGAGGAGAGAGAGAGAGAAGGGGGAAAAAGAGAGAGGAGAGAGAGTGAGAGCAGTTTAGATACTTTTGTACTTAATAAACAGGCTAGAAGTAGGATTTTTTCTTTGTTATCCTGTCAAGCTGTGGTTGTGAATGAAGACAATCAGGCTCTGTGAGGATAAAGGAGTCCCACTGAAGTGATGTCAACAGGAAAATTACAGTCCTGATATATATAAAGAATACCACTTCTTTCCAATACAGGCATACTTAATTTTCTCACTGAGAAAGTTTTAAAAAGTGGTTGGATTAAAATACCAGCTTAACTAATTAAAATCTGTGCTTTGCACTTATAGGAAAAATTCTGTAAACTTAGTAAATGAGATGATAGCTTCTGTAAATGTAACCTTTGTGACCATACAATCATAAAACAAACCTAAAAATATAATGTTTAATATCGTGTTGGGTATAATGATTTTATTCCATCATGAAAAAGAATTTGTGGAACAATTAATTTTGAAGTAAAGTCATTGCAATTTTTTCACTGTACATGGAAAGTTTTGTTTGTTTTTCAGTATCATATTATTCCTACATAATAATTCAATAAGGTTTTRTTATGTAGAAGTCAATATCTGGGCACCTGAGTAGTTGCTTCATTAGGATACAAGTCAAGTAAATAGATTAGAACCTACTGAAACTGAAAAAAATTCTTTCTCTTTAGGTGTCTTTGTCTACATAAATAAAATTCAAGTGAAAATGCATTTAACCTTTCATCTCCCTACACAGCAATGTTCCTACCTATCAGCTTGTTTGAAAACCAGTTCCCAGCCTATTCCCATATGATCTTACATCCGCTCACAGAGTGYTAGCACTGAATAGAAAATGGACAATTTTTTTTCAGTTGTGTTCCCATTTTTCAATTTGGAGCTGAGGGCGAAGGGATTTTTTTTTATATGATTAACACTGCTGAATGCTATAAGAGGTTATTATTATTATTGTTATTGTTGCAAGTGTGATCATTGAAAATAGACCAGAAGCTCATGCTATAATCACAGAATCAAGGAACTACAAAACCACAGCTTAAGATGTATAGGTTAAGCTCTGCAGGCAAATAAAAATTCACATGTAATCAACATAGAAGARAAAAATAACATATGCTTTGGAGAATTTTTAAAAATGTGAATAAAAAGGAGCAAACATTTCATGGAGATGAATAAATGCATAGCCAAATTTTCCAAGTCATCTGCTGTTTTCTAGATAATGCCGAAGTAGATAGATGGTAATAATATTCGGAGCTGCGCTGGTATAAAAGCATGGTATAAAAGCTTTATTTTATATTCCCCTCCAGAAAGTTACTGCATGACCTCTTCCGAAATTATGCCGAGCGATTCGAATCCCAGCAGAAAAACTCCAGCTCCAGCAGAGCCAGCTGAGCTAACGTTGCTGGCTGCAGTCTTCGACCCAGGCGGCGCACAGGTGCGCAGCGCGACGGAGCTGCCCCRGGGAGCAGAATTCACCTCGTGGCAGCAGCGGGGAGCTCAGGCTGAGCGAACCGCCCCCARTCTGCTGATGCAGCCGAGCTGCTGCCGGCGCTTGGAGCTGGCTTGGCTGCCCCAGGAGCACACTGGGGATCACACGGCATGCAGGGACTCCAGTGGAATGATTCCCTCATTTTTAGCGGTACGCTATTCCGTAAAAGATATCATTTGTTTTAGACAGGAACAATTTTGCAAAGTGAAGGCTGAATCTACCACGCTTGTTTAAATATATTGTTCCTACYGTGTAATTTCATTTATTGTTGATGGAGTTGTGCCCACAAAAGTCCTGCAGAGAGAGACTGAKGTATTCAAACATTTTAGCAGTATTACAGCACTCAGAAGCTGCGGAACCACCTGTGATTCCATGTTCTTTGAATTATATTTTGGTTAAGAAAGTCTTGTAAATGCAAAGAATGAATTCTTAGAAAAACTTGGTAAATCTCAAAGAACTGAAAGCAATCTAAGGYACAATACACCCCAGACTCCTTCCTTTTCTGGATTGTAACGATGTTTAGTATCTTTCTTTTCTACTGCTGTTGTTTAAAAGGTCTACAAACAAACAACACAAACTGATGAAATGACAGCATGTACAAAGAAAAATGGTGCAATTATCTGCAGATGGAGTTATATAGACTTCACAAGAGAAAAAGTAAAAGCAATTAAATGTATATTTTAAAGCATTTTACTAATATTAATCTTAAATATTCTTTGGAACAACAGTAATATATTGAAAAAGACTTGTATTTCTTCAGTCAAAGTATGCTTTTACATATGTTTTATTTATCTTAACTGTACCACGCAAAAACTATATCCTAATTGTACCATAAAAACTCTTGTACAAACAAAATGGTTGTGCAAAATGAACATTTTGCACATATCTGCATGGCAGTTCACAGTAGCTTTGCATCAAACTATGAAAGATAAAGAAATAAGRGGCTGAAAGACAGCTGCTTTGTACTAACCTCTTGAATTTGGGGAATGCTATAGATGGCCAAAATATTGTGTTGAAATATCTGAAGAATTAACAAGTTTAATAATTGGAAAAAAGAAAGTAGATAAAATATTTAGTTTGTGTTTTAAAAATTTTAAATAGGTTAAAAAAATCACAGTAAACAAGAGATATCAATGAGGTTAACAGTGTGCCACTATGTGTGAATGTGAACTTGAAATCACAGCTTCAGGAAAGAAAAAAACACAGCTAAAACCAAAAACATTGCATCAACACATCCACATTGTACTTTCAGCATAATCGAAGACAGGAAAATGCTGGACACACCTATTCCTTGCAATGTGAGCAGGGATTATACCTCAGCACTGCTCGAGGGACAAGCAAAAAATGTATTTTTTTTTTGTTGTTGAATTGAACTGTGAAATAATAAAGTCACTTATATTACTTCTTCCCCTCTTCCCCCAACTCCCTCAGCCTGCTCTAGGCTGGCACAAATTACTGCTTCTCTAAAGGGCATAACACATCCCAACAACACATCCCAACAACCAGAGGTAAAAACATGACATATTTCTGAAGAGCTGTGAATACATTACAGGCAAAAATTTCTCTGCTTGTAAACAGAAGACACAAATATAACAATATTCCTGGCCTAGGTTAATAGCAATCGCCCTGAATACGTGCCTGTTGTCAGAAGTCGTTGTCTGAGCTAGCCCTGCGTGCTCGGTTATGTGAAATGACATATGTCTGAACCCAGAAGGCTGTAGAGCAAACAGCGCCCCGTCATGTGATATGACATATGTATGCACCCAGGCTACGGAGCCGCCACATTAATAAGGGCTTTTTTGGCATAACAGATGAGCTCTCTATTTATATGGTACCTTTAAAGAATGTTTTCTGCTTCTTTAATCTCACTTGTAATGGGAAGACAGCAAAAACTGAAAGAGCAGAGAGTCAGTTCTTTCGTRTTGTTTCCTTCTTTCTCCGTCCCATAGTTTTCTCCAAAACGCGTATCAGCATAAAAAAATGTGTGTGCTACTTAACATGCCTCTGAAATTCATTCAACAACTCTGCAATTAGGGTTGCCTAAGAGATGCCATTTATATGATCCTCTGCCATTTTCTGGAGTGATCCAGTTAAAAAATTAAGTTTCTTGTAGAAATTTGTGATAAAACAGGAGCTGTGTGTGTTCATCTGATGCAATTCTCTCTCTCYCATGAAAATATATAATAGAGTAAATAAACTTCACTGAGTAAAATTGTTCAATGAGCAATGATTATGAGAAAAATTAAGGTTCTGATTTCAARTATGGGTATTTTCTTCCATCTCACTTCGAAATGATCAGTAATCCTAGAAAGCATATCTAACAATTAGCAATGAACAATGCAATTTAAAAGCAACAAAATCAATGGGGAAACTGCTTGTAGTACTTATTAGGAATTGCAAATCTCAACAAATGCGTACAGTTTCAAGCAGTAAAGTAGCTAACACACATATAACCCAATTTTGGTATGAAGTTATTTAATTTTCACTTCACTAAGTAGATATTAATSCTGAATACAGCAGAATAGCATATGTTGTTATGCCTTCTCTGTAGGATCATTCTCCCACTTCATTTATCAAGTATTCACGGTATCAGCTGTGACTGGCTAGGGGGTATTCTCACCCACCGGCCATCCTTGCTGTCCGATAGTATGGGACATTCTTCAAATGCATTTTATTAGTCAACAAAGTAGTAGTGGTGTACTGGCCAGACATTTTTAAAACATGGTGCTAAATTGGATGTGCTGCCTCTGATGTTATAGAGACATCAAGGCGATGTCAGAACTTGTCACTGTTAAACACATATATAGGTGTTATTAATTATTTTTAAAAGAATTGTGAAACAGATTTCTCATGACATAAATATCAAATAAAAAGCAACTCTGGGATATGGGTAAGTAACTTAGGAAGAACATCATGGGAGAAGAAGAATGGAGAAAAGAACAGAAAAAGAAGATGTAAAAAAAATGAAGAACTAATGCTCTTTGTGCTGAGATTTCAATTTTTATATCATTTTTACTACGTATCTTTTTATGCTCATGCTTAGAAAGTGTAAGTGTCCAAATTTTGGYCTCACCACTTCTGGAAAATTTCATTCCAGAGAGGCACTCAAAATTAGACATTCTAAAAATGGAGATATTTATAGTCTCACATGTCTTTTGGGTATCTAAGTTTTCTTTTTTCCAGAACATATTTACCAATTTCAAAGCCAGCATTAAACACTGTAAGTTGTTCTAATGGTTAATTGCTGTCACTGTTATAAATGTGTACTTTAATTCCCATTTGAATGTATCCAGCTCCAGAAGATTCTATTTTTACATCTTTTTATGTCCTTGCTCAATAAGACTGAATTAAACAGRCTGACCCTACATTATCAGAATTTTCTTTGCAAGAATATATTTATGTGCTATATACAAATAGATGTAAATATCTAACTAAAACCACCATCATTTTCTTTCCATTAATTTCTCAATACTTCATCCGAACTATTAGTCATTTTCACATCTCTTCTTTGACACCTCTCCACTATCTTAAAAGTGTAACTTTTTCAGTCCAGTAGTACTACATTATTGTTAAATAACATTCCAAGATGATTTTGGATCAACCCTTTTAATGGCAATGTAAAAAAAAATGATAAAAAAATTATTAAAAATGATAAAAATTGCAGAACATGGCCTTGCACAACAAAAGTAGTTTATAGGAAATCAATAATAAATATAATAATAATTAGCCTGTTTAGGTACCCTATAACAAGAATTTCCTAGTTTGTGATATTCTAGTCATCTTGTAGTGGAAAGGGAAGAAAAGGAGAGAGAAAAGAAAAAAAAAAAAAAAAAAGAATGATAAGGAAGAAGCAAAAAAGTGAAAAGAGCAGAAAAGCAGAAATGTAGAGGTGAGAAGAGACCATGAGAAAACTCCTAGTAAAGAGACATCAAGTTATGCTGTCTGATGCTGAAACAAGACATATGAGTAAAATAAGCAAAAGCAGGAAGGGAACCGAGTATTTTGGAAAAGGCAGCAAAAATTTGTCAACACATTCCTAAAGTCAGAGAATAGACTAYAATAGTGACCTTAGTATTTCTGACCCTTTCCAGAGAGCTAAACATCATTCTGAAAACTTCCACTGTTTTGTTCTCTGTATGAAGCCTRGATGGCATCACCCCTTGTCTCTGAAACTAAGGGGAGAAGGTAAAGCTGACAAGCTGATTGATTTACTTTAACAATTCAAATAATAAGAAAGCATATTAAAAATAATTTCCCCAATGTGTTGCTTACTCTATCTGCAGATTAAATCTGAGAGGAAAGATATGCAGCTACCAGCACAGGATAAAGGTGACCAGGAGCTAAGGATCATCAGAGTGAGAGTCTACCCAGTTTCTTTGTTATATGCTACAACAAGATGTTTTCACTGGCACACTTCTAAATTCTACTTAGAYGGTAGGATGTGATACTGAAGTTCATTTGTTTTGTTAATAAGATAGGAATACAACCTCTTCTCCCTTACCTTTTCCTTTTGATCCTTCTTACCTTATCAGCGATTTTATCACTACTAAGTTTGAGAAGAAAAAGATTTATTACTTTGTTTAACACCAAGTTCATATTAAAACCTTATGGTTGTTTTCATGTAGGTGAATAGCTACACGGATTGCCATCAGATATGCAAAACTAATCATGAGCCTTAAGAAGTAGAGCATATTCTTACTCCCATGCCAACAAAGATCCACTATAGACAATGGTAGGGAAAATAATATGAATGCCGGAGTCAGTAAATAAGCTGTATTTTCATATTTTTTGACTCAAGTAAATTGTCCAAGACAGTTTATTTATGCATATGCTAAATGTGGAATAGTGGCGTATATTCAAAGCTAGCTAGAGACACCTGTATGTCATGATCGAATAAGTCGTGAGGCCTATCTCAAGTATAAGGTTGCTGAATACTTTATTTTTATCCTCCTGATAACTACAAGTTAAATGAAAATGTTGCATAAAAATCAATTTACATTAATATATTCACAGTAGCATCTTTTCCTTTTTTATGTGTGTGTCATCTTGGACTTTGTCATTAAAGAAGGAAGCACAAGCTATTAAGTTGAAGGCTGCAGTACAGTCAATGAAGGGCAAATCTCCAGTGTATTGTGAACAACATCTTGGTAAACAAAACTCTTGATGAAAGAACTCTGGAAGTCACAGGTTGCTGTATGAAAAATAGGTCTACAGAGTGGCTCTTTCAAATTATCTCAAATATGTTCTGAATAACTTATTTATTTTCTTCTGATTTTACTATTTATCAGAWTGTATTTTAAAAAATAAGGCAAACAAAGTGAAAGTCAAACCCACTTCAAGTTAATCATTAGGAAATATCTTTAAAAAGTTGACTTTTCTAAAATATGTTGCTGACATTCATTTAATCATTTTTCTGATTCCTCAATAGCAAAATAAAGCCATACAACATAATCAAAAAATCATTTAATTTCTTGTTCATCAAACAACTCAACTCAGATATATCCCCATATGTAGGCGTTGAATGTCAAAGGACTGCTGTATAGATATATTAATTAGAGGAAACTAATCTCAATAGTCCAATAGATTTAATACTGAAAGTTATTACCTACTGAGAACTCAAGTAGAAATTTCTTCAAATCATAGCATATTCTAWGTTACATTGGAGTCTTCTTTTAAAGGTTACTTCCCAGCTAGCAAATGTATAATTGCTCCATCTGCCAGCCCTACAGCATTGCAGTACTGTCAAAAGTGCCATATGTGGAAAAGTCAGACTGTTGGCCTGTTTATCTAATATATGTATTCTGTAGAACCTGTGAAATCAAATGTTAACATCTCTCAACAGATCTCAAAATACATTAGGAATGTTTGTTTTTCTGTTTTTTTTCCTGTTGAACAAGCGTAGGTGATATGGAATAGTTAGTATGAGCTCATCAACTCTTTTACTATATCTTCAGCAAGAACAGTTCAGGAAGAGCAGTTCATTCTGGTTATGACTGTAGATCTGAGTTTTCTGAAGGAAATATACACTGAAAGAACCAATTTCTGAGTTTASTTTTAAGGCAGTATGAGTTTTGGCYAAAATAATTTGTGAAGYTTCTGGTCTTTTTCTYTACATCRTGTATATATCTGACAGCAAAATTTACATTTATAAAGTTATTATTATAAAGTAGCAATCCAGGTAAAACAAAATTAGTCTGAAAAGTCTGGACAAAAAGAAAAAAAAGCTGACTTCTAATTTTATTTGGCAATAAATGATGAACAAAGAGTCTTTGTGTTTGTCATTTTAGTGTCTATGTTTCTGTGTACAAGAGAGCACAAACTGATTAATATTTGTGAGTGTAATGTATTTCTTACATTTTGCACCTGACTTCASTGTAAGCTGAGTTACTAGAACAAAATGACATCTGAAAAAAAGAGAGATCTAGTTCTAAACTTTACTTTGAAAAAAATATGTGCAGATTTGATATAGTTTCCCTATCTTCTACTCTTCTGTGATTATATAGACACTCCCCAAACATAACCCCTACAGAAACATGATGTCATTTATTGACAGGCTCTAATGCTACATTATAGGTTTTAATTCAATAAAGCCATTCACTCTACACAAATATCATCTTCCTTTAAAAGAAGGGTTATAACCTAAGGCAGCAAGTTAATACGTATTTGCCCTGCTAATATATTTACAAGYCATTTCAACTACTTTGTTGGTGCATGAGAGAATCATATGAATACTAATTTCATTTAGAATGGCATTATGAAAAATGCTCAGTAGGAATCAAAGCACTTTTAAAAGACATGGGAAATAGTATCAAACTTTAAATCTATACTGGACTGTCTCCAAAGCAGGCGGGGAAAAAAAAAAAATCAACAGCTGATATATCAGCATGAATAAAAGACTACCACTCCCCTGTAATTCCTAGGCTCCATCCCAAAAATGCCCATCTGCAGTGCATGCTGGTGGATTATCCCCTGGGTCTCTGAGACGACTAAGTTAGGACAGCCAATTTTCTGCTTGGTGTTCATTCTTAGGGGTAGCTGYTCTGGTGGACTCTTATCGCATGGCTCTTGCACTTGCCAAATGACTTAAACTAGAAGTACGTTCCAGTATCACATGACACTAAATCAAGAGACGTGTGAAACTAAAAGAACAAGATTTGCTGTTTATTTACTGTTTYTCTCATCTCTTGTACCAAGCGCTATCTTTTACCAAGAGAAGAAATGCCACATTCCAGACTTACTTAAGAAGTATTTGTGAGAAATTTTCRTGGATTGACATTTTCATAATTTATACATAAAATCACTCTATACAAATGCACACTTGCACCCACACATASATAGAATCTGCCTCAATTCTTCGACAGTAAAGGGAGAATCTTTTTTCCACTCTCACCTTCTACTTAGATAACATCCCAASACTTCTACTTCTTTGGGCATTGTTTGGGTCCATTTTGTCTGTAGGACAGAGCAACTCTTTGAATATGTTTTAGATTTGRTGGTGAACTGAATCATACTTTTATGAAAAATAAGAACGCATTTTTCAGAACACTCATGTTATTTTCTATTCCACATAATATTTACTAAAAGGAGGATAGACTGCTTTTCTTTTTTCCCTAAGCATATTTAAGAACCGTGAGTTACTGTCAGTCAGAGTCTAGGAAAAATAAAAGCTCAAACACAGGGAAGAAAACAGTTCCACTTCCTCACTTATTTTAAAATTAGCCGCTTAGTTTCTCATTTGTGTAGCTAATACAGATATTTTTCAATGTGCAGCCAGTATACATCGAACAAGAATGTGCAATTCAGAGAAAAGATCTAATTCTGATGTCCCTTGAGTAATACTTCTGAACCATGYAGTGACACCATGTCAGAAATAGCACAGCTATTAAAAATTAAAACATTTTACATTGTAAAAATTAGATAAAAATCAACACTGAGATAAACAGAGATAGCCTTATTACTCTGAAGAACATAATTTCCCTCAAATAATACAAAAATCTGTCAYTTAAAACCAAGAAAAAACAATTGAATAGACCTTTAAGTGACATCAAAACTATGTTTTTATCACCATTTCCTTATTCTTACTAGGTCATACATTTCACTCTTTGTTTTTCTTTGCTCTTAAATTAGAATGTGTGATGCCTTTTCCCTCACTTACTGCACCCTTTATTTTCCTTCTGATTGTGACTCCTTAYATTCTCATTTCTCCTGACATTTCTCTTTCTTCCAGTTTAGATTGTGATGGGAAATCCAAACAGGAAGAAACAAACCCAACAACATAGAGAAGCACTGGCAGTATATGACAGAAATAACTATGGCTGCTCTTTCCACAGCTTTGTAGGACATCTTATGACAAACATATGCAGAATGTTAAAGATAGTGGCAGCAGGATGYTTTTGTTTTGCTTTTTGGGAGTGGCTTCTTTCCTTCCAGCTCCTGTGTATCACCTCKTAAACCAAAGCAGAAGATATCAAGCAGGAGAAAAAAGAACTAAAATTCATGAATAAAGAGCTAGAAGTTGAGAATTTTATCCCTCACRTTGAGAGCGGCTTACCAAAGTAGGTTCTGAAACAACACGGTGGCAGGGGCCCGTATGGACTCGTTCCTCAGCTTGCACAGCTAGGGTGACCCTGAGTCCCAGGCAGAATTTGTACGTGGTTCATTCCTCTGGCCCAAGCTCCTCTCCTTCCCAACTGACTCTGTTTCTCCAGAACAAAGCCCTCCGTCAAACCTCTCCAGTGTCTCGGACAGCTGCTAAATTTTCTGTGAGAATCAATTTTCTTCTCGTCCTCCTGTTGCATCCACTTTTGGGCAAATTCTTCTGGAAAAGAGAGAAGGAATTAGAGAAATTTGTCTACCAGTTTTGAGATCACTACCTGTTTTCTGCTGCAATGGGTCCTCTAGGGGAGAGCTGAAGACTGTTTCTGTTTGGTTTACAAGAAGAAAGTCCAAGGAGGTACAGGATGGACATACACTCATTTTCCCCTCTTCTTCACCCTTGTCATCAGAGAATGAGGAGAAACAAAACTCAGGAAGTGTGGGTTAGAYGAGTAGACAGTGAGGTGGATCAGGAAATGGCTGAAAGGCAGAGCTCAGAGGGTCATCATCAGTGGTGTGGAGTCCAATTGGAGGCCTGTGGCTAGTGGCGTCCCCCAGGGCTCAGTACTGGCTCCCATCCTGTTTAACTTCTTCATCAATGACCTGGATGAGGGGACAGAGTGCCTCCTCAGCAAGTTTGTTGATCATACCAAGCTGGCAGGAGTGGCTGGCACACTTGAGGGCTGTGCTGCCATTCAGAGAGAYCTGGACAGGCTGGAGAGBTGGGTGGAGAGGAACCTCCTGAGGGTCAACAAGGGAACTGCAGAGTCCTGCACCTAGGGAGGAATAAYCCTAGGCACCAGGACAAGCTGGGGGCTGACCTTCTGGAGAGCATCTCTGCAGAGAAGGACCTGGGAGTGCTGGTGGACAACAAGGTGACCATGAGCCAGCARTGTGCCCTTGTGGCCAAGAAGGCCAATGGTCTCCTGGGGTGCATTGGGAAGAGTGTTGCCAGCAGGTGGAGGGAGGTGATCCTGCCCCTCTGCWCAGCCCTGGGGAGGCCTCATCTCGAGTACTGTGTCCAGTTCTGGGCTCACCAGGACAAGAAAGACATGGGGCTACTGGAGAGAGCCCATCGTAGGGCTACAAAGATGATCTGAGGGGTGGAGCACCTGCCCTCTGAGGAACGGCTGCGAGAGCTGGGCCTCTTCAGCCTGGGGAAGAGCAGCCTGAGGGGGGATCTTATCAATGTGTACAAGTACCTGAAGGGAGGGTGTCAAGGGGGACAAGGTCAAGCTCTTTTCAGTTGTCCCATGTGACAAGACAAGAGGCAAAGGACAGAAATTGAACCACCGAAAGTTCTGCCTGACCATGAGGGGGAATTTCTTCTCTGTGAGAGTGATGGAGCCCTGGCACAGGTTGCCCAGAGAAGTTGTGGAGTCTCCTTCTCTGGAGCTCTTCAAGGCCCGCCTGGATGCAACCCTGTCTGACACGTTCTAGGTGACCCTGCTGAGCAGGGAGGTTGGACTAGATGATCTCCAGAGKTCCCTTCCAACCTTGCTGATTCTATGAAAACAGTCAGGGACACAGCCATGGGGTTGTTTCCAAGCTATGGAAGTAGTTGCTTCCTTGTCCCTTGTAAAATGTGTGCAAATCAAACCAGCTCTTTCTGATTGTTCCCTACCCAAACCTCCCACCTCATCTTGGAAATAAAGTCAATAGTTARGTCTCTCCTTTCTGCTCTTCAGAAAAGGAGAAGAACTCAGTAGTAGGAGGGAGATCAGCTTTAGATTACTGYAGAGGTTAGTGCACAGTATAGACACCTACTGTGGAGCAGAGAGGTACTATTACAGATTTTTAACTATATCATAAAAGTGATCCTGATTTATCTCTGTGAAGATCTAGGAAAGTGCCGTACTGAATAMAGCAGGACCCCTTCCTGCTCTGACACTGAAGCACATAGGCAAACCTGCAACCCTCCTTCCTTAGGCCACTCCAGAAGACATCCTGATAAAGTTCCTAGTTAGAAACCATTTATGTTTCCAGAGAGCCTGAAGAAGAAAAATTTTCAAACTTCACTTGTCAGGCAGAAGCACTGTTTTCTTCTTATACCATAGCAGCAGGATCATTCAAGTCCAGTTTTAGTCTATAAGTTAGGAGCTCAGCATCCAGTAGATCACAGGCGTGTGTGTGGCTGCTGGCCGAGGGCAGCAGGGTGCACCACTAACTTACACGGTTGCCACACTGTATGGGCCTCTTCTCTTCAACTTAGTATTTTCTTCACGTTCTCCTATTAAAGGCAACATAAAATGTTGTTTCCAGAAATACTGTAAAACTAATTGAAAAAGACCCCTTCTTAAGAAATTCGTGCTCAGCACTATCTTTCAGAATACACCTGGCTGTAAAAGTGTGTGGCATGCAAAACATTTCTGCTAGATTTTCAAGTCAAAACATTCTCCTAAAAATCTTTCCAGAGAAGTTTATTTTTTGAAAACCGATATTAGTTTAAAATTAAAATGACCACTGAAGAAGCTTCACGCTTACCAAGTAAACTGGAGACCAATGCATTCAGCTGAAGTTAAGTTTCAGATGGCCACCCTAACTCCGGGCTTGTTTATTTCTGTTTAATTTTAATTCCTTCCTTTCCTGTCTCCAAAGGAGGGGAAAAAAAAAAGGTCTTGATAGCATTCTGGAACTTATAATAAAGTCTTGATAATGTAAATATTTGGTGACCTTTTTTCATAAGAAGTTAATATATAAAGCAGGTAGTTTAATCTATTTGGTGGGTCATATCATCCAGTGGGACCCCTCAAATTTTATTGCACAATATCGAGTCACAATGAAGTYAAAAACATTCACAAGTTAGGGAATGATAGAATACAGATTGTCTGCAAAGCCATAATTTAATCCCTCTGTGTGTWTCATTATGATAATTCTTTAGCTATGTAATTATACAGCATTTTGTTCCATATTATCATACATCGTTCCTGCAGAGGATGGGCTGTGCTTGGTTAATGAACTGCTAGTCACATGCAGCTCCATTTTCATGTGCAGCCTCAGTTACTGCACCGTATTCAAACCCTGCTCTGAACATGGAATTGTTAACTTCTTCATGAACTTTTCAGCAGGGATCATTTATATCCTGGTAGATGTGTGTTTCATAAATTTAAACACGCAATACCGCTGTTAATTGTGAGTGGAGTATTACTGTGATTAAACAGAGAAGGGACAGGACTGTAAAAATCAAAGAATTTACTATATTTCCATGATCAGTCTAAGAGATAGAGAATCTGACTTTTCAGATCGCTTTGCATTTTATTTAAATGTATTTAAAATGCAAATGCATTGAATTCTGTTGCAGCTATCAGTTCCTCAGCACCGAGCTGCCAGCAACTGAGAAACACCCAGCTAATAATTACCTTTGCATTAAACGACTTCGCGGGAGTCACAGAAACGCTCGGCAGAGGGGCAGGTATTGCTCAGGAGCGGGACTGCCATCACTGTGCAGCTGCTCTCGTCCTTCTGGCCGCACCTGCCTCAGCGAAAGGCCGAGATCCCCCAGCGGGGCTCCCGCCGGGCCCTGCGATAAGCCGGAGCCGCGAGACCCCGCGGCGCCCGGCTGAGCCCGGGGCAAAGCCGCTTCCCCAGTGCCGCGGCCCGGGCAGGGGAGCGAGCGAGGGCTGGTGGACAGCCGAAATCTGCTCAGCACCCCAGGAAGCTTGTTCCTGCTAGAGGTGGCAAAGCCACTCTGAAAACGGCGGAAGGAACCTGTTTTTTTTTTTTTTTAATAAAATTATATTCAGCTGCTTTTTCTGTCGTGGGAAGCTAGTGTACCTCTGGCTACCATGATCCCAAGATCGAGTGTGAATGCTCCTGCACTGAGTAAATATGTCATTGCGAGTTTCCGAAGAAAGGAAATCCCAGCATAAGTAACATTAAACTCCAAAAGGCAGTTACTAGGCAGAAAGCCAGTATAAAAGCAGGCAGTAGGGAAGGGTGAAGTGGCCTCTGGCTTGGAACAGTTCTTTTATCAGTTTTGATAATGCCTCTTTGAAGGTGGAATAAAGAATAAGCCTGACAACAAATTTAGATTAAAGTAATTTACATAGAGAAAATAGGTCATGAAAATCTCTGAGTYGCAGTGATTAAATTGCATTGTAATTGATTTAAAATGGAAATTCAAATTTCTGAATCCTCGCGCTTAAATTTCATTGCAATAAAAGATTTTATTAAAAAGAATTGGAACAATTAATGCTTATAAACCGAACTCAGATCATTTCCTCAAACTGGAACTGAACTGGAACAATTATTTTGGAGTATATATTGAAATCTAGCTGCAGCAAAAAATATTTTTTCCCTATAATCTGTTCAGAATGCAGATTTAACTAAAAAATTATTTGTCCTATTAGGGATCTGTTCAGCACAGGGACTGTTTTCACCTACTGGTGCTTCAGGACAACATCAAATAGCAGACTCTTGCTCTGCCGTTTTTTTCTATCTCTGCGTTGCCAGCAGGCGCAGCACCACGGCTGTGTGCCGGTTGTACGCCGCTCTGCAGATCGCAGTACCGACCTCTCTGTCATGGCAACTTTTTGCGCCTGCTTGATGTGAACTATGGCAAAAAGCTACACAGCTCAGCAGATCCCAAAGGGAGAAGACCGCCCCTGTCTTCCAGCTTTGTATCTCCACAGCAAGAGGTCGTGGCAGTGAACTTCCTCCACCACAGCCCCACTGGTTTACATTGCTGTGTATACACATAGAGGCTGCTTTTCTTCTCCTTATACTCTTTGCAGAATTAGTAGAGGATGAGTGGAGATTTCTCATTAGTCCCACAGCTGAAGCCGTTCTGCAACAACACTGAGGACATTCATGGTGCTGGGGAGCGAAGCACTTTCCATCTTCTTATCTGCATTCACCAGTGTTAGGGAGTTGGGAGAGAAATTGCAATGACATGCTAAAAATGCAAATGACTCAAAAGCTCTTACATGGAAACAAAGAAAACCCCGGAGATTAAATCCCTTCATCCCRTACTGTCAGATGACCCTTTCCATTATAAAATGCTGTCTTTCCYAAATTTGTTAAAGTACTGGTGCAGGCTGAACCAGATCTGAGCTTGACAGTCTTCAGGCACAGCTGAACTTGATCTGCAACAGAGCTAAAAATGTATTAGTTTGGTTCTCTGATTTACACAGATCATTATTTTGGCTGCTCCTTTTCCCGTAGTACAAATCAAGGGRAAATTGACAGAAAATTATTTCACACTGTACTCAAAACACAGCACATTCCCTCCACTGAAAGCTGAAGAAAATCTGAACATAAAAAATAGCCTGTTATCCCTTTTGGGGATAATGCTTTAAGTATTTTTGATGCTTTTATTTCAGTAACATACCAATAGTAAGCTTACAATAAGGGGAAGTGAAAATGCTCTTGWGTCTGTAGAGTTTGCCCATTCCTATGCTGGTGCCTCCATTTTACTGCCTTTGCGGCTGACAGGGTAGAGTACTYGCAGAGTATAATAGTTATTATTTACATGCTGATAAGAGGGGAAAAGGTAGGCAATGACCGACAAATGACTTGCTCTATTACAACTCCTGAAGCATGGTCTCAGTTCCCGATACGATGATATTAGATGAGTTCCTACTCGCTTTTACCATGATATATCTAAAAAACAAACACAAGAGTATTTAAAATTACTCAGGCCTTTACAACACAGGATGCTCTTCTCATCTGGATTGGTTCTGTCCCTGTGTGCAGTGGTGGTCCCATGTAGCAACCACTTCTATAAGTATATGAATGTCTCAACAAAGTAGTTATTCTTAGAAAACTAAGGCAAAAGTGAGTCATGGAAATTATTTCTCTTTACACAGTAAAATAAAAAAAAGTCATTCAAAATCTTAGTTTGAAGCTACAGTGAATTTGCCTGAGTATATCAGATAAAAAGAAAATAAATTTATTAGTTGTATAATTTCCATTCTACATTTTACCTTTACAGCACCTGWCACTGTTCCTACTAAATTCACTCGAATTCTAGACATTGACTTAGATATCAAGATAAACATACATTTTATGGTTACATAATCCTCATTRTTTGTCTAGTTCTGCATGCATTTAACTACTGTTGTTATTATATGTTTTTCTTTAAATGAAAACTAAGATTTGGATAGCTGAAGTATAAACATACTAATCACTATTAGGTGTCCAGAATTATGCATAACTGGTTCAATAGTCAAATAGAATTAATCTCCATCTGTAATGATTTTGGGATAAAATCATCTATTCCTAGAGGGACACACTGAAACAAGTTAGGAAGCTTCTAAATAGAACTAGAGACTTTCCTGTCAGTGCAAACAGCTGACTGACTTGAGACTTACTGTATGGCTCATTTTTAAGACTGGATCCTTAAAGTGAAGTACCAAAAATTTTGGAGTTAACTTATCAGTATTTTAGTCACCTTAACTACACACCATTTGCAGGCATTGGAAAAAAAATTAGTTTTCTAAGTTCTTGCCTCTACAGAAATTGAGACCATTTACTTATTTGGCTAAATGTAAGTTCATGTGCCTTATTTTGCACAGCCAGATTTAAAAACACTAGTAACACCAAGTTCATAAGACTTCTCTCACATTTCCCTATGTCCTGTTAATCCCCAAACTGGCAGCAAAGACGGTGACTCTTTTATGGAATTTTACAAATTTATTTCCATTTAAAAGAATAGTTAACATACTTTCATGTTAACTGGGTAGAGTGCACCAGACATATACTACACAATGCACGAATATATTAACTAAGCTAGTGAAAACAGGATATAACATATTTCTGTATTTGTGCTAAATATTTAGCAAAAATGAATAGCAAATATATGACACTATGTTTCAACAGATATGTTTGTTTTTGTAAGCAATAAACCATGTTATTTCATTTACAATGAATTTGCAGGAATTCGTTACTTAGGTCTTTCATAGAATCATAGAATGGTAAGGTTGGAAGGGACGTCTGGAGATCATCTAGTCCAACCCTCAGCGTAGCCCCATACAGAGGTTGAACCCGTGACCCTGACATTAGCAGCACCACACTCTAACCAACTGAGCTAAACCTGCCCCAGACATTGTTCTGTATATTTGTGAAAACTTCATAGATTTCATAGTTCACTTAACAGGAGAAATGCTAAAATCCATTAAACAGTACTGAATGCCGGGTGAAGATTTTGAAGTGCTTGAAAGTCTCTTAATTTAGAGATGGGATTTTCAATACTCCAAGTGAATTAGAAACACAAGCTTTCATATTCTACTCAAGTCTCAGCTCCTTATGAAACATGCTACTAAAGTTTTCAAAACTTACAGAGTGGAAAACTGATCCAAAGGGGCTAGTACAAATTCACAGTCATCACCAAATCACATGCAATATCTCATATCTTGCTACAGACAGAAGGAAGCACAACACATAGTTGAAGCTTAGAGTTTATGGTTAGTCAAAGTAAAATTTTAGTCCATTTAAAATTTTAATAGTCCAAATTAGCTAATTAATACAGATGGGCTTCATAATAATAATAATACAGTTATCAGTTAAAACTGTGATATCAAAAACCTCTCACATTCCTACTGTTGCCTTTTTTTCCTTGGTGTTATGGACTCTTCCAGTGTCCCTGAGGAAGACAGCTTCAAGTCTTCCTCAGGAAGAACCAAGGGGGATTGCAGCATCCTCTGGTCTTTGCTGAGAGGAACCTGATGTTGATGGAGGAGGTTTCTCCCTCCTTAGACCCGGCCCTACCACAGGCTATTTCTGCACCTCCACTCAATTCCCTCAGCCCTAGGTAGCCATCGTGCCAAGTGCCACCAGTTCTGTCCAAGGCCATCCCCATGGGGCATTGCAGGGCCAGGGGTGGCTACCAGGAATAGCAAAAATTACATTTACAGGGCTGCACATCTGGTACCAGAACAAGGAAACATCAAACAAAATTGGTAGAAGCTTCAAAATAAACAAAAAGAGGTTGTTCTCCAGAGTGCACSTGTTTTGGGGGACATTGTAAATACTAAAATTAATAGGGGTCTCAAAGTGATTATGAGGATAAGGACAGACTGTTTAGGCTGTAAATAGAAAGATATCATTTGGAAATCAGAAATTAATTGAGCCACAAATTAATGGAAGCTGGGARAGTAGTGCGATATCTGTACTGTGTGCCGCTGTTTTCTTACTTATAACTAAGCCTCCACTGCAGACAACATTTGTCAGGGTGGTTGGTTTGACAGAAGATTCGTCTGACCCATACAATTCTTCTTCCACTCTTATGGCTTGGAGGAATAAGAATTTAGCATGTTCTGTAAAAAAGCTATTAGTATGATAATAAGTATTATGAAACAATTCAAAATGTATTCAAATCAGCTTAAAAATGAAGTTCTTATAGACACTATTCATGGTCTGAGCCATTCCATGTGTAAACTGGATTTGTAGAATTATGTAAAAGTAAAATCTTTTCCCAAAGAGTGAGTGACCAGGCTTATAGAGTGGTCTAGTAACTAATGAGACAAAACCATCGGGAGCAGTAGGATGYTAAAATATGTAATATGTAGCCCATAATAAGCTTAATAGAACAGAAGAATTCTACGTAAAATGAACTATTCATCCTACTTACTCCAGCTTTACACATTATATTTCCATTAACTCATGGAGAAGAACAAAGAAGTTCATGTGTTTTAAATGCTGGGGACAACAAAAAAAAAWTTTGTTCAATTTACACCACTGAAATCAATAATATTACATTGGTCAGAAATGAGAATAAGGAGGAGCAGAATTGAGACAAATGTTTTAATGTTTCTCTGAGTCTCTAAAAGGAAATTTATGTCAGATTAACTATATTCCTGTTACAGAATATGCAGTTTGTGTGCATATTAATTAATCCATAATATTTCAGATTTATGAAGATTTCCACTTGCCCTAGACATGCAGAGAGAAAGACGAGATAAAGGCACTGTGGTTTAATTAGGTTTCAGTGTATTAATTCATCTGAGAGCTATCTGGCAATAACTCAAATAGTGAAGGCTGTGATTCTTTTTTTTTTTGTTTCTGTCTGGCTGAGAGATTGTCATGATTGTCCACTTGCCCACCAGTTGAATATCCTTTTAATATGAAGGTCTATCAACACAAGGCACTTCCATCAAAAAGGCTGTTGGTCTTTTGCCTAACMATTCATTTAATTTTGCAGTTAGTTGTTTCCTAACAACACGCTGAAAGATTATATTCTCTTTCTAAATATAGTCTATATTCTTTTCATTATTAGTCTTTGAAAAAATCAGGTAACAGCTGTTATTTCCAAACAAATTCATACTACCTTTTCTCAATAAATCATGMGCTTTTGGGGTGGTCAAATCAATAAAACTTAGTTTCTCCCTATCTTACCTTTTTCTGCAGCTTTTAAGAATACTTTAGTCACACCTGGGAGAATTATTTCTACCCACCGTAGTTCTCTCTGGCCTATGATGATTACAGGCCCGTTTATGTGGTGTGGCTGAAGTAGGCTGGTTGCATGCATAAAACAGATGCCTACTGTTTACTCACTAAAACCTAGACACAAGTGCACTGAAATTGCGTAACTGGTGACAATGTGTAAGCATTTTACAACATCTTAACACATCTTAACAAAATAGCATTTTGTAGCAGAGCTAAGCCATAACTGCAAAAGGGCAGAGACTTGTGATATAGGAATATAGGCTATAGGTGCAGGAAAATA
This sequence comes from Rhea americana, assembly GCF_003343005.1. NCBI lineage: Eukaryota > Metazoa > Chordata > Aves > Rheiformes > Rheidae > Rhea > Rhea americana. Next base: position 2,079,532 of record NW_028185184.1, read on the forward strand.
AGYGCAAGAAGTAAAGTCTACAGGCAGGAAACACAACCAGGGAAACCAAAGTAATCCTTCAGAAAGGATTCCCTGTAGGGAGAGTGTCCAATGGTATCAGAATAGCCTGGCAGAACAAGCAGGAGCCCTAGAATCACAGAGAAGTTGAGGTTGGAAGGACCGCTGCAGAGTGTCTGATCCAACCTTTGGTTGAAATCGGGGCCTCAGATTSGTTTATCCAGACMTGTCAAGCTGAGTCTTGAATATTGCCAACAAGAGACATTCCACCACTTCTCTGGGAAACCTAACTCAATGTTTAACTTGTTTAACTTGTTCTCACAGTGAAGAATTTTTTTACTTCCAAGTAAAATTTCCCCAATTTGTTCTTGTCGTGTACCTCACCCTTGTGAAGAGGGTATAGCCATCTTCTCTACAACTACTTTTTAAGTATTGGAAGATTGTGATTAGCTCTCCTCTGGAGTCTTCTCTTCTCTATGCTGAACAAACCTAATTCATTCAATCTTCCTTTGTATTTAAACTTCTAAACTATTTAAATTTCTCTAGCTCTTTAATCATTTTGGYGGTCCTCCACTGGACCCCCCTAGTTTTCCAGTGTCTTTTGACAGACRAGACCAAACTGGACACAGTATTCCAGGTGTGGCTGAAGAGGTGCCAAGTGGAGTGGAACAGTCACATCCCTTGATCTGCTGGCTGTACTCTTGTTGATGCAGCCCAGGATACRTTTTGGCTTCATTGCTGCAAGGGCACATAGTTGGCTCGTGTTCAGCTTGTTGTCCACTGGGATGCCCAGCTCTTTTTCAGCAGCGTTCAACTCTAGCCAGCACAGCTGCTTGAGATTATTCCAGCCCGGGTGCAGAACTTCATGGTGGTACGTCCTTCTAGTGAATCTACGTCTGCGTGTGCACCYGTGTCTGTGTGTGTCGGTGTGTGTGTCTGCGTACTGCCGAGCTCTCCAAGTGTTGCTGTCTCAAAGTATTCGATCATATGAGCATATAAACGGTGCAGATTTGTATCACCTCTCGAGCCTATCCGTGATGTGACCTTAACCAGAATACAAGCCTAGGTTTCTAATTAATGGGGATAGAGAAGACACTCATACCTTACCCTAAATTATGGGAACGCAACCTGGAAGCCCTTGGCAAACCTCACTCCCCTGACTGCTATTTCTTCAGCTGTTCATACTGGCCATCTGTCCCGATATTAGCAGACCTGCTCTCTGCTTTCAGCATCAGGGTAGAAAGTTTAAGTCATTGCAAAAGACTTTTGTTGTCTCCAGAATTCTTTCTCTACCCTAGGGTTGTGTGTATGTGAGAAAACCATATCACTTTAGGATAACCTTCCCCAAGGCAAAGTCTATGTCTTACCTGTTGTAGACTAAATTATCCTCCCATATCTTCAGCTACTCAAATAAAAATATGCTTTTGTTCTAGAAGTAAAAAATGCTGCTCACTTACCTACAGCTTCTTCCAGACTCAGGTAGGAAAATCATAGTATGTATTATTTCTTTAAAAACAAAGAGGAAAAGGAAAATCTTGCGGTCTTTTCTAGAACATAGAAACAATTCTATCTGAAAGAAATCATTTCTCATTTCTGTGGGAATTCTGTGGGCTTCTGCCTGTTTCCATTCTCCCTTCACAACCCATAAACAGTAGAATTATCTGAATGAAGCAGCCATTTGACACTGAAAAGAAAGGTGTATTTTGCCTTCATCTTGAGATAGCAACAGGCAGTTGTCTGACTATCCTCTTCATTCATACTTTTCAAGTTTGCAAGATGTAAGATGAATCTGTTTTTTTCCTTCTTTAAATTACAAGTTAGACTTATAATAAAGTTTGGCTGTTAAAGATTTTTTTTTAAGAAATAAAAAAAAAATTTTGAAAGGTACCAGAGTCCTTTAATTTTGTTTCTTGATAAGCCACAGATCCTTTGAGCTGTAAATCAACATTGCAGGAAATACTCACACCTCAGTTTATAATACTCAGTCTATAGAAAACTAACTTGATCAGTTTGTTATATGTAAAATTGATTTGAATTTGAGAAAAAGAACTTATCTGTAAAAATGATTTAAGAAAGAAAAAAAATAAAATACACCTCTGAAGTATTTGAGATGTTCTCCATTTCTTTCTGCTGTGATTCCTCTTTCCTGTTAAAGATCATCTTTTTTGTCAACAGGCACTCCAGAAGAAAAACCTGAATATATACATTCCTGTTTTATACATACATTCAAACAAAAAAGGCAGAATAGAATTTCTTTTACAGTAAGGTTCTTTCTTTTCCTCTTTTCAACCTACCTCAAAAAAAAAGAAAGAAGAAGGAGGAAAGAGGAAAGAGGAAAGGGGAAAGGAAAGGGGAAATGGAAGGGAAGGGAAGGGAAGGGAAGGGAAGGGAAGGGAAGGGAAGGGAAGGGAAGGGAAGGGAAGGGAAGGGAAGGGAAGGGAATCCAGACAGTAATTGGCAATAAGTGTTTTGACCAGGTAGTGATGGTTCTGCCAAAACTGTGTGCTAAAGAGCATGACATATCATGAAAGGAAAGTCCTTTAATCTTACTCTGTGATACCAAGTAATATCACTTGGAAATGTTTTGATTACATTTCATCTAAATTCTCTTGGCCAAATTGTATGGTAACTAGAAATGAGGCAAACCAGCAAAAATAAATAAAACTGCTCGTTGCCCTTCACTGCTGATTATTAAAACCTCATTTATTTGTAAAACACTTCAATGAAAGATTTTTTTTATTCACTTTGAAATTGTATACAGAATAGTTAATAGGAATCACTGTTTGTAAATATGTTCGGATAAACCTCTCAATTTTACTGCATGTTGAGAAAAATGATGGGAAAGAAAGGTACTATATAGAAGAGGGAGGGAAAATAGAAATGAACAACGTTAATTGTGCCAGTAGAAGCAGAGTTTTAACGTAGAGAAAGACAAGATCTATTATTAACTTAGTATTAATCTCATAGCACTCAATAGAAGGAAAACAACTTTTTTTCCACATTTTAGTAGCTTATTTATTTATTTATTTGCTTTTCCTTTTAATCAGTAGTCCTTGGATTTATTGGGACACTGTAATTTGTCAAATATAAATACTTATCTATATCCATAAGGGAACACAAGGATCTCTTGTATGAACTCACGTCTCACCAAGGAAATGTAGCATCAAACATCAATTATGGAGGAAGGAGCAGAATAGCCACATTGTAATTCTCCTCTAGATCTGAAAACTTTTGAAGATATGCATGGACATATATCAGACGTATTTAGGCAGAGAGGACTCTCTATTGCAGCAACCCTTTCCCAGATTTTCCCCCAAATTTAAGGGGATATGCTTGGACTTAAATCAGAAGCAAAACTTGCAAGACAATCCCTTCCCCAGCCTTTGCACACTACTCAGGTTCTTAAACCTGGTATGAAGCTTGTGTTTTTACGTCCCTGTATACCAACAGAAGAAAGATTTGCTTCACTTACAGCTTCCAAATCAGTAAAATGCTTTAACAGACACTACAAGCATATGAGTCATCCCATTGATTTTAGCACTCATGCTCAAATGCAGGCATGTTCTTAAGTACTTTGTTGAATGAAGACCTTAAACTGCATTTAAGGAGCTCGTAAACCCAGTTAACACTGAAAACTAATATTAAATGCATCAATAAATAGTAAAAGATCAGATTGTTCCTTAATATCACATTACAGAGCAAATATTTCTGGATATTAACTTGGCCTCAAAATGGGTAGACTGAAAGAAAATTATATTAAATAGTGGAAAATTGTACAAGACTGAATTCACAGTGGGAAGTCGCCCTAACAGACATGTATTTCTTGAGTAAAATGGGTATGTTTTTATTGAGACTAACATTTAAAATATTGTCCACTAATGTGGTTCCATTGCTCATGCAGAATCCAATATCTATTTATTCTGCACAGAGGTTACAAGAGRCGTCTATTTACTGAAGCCAGTTCAATAACTGAATGCAGAAATGTGTATATTTACATTTATTCACAGTAATCTATCATTTAGCCACTTGTACTGCACAGAGCATTGCTATTGAAATATATTGCTTTTTCTCTATATAATTTTCTCCTGTCTTGTTTCATGTAGACTTTCTATTACATTTCTTGCGTCAGTCTCTTCCACCCCTCTAATTGCTTCTCTTACCAACAAATTCAGTGTTAAAACTCAGTTGACTCTTTCATAAACATCTGCTGAGAGGTTCAGCTTTTCCATTTCATTAAAATAAAATAGACAAGAATGCAGAAGAAAATCCAGACATAACTGAATCTAAAAATACCCCCACCACAAACACACACAGGTACCGYGCAATGTTCCTAGTAATGCTTGGTAATGCTTTGTTCACTTTGGATCAGGATCCAGGAGGCACCAAATCAGAATATCACTAGGCATGGTTTTTAYGCTCCCTGGGGTATTTGACCTCCCATAGAAAGTAGGAGAAAACCAGAGTTATCAGCCTACTCTTATAGAGGTAAACATTTAAATCATGGCCTGCAAACATTCTTCTTTCTTCCCGGGGGGGAAAAAAAAAAGGTTTTCCAGAAGATAAACAAACATTCATAACCCAAAGTACTTACTTAAACCGAATAAATTTATTAGGTGCAAACATCCTACATTTTGATAATTCCTTCTCTTTTTAAATTATTTCTGCTGTGTCTTGTAAATGTATCAAGTGCGTTAAATTCTGCAATATATTAAAAGCAGAAATTCCTTTCTATTTTCTTTTTATATGTTTCATCGTTTCCTTTACTGACTTCTGCTGTACGGGCAACCTTTTGCCAATGATCCTTTGAATTAAAAAGAAACATTACTTTATTTATTACACACACACATACACAGAGAGAGAGCCCAAAGGACAAGTTAACTTGGCCAAGGACATTTCACAGGACAAAGGACAAAGGACATTTCTCAGTTCTCACATGAGGAAAGCAAATAGCACCTATACAGTCTTAGTTCAACTTAAGAGGTTTCTCTGCCTCACCCAGAGATCAATAATCAGTCTTCTGCTGGTTTTAGGGTCWCCATGGCCTCTTAAATTCTTTTGTTTAACATGTAAACAAGATGAATAAGCGGTGAATCAACTTGCCTAGGTGAGCGATTTCACTGAGGAACGTAGAGTATCTGTATAAAGGTTAGATTTCATACCAAGAAACAGTGTTCAATTTGTACTTTTCCTGTACATTGGAACCATGATTGCACTGGATATTTTACCATGATGTCTATGTTAACAAACAGAGTTCAAGGAAATACTGAACTCACTCACATTTTTCTGTGTCTTCTCATTGTTTAATTTTATCCACACTGACATGACTCCAATCTTTCTCAAACTGGTGTAAATTAGTGACAATTCTATTTAATGGAGTTACACTGACATAGGATCACCAAATCCCATGGCTCTTTTCAGCTAAAAATGTGATTGTGTCATATTTCTGAATTCATCTTCACAAAAAGGCAGAAAAAATAGCTAATAAACTTAAAGCGAAAATGCAGACTGTAATTTATTTAAAATGTTTCTCTGTTGGTCATTGACATTTTGATCTCCTTAACAATTTGTTTTCTTGTTGGTAAAATTATCATAGAAGTTTCAGATAAATGGATATTTTACTGTCACAAATTGCTAGTACAGTAATGAACTGTCAGGCTGTTCTTAACATATTCCCATTTGACTTTCCTTTAGCTATTAAATTAACTAATCACTTGTACTATGGATTTCTAGCTTTGAGTATGTGTTGATTAAAGATCAGCATGCATGGTAGTTGGTCACCTGCTTGTAATTACAGCTCTGAGGCTTCTTAGCTGAATGAACAGAGTCTGCTTCTGAATATTGGAAGTGGTTTCTTTCCTCATYGGAACATGACTCTCAAGGATGGCATTGACATCCAAAGCCAGATGTACTTTGCTTCTGGCAACAAAGAGTGGAGGAGTTGTTTTATCCAGAAATGAACTCTATGGGCAGGCAAATTATGCTCAATGACATAGCTAATACAGGGATTTATGTCTCCAAGGTCATTGCCAGCGCATGACTTACACTCCTTGGATAACTGCCTAATGAAAGCTATGGGTTCTGATGATAAAGTCATTTTTCTACTATTGTATATTTTTGTAGCCCCTTTCTAGATTGAAGCTGCTTTTCTACCAAGTTGCCAACATATGAGGATGCTTCATTTGCTAAATCCCCTGCCAGGACTACTTTAAAAAGTATAARCACGTAAGATTTTTTTTTCCTTTTAAAAGTTTTAATTATTTTTTTAGGTGTTGGTCTAGTGAATTCTGCATATACTATAAATGCAGAAGATGGGAATCTTTTTTGCTCATTCAAGTCTGGTCTGTGTTCTGCAGGCCATCTGGCACTCACTAGCCAAAGGTATAAAGGAGAAAACAGGCATAACTTGCAAATGCCTATTAACATATCATCATTCATTMTGCTTTAAAAAAACACCCTAGGAATTTCTTTCTGTCAGTGCAAGTTTCTCTTTTGGGCTGTTTTGTTGCTTGAAGAGAATTCATAAGTTCACAGTGTTTATGACCTAAGAATACAAATGATGCAACTAATATCTCAAGTCATGAGGCTGTGAACAGTTTCATCAAAAAGTGAACAGCTCTACTCGAGCAACTCTAAATTCCACTGTCATTTTTGAAGAAAATTAAAGAAAAATCCACTCTAACTGCCACTGGAGGCATAAAATTCGTATAGAAGTCCTAAATAAGACAGGACAAGTTCCTTATTGCTGTGAAACTCAGTTAACTAGAGGTTCTCGCTAAAGTGGGAGTCAAGACAAATGTCACACTCTTGGCACTGATGAGTTCCTAAGCGTATGTGACAGTTTGCCACATTTTGCTTATGTTCTATGAACTGTTGGCTGAAATCAGCTTAACTACCAGACAGATACCATTGTCATGATCATTCAGCAAATACTATTATTATGTTGTCAGAGTCTGAAGCTAAAAAACATATATGCCAACTTACACAAAAAAATATTATTAGAGTAGTTTACAGAACAAACAGAAGAGTTTGCATATTCAGTCAGCAGCAGCATAGCACTGTTTGTGCCAGGGTGCAGCAGGGCGGGCTGCTCCCTGAAGGAAGGTGAGCCGGGAGCCGAGTGCAATAGCAAGGCCAGCAGGGTAGTGGCTCCATACACAAGGGCAAGCCCCACCGCTAAATGATGGGAGCAGGGCAGGTCCCACAGAGGAAACTCGGTTCTTCCAGGAGTTCAGACCTCCAGGCACATCCGTGGTGATGAAGCAGGTCCAAGAGCAAGTTGGGAGATCAGTCCACATGCCAGGGCCAAATTCTGGGTCAACCAGCTGCACAGGCAGGTGCCACCATGGCTGCGATATAGACAAAGCTCAGATGGGACAAGGGCGCAAGACTCAGGTTAAAAGCAGCTCCTGTTAAGAYATCATTTTTTTTTCATCATCCATCCAGCCACAGATGGTCACATACATTTTACGTCCAAAATGTATATTTTACATCCAAAAGAAACCAGGCTTCTGAAGGGTTTCCTAAAGATYCTTCTAGCAATAAGCAGTTATGCCTGCATTACAGTCACTGCAACTCAGGTAAGATTTATTGAGATTGATGTGGTGCAGGAAACCCAAACCCAAGTGGCAAGACTGAACTTGGTGATTTTTACAAAATTAGGAGACAATGTGGATTCTACCACCTCATTTAGTGGTGTCTGTGTTGYTGTGTTTTGTGAGGCAATTCCCTTAAAATGGTACAAAGAATGTTATTGAAATCTGCAAGAGTATACTATTGGTATAATACCTCTAACTCAGCAACTTTCCAGGGATGTTTTCTTCTTGGAATTTGGGCTTTCATATGAGGGCTGGGATTTCTGGAAGATAAGCTTGCTTGAACACTGCGGTGGGCAGCTCTGTTCTACAACTGCTTTTGCTATCAGGAACCTCCTAGGGTATAATCTTAAAAATACCAGGATTTCATTTGATAGAATTTGCCATCAGCAAGGAAATCGTCATGCAAGGGCCCAGTAAATAGTACTGTTTATTAGAAGGGAAATATAAATATTTGTATTTAATCTATTGTAACTCCAAAAGATAAAGACACTTGGAAATTTGTCAGTATATCCAACAAAAATAAACTACTCACATCTTTAGCTCTACAAAGTACTCAGAGTCCTCTCATGAATTGCTTGTGTTCAAAAATAAATATCCTTTCTTGTTTTTCTGGTATTTATATATCTGGTGCTAAAATAAGAAAATGAAGGTGAACTTTTGACATCATTGTAGTCTGTATCTGAAGGTAGTGTACAAATCTGAAAAAAAAAAAAAAAGCTTTTAAATGTCTGTTTGTTTATTTTCAGTCTTTTCCCTATCACTTACTATGTTCCAAATCTATGAAAATCAAATAAACATATCAAATGTCACCAGTTTCTGTTTAATGTCTATTTTATTCTGCACAGAGGTTACAAGAGGCACCACATAAGGTTTCAGGTATATCTCTATTAACTTTGTAACCTCAATTAAAGCTTGTAGTATTACTATGCTGAGCTGCTTCTGAAGTATCAACAATGTAAGTACAATCTTCAGACAAAATAAGTACAATTTTCAGGTACTGAAAGTATGATTTTTTCCAGATGATCATGTTTCCTACTCAGGTGAGCCATCTGCTTTATCAGCTAATGGGAAATARTGAAAAGATGCCCTGAAGACAATGATGCTCTGTTGAAAATTTTAAAAATACACTGTACAAGTGTTTTCAATAGTTACCCAGCTTGTAGTCTCTCTTGTGGCTGTCAGCTGAGAGATTCATTTATATGACAAAGTGACAAAAGAAGTTAGCATCTCCATTAGGTACAAAAATAAGACCAAAACAAATTGGCTTGTAAAGTATTGAACCTGTCTCTAGCTATCAGCTCAACATGATCAGGCAGCTTCCAAGGTGTAGCACTTGCAAAAAATCCACAACATTTTATTCTTCAAAATGTAATTATACTGATGTAAAATGTTAGTTAGCTTATACCCTACACAGTTGCAATTTTCTTTTGGTTACTTAAAATCTGAATAAGCACTGAACTGATTTATATGGAGTTTTTCTCATATTTTCATTGACCTGAACTCACTGTCTCAATCCTATAAAAGTATATTGTTTCTTACAATATAATTCATACAGATAGTGAAAGCTAGTCCACTTACTGACACATAGGCTTAATTTCATCACTGGACTTAATCAGAATATTCCAAAGAAAGCCAAACTRTAACTGGAAAGTTTAAAAACTATAATTCAGTTAAAAGCTAATGTCTATAAGACACCCTTTCCAATGCCAGAGGTGAGAAAACAATACTATATATAAACAATATATGAAACCTTTTCCATTTATAGAGTGTCTTGCTTTAATAACTAAGCCATATATAAAATGCCTAAAYTCAAGACAATAGTAAGATAAAAGTATAGAAACTAAAAGAAAATAACATGTGGGAAAAGATTAGCCACCTTACCTGAAATTCTAGTTGCTTYTTTCACATGAAAAAACATAGTGTGAAGTAATATTGTTCTGTAACTATTAYATGAAATATTTGCCTGAGAATGGTAAATATTTGAAACAATATCAGGCTTGTAATAACATTTTTTCATTGTTATCCCAATAATTTAATAAATGGTGGAAGTATTTAATGTAATGATGGAAGAGACTGCTTTAAACCACCACAGGAAGTCAACAAATCTATGTTTGYTTACTATATATATATATATGTATATRTACACACACAGACATATATAATTTCTCTGGATTAATTCTTTTTTTTTCAATTTCAGTTGGAGCAGAAAAATTTCTAATTTAGATTTATAAATTTCCAGAGAAAATYAATATATCAGAGTTCTTGATAAATTATTTCAGTGGACAGTTATTTTTAATATTAAGAATTTGCATTTCATTAATAATCAAATTTTGCTAAGCTACAGCTTAAACCATTTGGTGTTATAATAACAATGTGTATAGTAACTCTRTGTAGAAAGCCTAAGCTGTGAAGATCCCTATATATGTGCTTATAAACTGTGATCAAATAACACACTARCCAGCTTTTGGTTAAACCTAAAATATTGAGCCCCTGAAATCTTTCACTCTAAAATGCATGCTTTCTTTATGCTATACATAATTTATCTTAAAGAATTGATAATTTTGATAATCATGAAGAGATCATAATAAATGAAGGGTATTCTTACAAAGGAGCAGGTCAAATAAGAATAGTMATTTCACAATGTGATACTCAATGCACTTAACCACTAACAAGGAAAYGAACCAGAGATGCTGAACAGAAAAATCTGAATTTTCCAAAAGAATGTAACAATTTGCCACRTGAGTTCATAATAAGTTTGTATGAAATAGTGTTCACTTTATATAGTAAGATGTTCATTTCTATGCCTTTTATACACAGTCAATTCAGTTGGAATGAGTGGAATTTGTATTTTTTTTCACTGAAATAAGATGATTGGATTTAGCCTTGAWATCCGCAATGATCTGCAAGAAAAAATAGTGTAACCTTACAAAACAAGTTTTGTCTCCTTCTTGAGCAATTTTTCCCTRACATTGATGTTATACTTGTGCACATATTGATAATTACGCCTTGCTCAGAAATTTTAGGAGGTTATTGAAAAAATTCTTCATGATTTATCCTGATTAAAGTCACATGTTCTTGCCCAATTTATGACAGTCAGGTTAAGGTGTTCTACACAGCTGTTTCAGAAATGGAGGCCACCTTCGTATTACACCGATCGATCCTGGTAGTTGCTGTTAATGGGAATTCTGAAGGTTTTAGTTTCGAGGAAAAGGACTGCTAATACCTCTTATCAACTGTGATGTGAAAGCATCCTGTATAACAACATGCTCTTCCAAATCATTAATAGCATGAATAAACTCTCCTTAATAAACTCTCCTTCTTTCATCTCTCTCTCTCTCCTTTTTTTTTTTTTTTTTGTAATATGGCTAGCACATGGAAGATGAGTGTAACTGTAAGTACTCACCTTATCAACATTCATAAATGTTCTATTTGCAGACCCTATAATCTTATAGCTAGTGAGTTAGTAGAGCTACTGATCTCACCAGCCTCTCGCACAGCTGTGTCCAGCTGGGCTTGAACCACCAGTAAGTTTTCTATAACAAACCCGCAGGGTGCCGGGCTTAATGTAAGGACTGTATTCCTAAATCCTGTATTTCTTTATCTGAKACAGCTGATTCCTGACAGGGAGGACAGGGATTCGTTCCTTTTTGGAAAGAATCAGAGACAAATTATTTCTTAGACTGAGTTTACTGACTTCAGCAATATTTCATTATGAATGAATCAGGATTTTTATGTATTATATTACTGTTATATATTAGAAGTAAGTTATTTGGTTATTTCGTAAAGAGTTAGTTAATTGCACTRTTTCTTTATAGTTTGCTTTTCACCCAAATGTCATGTATGAATAGTGAATAATTTCTGTTATATTTTATATTATATTCTTTAGGTGTGTGTATATATATATGTGTGTGTGTGTATATATATATATGTTCTATATATTCTGTAATTGTATTTATAATTTCAATAATAAATATGTAGAAAATTTGAATTTTAAGCAGTTTAAATTACTGAGATTAAGAAGAAAGGCTCCAAGCATATTAATTGAATTGTATGTATTTATCACATACCTCTGTATGTGACATCAAAAGCAGGGACTAGGAAGGGAAAAACATGCTGTTTTTAGCTTTTTTCCATTTAAGCTTATTTTGCCTCTTCTACCTTTCAAACAYTTAAAGAATAACTCAATCCTCAGATGTAATGGTGCTCAGATAATAAGATGATAAGTACCTGTGCTCAATAAACACTAAAATGTCCAGTGTACTAATGAAATCAGCAAGGTTCAGTAGCTTTTTGCTGTATAGGATGAAAACTTCCTCCTTGAGATGTAACCTATGCACAGTGCCCAATTATCTGCTGGCAAAGGTGTATTACCTCTCAAAATTTCATTTCACTGGCAATGCTACATAACCCGCTGCCTGACAGTTTCTATGAGATCTGCCATGGAAGCAATTCACATCTAGATCAGGTCCTAAATTTTACTAAATAGAAAACAAGCATTTTTTCCACTCTATTAAACTGACAGTGTAAACAGTATTTTGGCAGCAGGTTATCACAGAGTTTCAAAATACTTTCTCTTCAATCCATGTTTAAATTTAYAGTGACATGCAAGTAATAGCTCTTAGCTACATAGGAAAAAGGCCACAGATTTTTCTTACCATATGAGATATAGTAGACTTGTGGATTCACAGATGGCCAACAAATATTTCTAAAGAAATTTAATACATCCTACAACAAAGGACTGCCTAAAGTTAGGATTCTACACTGATATTTACATCTACAAAGAACTGAATACATCCTCTTTTACTGAACTGCTGAGCATCTGACATTTCAATTGAAGAAAATTGAGTTGTAAGTGCTCAGCACTTTGGAAAACCMGACCTATAATACATTTTTCAGTAAGTAAGCACAACATACAGTGCAATACAATTAAAATGTATGAGCCTAACTTTAAGCACATAATTTTAAAATCTTTGGCTGACATTTCCTAACAAAGATATATGATTCACATATTTAGCATTCTTTAGATTAAAGTGAAAATGAAATAATATCTATGTTAAACTAGTTCTCAAACTGGTATTTCTAGAAGCCTCAAACATTATATTAGTTGAGTATTATGTTTTCAAAGGTTAGTCCAAACACTAACAAACTAGTGTCTCGTAATAGGCATACCTGGAATCAAGTTTTCTGGGACTTAGATTGTGATAGGTGTCACAGGATCAGGCTGATACGATTCACTGAAGAGAATGGAAAAGAAAATTATGCAAAGATGGGTTTTATGCATTTGGCTTGAGACAGCTATTCCTCTAATATAGTACTAAATCTCTGGCTGAACATCATGAAATACGTTACTGGATCAAGGTTTCATTTTGAATAAATTATATTTACTGAGTACAAGTCATTTCTATAAAATGTTACATAAAATCTAGTATATTATCTCCACAGTATTCTGTTTATWCTTCCTCCACAAATGTGCATGCCTATAACTTTTTCTGGGCATGTCTTTTTTTTTGCTCATTAAGTTTCAGGGGTAATTTTTCCCCCCMAAAAAACAACTGTATTCAGCTTTGTGAAATCTGGGCTGATGTATGAGCAGGGACGGCCAATTAGGAGGTGAAGTTCAGCTAAGGACATGAGCTCCATTGGATTTGACAACTGACAACTAACACAAGGACTAGAGACATGGCATGAAGAGCAAGGCAGAAGTGACAGTGACAGGACTAAGCTGCAGCAGTTCCTGGAGGCTGTGCAATTAAGGTGGAGAGCAAGTTCTTGCTAGCYTTGCACTGTCTATGATGAGGTAAAGGCTGTGGGAAGTCATTTACATTGCTCCTCTGACCATCGCCTGCATCCCACCTCGCCGGTGTTTGTTTCCAGTGATCCAAGTCAATCCTGTTATAATCTCCTGACTTCCAGAGCATGTAGATTCCCTGTGACACAGATGAAAAACAAACAAAACAAAACAAAAAAAAAACCTTCTTGATGCTGGATAAGTCCCTACCAGGCTCTCCTCTCATCTCCTTACTCTATGCCTTCTACCACCTTTAGACCATGAGCTTCATCTGGAGGCAAAGGCTCAAAATCCATGGGAATAATAAACTTGGTTAGGTGGCCCCTAACCGTCAGCCCTGCCCAGCATTTGCTGAAACACACCTGTCTAGGCATAGCCTCTGCTCTGTTTGTTAAAACATTTTCCCTGGAAAACGGAAGTATATCACCTGGAAGTTTTTACAGAACCGTCCTCCACAGAAGAGTGAGCAAGCAGGAAGCTCAGGAATGGAGCAGTGGGAAGATGGGAGTTTTCAGGTGAGGGCCTGATTCCCTGAAGTAAGGTGAGCAGGCCCCGTGATGGTTTGGACCAGGGTAAATTCTGCAACAGGATGATTGGGRACTGGTAGTTTGGAAGTGTTACAGATCCTAGACTAGAGGCTTAGCTTATGAATCGAAGTCTTTACTTGGAGGCAGAGTTCAAAGAAGAGAAATTCAAAGAAGTGGCAGATGAGGATCAAGCGAGAGACAGAATAATCTTGCAAATGCCAGAACTTAACCTGTACCAGTTCATGGAGCCAGATGGGGCTACAACCAAGAGTGCTGTGAGAGTGAGCTGATGTCATAGCAAGGCTGCTATTATCTTTGAAAGGTCATGGAGTCAGAGGGAGGTCCCTGACGTTTGGAGAAAGGCAAATACTGCAAACATCTTCCCCCAAAAATCCACGGAACTACAGGTTGTGCAGCTGCACTTCAGCCCCATGGAAAATCATGGAAGAAGGCCTCTGGAAAAAAGTTTCTGGACACCTGAATGAGAAGACAATGACTGGGAACAGTCAGCATGGATTTACCAACAGTAAATCACACCTGACCAACACTATTGTCTCCTGTGATCGAACGACAGGACTTCCAGACAAAGGGAAAACAGCGGTTGCCATCTACCTCAGCTTTAAGATTACTTTCAACACTGTCTCCCACAATATTCTTGTATCTAAGTTAGGGCATTGCAGTCTGAATGCCAGGCCAAGAAGATGGATAAAAAAGTGGCTAGACAACCAGGCTCAGAGGCTAGTAAGTAGTTAATGGGTTGTATGCTGCTTGGGGCAGTAACATACCACATGCATCTGTCCTGGGACCTGTCCTGTTTAATATCTTCATCAGTGATCTGGAGGAATTGATAGAAAACTCAACAAGTTTGCAGATAACATCAAACTGAACAAAAGATATTCTGGAGGCTGAGGCAGACTGGAGGACCTAGACAGACTAGAGGAATGGAGCAACAGAAACCTAATGAAATTCAACAAGAAAGAATGCAAAGCCYTGCTCCTGGGCAGGAAGCATCTTGAGCACAGGCACAGGCTGGGGCTGCCAGCTCTGTGGGAAGGGACTTGCAGGTCATGGCAGGCACAGGCTGAATATGAGCCAGTAGTGTGCCCCTGCTGCAGAGTGAGCAGCAGCATCCTGAGCTGTGCTCACAGGGGCATGGCCAGGAAATGGAGGATTATCCCCCTCCAGTCAGTACTGATGAGACAAAATCTGGAACACTATGTTCAGCTTTGGGATTCCCCTGTATAGGAAAGACGCTAACTGGAGTGAAATCTGCAGACAGCCCCCAGGATAGTCGAGTATGGAGCCCTTGCCCTGTGAGGAGATGCTAAGGTACTGGGGCTTGTTCAGCATGGACAAGAGACAGCTTTGGAGGGACCTAACAGCAGCCTGCCCATACATCAGTGTGAGGGGGTTAGCAAGAAGACAGAGCCTGGTCCTCACAGCCATGCATTGTGAGAGGATGAGAAGCAACGCGCATAAACTGAAACAAGGGAAGTTGAAACTTAAAAGGAAAATCATTTTCCCTATGTGGACAGCTAAATAATGGAACAGGCTGCCCGAAGAGGTTGTGCCATCCCTGTCTTTGGATATTTTCAAGACTCAGCTAGATAAAACCCTGGGCAACCTGGTCTGACCTTCTAGCTTTGAGCAAGAGGTTGGACTTAGAGACCTACTGAGGGCCTTTCCATGCTGAAAGATGGTTCTAACGAGGAGGACTTTTCTCCTTTAGAATTAAAGCTAAATTTGCCATCTATACATACTGCTTATCCTGAGGATCATCCTTGGGCCAACCTACATAGTGCAACCAGACTTCTCARTGCATTTCTCAGAGCGCACACTTCAATGAGTCCTTCTAGTTTTGTTTTTGTGCATGTCATCATCTATGCCATGTGCTTCTATGGTGATGGCACATGACCCATAAAGGCAGAAAGAATGACATGACAACTAGAAACATTGATTTTTCAGTGTTTTTTTTTTTTTTTTTTTTTTAATCCCCTATATATTTTTGGCCAATTGGCCAATGTCTGCTTCTACAGAGGCTCAAAAATTGTCATGTGTCAGCTCTCATAATATTTTATACAGTAGCTAGGGTCAAGATGAATGCTCTGTATCATTATTTATATATACATATATATAATTGTTTTCTCTGATTTTTGAAGGATTTCTGTTTTGCCAGTTTCTAATTTGTCTCTTCTTTTCATTGTAGTTCTTTAATTTTCTTTCCACTTATTTAACCAATGAAGAATAAAATGCTCCAAACACATATGTACAAACGTGAGAAGCATTATTTGGCCGGGGGGGAGGGGAGGGGGAAGGGGGAAACACACATAATGGTTTTAAAATGCCAAAGCTGAATAAACAATTCYTTGCTATTTTGTATCTGGGAGAAGTAGCAGCAGGGCCTCTCCTTGAGGGAGGTGAGCCAGGAGCTGAGGGTGACTGCAGCACCAGCAGGACAGGGCCTTCAATAGGAGGGTAATAGGGCATGGTCACATAGCACCTGCACAGGGTGACAGAGATGGGTCCGCAGTGATCATCAGCCAAAGGCAGGGTAAGAAGTCAGCTAATCCAGGAAGTACAGACAACAAATCACGGAAAACAAGAGACGAGGCTGGAGCCTGGAAGTGCTGCAGCATTGTGGGGCAGACACTGGTGTTTTCAGGCTGCTGGTGCCTTCAGGGACCTGGCATTTTCTTTCTGTTAGTCTGCTCTCTGCAGCAAGGTAAAATATTACTCATTTTTATTTTCTCTTTAATTTCACTATAAACTCTTAGCTCCTTCTGCTTACTAACTTCATCTTCTTCTGTCATGCTTCTGACTTCCATGACAAAAATTATAAAACACTATATGTGTTGAGATTGTCAGCATCTCCAAAAAATGATCCAAATTAGAAAGTTTCTCACCAATTCTGTTCTGTTCTGTTCTAATCCGAGATAGCTATACTTAGTAGTTAAGSATTTCTGTACTGCTTATCCACTACTGGCTGAGAAACTACTTTTGTAGCGTAGTCTATAAAAACAGAAAACTCTTAGGATCTTTTCCAAGGCAAGAYTCGATGCAACTTTGGAGGAAGAGGATCTCTCTAAATATTTTTMCATTGCTGTTCACACAGTTACTAACTAGGTCTACAGGTATTTCTTTTTGTTTTATTTTTATTGTAATTCTCTAATTACTCACCTTTTGTTTTTCTACTTACTAGTGTCAAAAAGAGAGTATCATTTTTGAAAAGAATGTAGAATATGCAACAGAGAAGCTACATGTTRTTTAAAGAAGGTAATCGTGCCCTTTCAGTCAAGAGAGAAAAATGGGGCAACAAACAGGGTCTATGCTGTGTGCATGAAAATCATTTTGCCAGCTGGAACAATGAAAATGTTTACMGCGTGTTCACAACATGATTTATTGGAGTTTACAGCTCTGGGATGGGTACATTCTCCAAGGTACTAGAATGCCTGGAGCCTACATGTTTCACCATGTTCTTAAATCATTTCCAAACCACTTTTAAAGTATATTAGATATATTTGCTAAGCCTTCTTGTTCTCTGACAGCAAGAACCACAAATACAATCTGTGGAATCTATATGAACAGATGGATGTTAAAAAAAAAAGAAGGAAAATCCTTGCCTTGTAAATTCATCCCAGATACACGACCAACGACTTGTAGATGTGATTTCTACAACAAATGGCAATGCGYTAATACTTTGGTATTACCGGAATAATGCTTAGTTGAGAGATAATTTTTTCTGTATATATAACACAATTTTTATGTCCAGGAATAGTAAACTTATTTTTGTGATGAGATAGTGCTTTCAAAGGCTGATTGAAGGTCTATGAAATTCCTGTTGGGAATTACAGCTCAGATTCAGAATAAATCCAAGTACATACATAGCATCGTTCTTTCCCTAAATAATCCATCTTCTCTAAACAGTATGGCTGGAGATCTAAACTATTTTAAAACAAAGTTCTGAGGGCATGTCTACACAGGCAGGTATATGCAGACACAACATGGAGACAAGACGTTACTGTCTGGACAAAACACCACCATAATGCAAATGCATAGTTTTGAAAACAGWGCTTCCTCGACTCCAACTAACTCAGAACACGAACAGAGTTCATTCATGTTTGCCTGCATTTGGTGGTTAACCTACCCTAACGCAAGGTTTGGAAATACTGTGTTAAATCATGCGACTTTTTGTACAGGGCTGTTTGCCCATGTTAGCTTGTCAGGGAACCGATACCTATTGCAGTTTCTAATGTACATAAATAGATATGAATGACTGCTCAGTGTGTAATGGAAGTATCTCACTAATAACTATTACATTTCTGTAATCTGAGAGGAAGTCTTTCCGAAAAATAGAGTACTATTTGACCAGTCACAGAGATCACAAATGACATATATAGTTACGTGCGCATTTGACAGAACTTTAAGCTGCACTATGTACAACTTTACATATTTTATGTCTGATTAGGACAAAAAGGTTGTGAGGGTAGCAGCAAAAGATCTATGTATTTCATTTACATTTCATCATTCTCTTTTACCCTTTTTATATCATAGTAACAGTGGCATGTGTCACTGTATCTTGAAAATTTGAGTTGTCATTGTTACTACTTTGATTTTGTTTATATATATATATACACACACACATATATATAYACACATATATAAAAACTGTTTCATTTCTTTACCTGTTTTGCYCCTTTCATCCCTTTGCATACTTTGAAGTATGTTAGACAAATATTTGAAGTATGTGATGAGCTTTTCTCTTTTCTTTTGTGTGAGATTTATTCTTCTGGATACAATGTGGTTATTTTATTTGCTCCTGATATTATCACTGCCTTGGCAACATATGTATTCATACCACATATATGTAATATATACAGCAACTTAATAATAACTTCATAAATTTATTTTATTAGAAAAGCCCTTTAAACTGTCTTTATCTAAAGCAAAGGAGTAATTGCAGTCCTCTTATCTGCCATCGGGGAATTCTTTCAGAAACTGAAGACACAATACTATGGAAGTAAAATTCATAAATTTAGCATTATGACAGATAAAATATTTATAGCCATGATTTAAAACATTGAACAAAATGCAGATGTGTTGATAGCTGAAGACTACATCGCCCTAAACCCACTCAGAAAATAAAAGATGACTCCTTGTGTTTACCTGAGATTAATGATAAACCTCAATCAAAGAGCGAGCAATCTATTCATCTTGCTTAGAGACAGACAGGATCCCGCTATTGTRTGGTCTCTCTTCTCCTCCAGGGAGGAGAGAAGCACACAGAGCATAAGCATCAGAGTAAGCACCAGAGCCTTTGAACAGTCATGAAAAAAAGGGAGTAGCAAAATGATTTTCAGTGGCTTTTGTGGGGCTCTGGAAACCCATTACTGAGAAAAGGCAAAAAGCAAGTGAGAAGCTGGCCTAGGGTGCTGTCACACCTCTTGCTGCAAAGCCAGCTGCTTTAGGAAGCGACTTCAGAGCCACCTTTGAGAGGACACACTGACATGAATGTATTGCAGCAGACATGCTAGGAGCAGAAGGTGATTCAGGTTGCCTTAAAACCACTTGAAATAGTTAGTGGAAGTATTCACAAAACACAGGCAGACATGAGCTAAGTAACTAAAGAAGATAATTAAAGTTTTGGGGGAAGCTAATGCACAAGAACAGCAAAAGATTGAGAAGCAGATCCCACTTTTTTTTTTTTTTTAATGATGACCATTGTAGATTTTCTGTTCACTTTTCCTACTAGAAGCTGTTTCCTGCTGAGCACTGCTGATTAACAATGGCAGATATACCCAGGCAAAAATCAACTTGAAGGAGTTATCTAAGCAGGAAACAAGCCTGACGAATATCTTGGAAGAGGAACACTAGAAATAGCCAAGGTAAGTGAACACACTGTGTATACCCTCAGAACGTTATTATTTCAGCCATATTCTATAGATGCAAGAACTTCTATTCTCAAACACATGGATAACTGAAGTAGTCATTTCACCTCACTGTGTAAATGTGTACTTTTATTATGTGTGTATACCTAAGTTGGTATATATATATTGATGTTTATAAGTACTCTGTAAAAGATAACATGGCTTTTCATCTTCCTAATATAGAAACATAGATTTCCCTAAGCATTTTCATTTCCATGAGCATTTGTAGAGTTTGAAGACAGAAAGGGCCATTAGATCATCTCTTCTGGCCTCTTGTACACCAYAAAAAAATGCAATTTCTCCATCAATCTTTTGATGGAGTCTAGTAACTTTTGTTTAGCTAAAATTCGTTATCCAAAAAGGTATTCAATTATAATTAAAAATTAATAGACAGAGAGTGCATTTCCCTTCACAGCTTCCCTTCCCCAGGGTTAATCACCACTTTTTAAAAGGGTACATGACATTTCCAATTTACCTGACTTCAAGTTCCAGCCACTGGTTCCTGTTACACCTTTTTTCTAATAAATTATATATCTGACTACTTTTTCTTCATGGATATGTTTGTACACTGTAACTACATTTCCATTGTTAAAAAGTTAAATAGATTCATTTCTGTATGTTCTTCAATGAACACATTTTCCTCACCCAGAGGATCACTTTCACGGCTCTTTAATATGCTCCGTCTCTTTTTTCAACATTTTCTAAAAAGAGGACATCAGAAGAGTATAAAGTTCCAAAATCCACCCAAACAGTGTATGTGCATGGGTCATTAGTCTTAATCAGTACTCCCCTATTCATAAAGCTATATTTTACACTATTTTTTATATCACAGTATAACAGTCTTAATTAAGTCACATTTTTGTTTGTCTACTCTGGTTGTTTAACCTCTACATTTTTTTCAGAGTCGCTGTCATTGCATGTCCAAACATTATAGTATTACTCTGTAATTTTATTCCTAAT
Organism: Rhea americana; assembly: GCF_003343005.1. NCBI lineage: Eukaryota > Metazoa > Chordata > Aves > Rheiformes > Rheidae > Rhea > Rhea americana. The sequence goes on from NW_028185184.1 coordinate 2,100,323, forward strand.
TTGTGTTGTACTTAGTTCTATTAAAGAAATTTACTAGCAGTTGACGGTCTTGCTACCAGTGTAACTCAAGCAGATAACAGAGTCAAAAAAAAAAAAAAAAAAAAGAAACAGACTCTTTGTACAGACATCACTGAAGATTGTCCCCAAGGTAAGTATGTAAATGATACATAGGCCTCTTTGTTGTTCGAAGTGTCACGTAAGATAAGGTAAGAAAAGAAATATACAGATACTGAGATGAATCTAAATTCAATAAACAAGTATCAAATAAATGTGACTTACATGTTCTAACATAGACTGAGTTTGGTCTAGCCTTTGCAGCCTTTAGTGGATTGTTTTTTAGTATAATAGCTACTAACACTACTAACATAATAATTACTAATATAATTATTAACATTTTACCCTGCTGATGGGCTAGAGAGTAACAAACTCACTAAGCTGCATCAGTCAGTCTCCTGAAACTTTCTAATAAAACAAAAAGTCAACATAAAAAACAGTTATTCTCTGAATGGGTATGGCTTACATTCCTTATTTACAGACTTATAATTCTACATATGGCTGTAGAAAGTAAATGTTTATTAAGTGGATCACTTATCAAATGATCCAGACAGTTTTGTTTGACCATATTCTCCTTCTTATGTTTCATTCTACTAACTTTTATGGCAAATATAAAACTTCCGAGCAATGACATTCATATTTATTTCCAGATCTCCGATAAAAATATTAAATAGCATTAGTATCAAGCCCCATGGAACCTATCTGAAATGCTCTTATCTGATTATGGTTTTCTTCTATTGCAAAAAGTAGAGGCTCAACAATTACCTAGTTCTTAGTTAATGTAGTGATAACCAGCGATGCATTAATGATGACTCATGATCGTCAACAAAGTTACCCGAGAAGCACTTACAGTTCTCCTTTTGTTGTTGCAGGTGAAATGTAACCCATTCTTACACAAACTGCTATACTGCTGTCTATAGCTCTTCTTCATAGATGTTCACAAGATGAAGCGATCTATACTTCGTAATGCAAAGTGGTCTCAAATAGTGTTTAGAAAAAAGTAAATACATAARCATTACATCCTGCTCATTAGCATGACAACCTCGCTTTTAGGAGGCAGTTATGAAAGTAATCTGAGTCTCCGCTGTGATGGGATTTGAATTCTTAAACTGTACGGGCGTTTTTGTTTGTTCCTCCCCTTCCTTCTCCTCTGAGAAGCTCAAATTATATCACAGAAGCCTGAAAAGCAAGTAAAAATAAAGAATTGCAGAATTATGTCTCTCATTATTCCTCATCACCTATATTTGTTCCAGAGTAATTGGTTAACTGTGAGCTAATAAATTGTGTTCTGAGCTATYTCACTTAAACTCTGTAAGTCAACATACCTGAGTACCTCAAGGACAAGGCACATTTCTAATGTATTAATATATTTTCTYACTTCTAGTTCCTGTGTCCTGTTTTATTTATTGTATTTGTGTCACAACTATGCAGCTATACAGATATTTTTAGCTATAGTGCAAAAGTAGTCATCAAAAATGTTGTGATGAACCATTTAGTATTTAGCATTCCTGTGATACTAAGAAACGTGAACATTTAGTTCTTGATTTTAATTGCGAAGCATGCATTTTATATAACTCTCACCCGTTAACACTGTTCTTCGGTTCCTTAAGCAAGCGAGCATAGTGTGAATAAGATTCAAGATTTTAGTAATTTCTATATGTATTTATGTATTCATTTCTGTCAGCTACAGTAAGTCAGATCTGTTGACATTTTCCTCGAGCAGAGATTTTGTGTGAAATCCAACTCATGACTTTCCTGCATACCGAGGCTGGTTAAATCTTCATATACCTCACACATTCTGTTTTTGCCCACGAGAAGCTACCTTATTCCCTATGTGCAATATAGCCGTAGGCTGTCATTACAGAGCAGAGCGAAGAAGTTACCTCAGGAAACGCGGATAGGGGAGTCAGAGCCCCCGTTGCTCCCGAGTTCACGCTGGGTTCTCTGCTGTCAGTGCCAGGAGATGCCCCTAAGCACACGTATCAGCGCGAGCATAAGGGATTCTTAACTGCTTAAAATCTGGGCTTGTACTTCCCTAAATAAAAATACACATTTTTTTTYCACCTGCTTCTGCGTGATCATTTCTTCGGTACAGCTTGCTTTTTGGTGTACTGTTAYGTCATTAGCAGACCGGGGGCCTGCCGTTCATTTTAAACCCTTGAAAGCTACAGTAACAATTACAGTAACAATTTTTCCTAGAAGTTAACTAAAACTCAAGTGAAATAGAACTTGTTAGTATGCATGATATCTAAAAATAAAGGGATTTTTGTTAAATAGCAAGGGTATGAATTGAGGAACTTAACCTTAAGGATTTAATTTTAGGGGGAAAAAAATGACCAATAAGACATCTAGAAGAAGTGMATTGCCATTTTAAGAATTTGAGTAGGAAGACTACACGGCACAGCGATGTGTGCTACAACATTTAAAATAAATATTAAATATTAGAATCCCCGATGTAAGGTCCCTGTTTGAATCTAATACTTCCTGACATCTGAGCCAACTCAAGCTTAGATGAATCATTATTCTGTTTATAAAACTGCTGTCTCCTGGCTCAAAAGCACTTATTATGTGCTATAATAAATACCAAAGCTTTTTTCATCTATTGATTTCATCTCTCTCCCCCACAACAGTATAGGTAGYATCCCTTCTAACTCCCTTATCCTTTCTGATTCTTTTGCTTAGGTCCATCCAAAATACCATGACAGATTAAGATGGCTTTAAGTCACACAATCTTTTCCATTGAACCAGATTCTCAACATATTTTTAATATTGCTTTCTTTAGAAAATGTTACAAAAAGATCAATATGTATCAGCTGCAATACTGCGTTGCAATGAATGTCAAGTTGCATTTTCCATATTCAAAAGAAAATATAATTTTGTGAAAATCAGCTGAACAGTTTAAATTGTGAATTAGTCTGGACAAGAGTCTGCCTTTGCCTTTGCTTTCCCTGTCCTCTTTCCTCTTCATTCTTCCTCTTCCTCTTCTACTTTTTCACTTCTTACTTTTTTTTATTTTTCTTCTTTATTTCTAATCATTTTTGCTCATTTTTGATATGATTAGAAACAAAATTAAATTAGGTTTATTTAGATTTTCTTTAGATAGATAATGTTTTGTTGATAAATAAAATCTAGCCTTCTTTATGGTTTATTTTATTTTATCTTTGGACAAAGATAAGGGGAAAAAAAAGAATCATCCTTTGGACAAAGAAAGCTCCCTATTAAATGCTGTTCCAGGATGGCTTTAGAAAATCTTTATATTTTAAATCTTTTTGACAGCCTCTTAAAATAATCTGGTTATTGGTAGGGGATAATTATATCAGTCTACCATCAATTTTCACTTACGCTGCTGCAGTTCACCAGAATTAAATGGATTATATGTGATCATTAAGAACTGCTAAATTTAAAGCCATATTGGGAGGTAAAATGACTTAGTCGTATTTTAAACCTTGATGAGAACTTTAAAAAATGGTGCAACGCAAACTGCAATGATATTCAAACTCAGCGCCAGGGACGGTTCCGTGTTCTTGCTTAGAAGCATCACAGGCTCATTTGAATTCTGTTTATGCCTGTGAAAGTTTCCAGACTCTTGTTCTTTTGAGTTGTTTACTGATTAACGCTGTCGTCTTACTTCCTTTTTTTTTTTTTTTTTTTTCCTGCCAGTTCCAGTTCCTTCTGGTACACTCAAAATTTGAACTTGATTTGATGAAACAGTTTAAAAGGTGCATCATAGGGGAAGCTGCTGTCGAGCTTTTTTGAGGGGTATTTTCAGATTGGATGTATTGATCTGTATTAGTAAGAATGACCAAGCCACTGAAGCAGACATTTTCATCAGATTCCACAGACAGACTTTGTATTTCATTCAAACTCTGTTTTTTAGGGAAGAGAGGGCATTTTCTACTCCTCCTGCCTCGGAGCAGAAAGTAAAGCTGTAAACTGCAGACTTTTTGTTGGAACAAAACAGCCCAGCTTTAGAAGGAAAACTTCCCCTGAGCTTACACTTCTTTTGCTGGATTAGACCCCTCACAGTTACGGTGGTACTTTGGGAATCTGCAAACATAAGTGAGGATGAACATAAACGTTGCCCGTGAATTTGCGCAGACATTTTGTTAAGAAACAGAAAACTTCAATGTGGGCTAAATCCCACATTTTCCACATGTACATTTTAGTRTAAGTTCTGCTAGTAAATTCTGCTAGTTTTGTAAAAACCTTTAACCTACCTATGAAACTTTAAGTAGAATGGATGGAAAAATGTAAAAACAAAAGGAAATATAGATTTCCAAGAAGACTTAAACTGAAATTCAAACAAGATAGCTGGTATTAGATCACTTTTTTGCATAAAAATTTCTTTAGGAATATCTATCAGTGCTTTTTAAATTACAAATATAATATCATTGGGTTGATTTTTAACTAGTTAGATTTTAATATTAGYGGGGCTTTCAGGCTGTTTTCGGGTACTCTTTGATACTCAAACTGAATAAGTGCCTTTGATGAAGCATAGTGAATTCTACACTGGATATTAAATAGGCTTAGTGACTTGAATTACTGATTTTATAGCATATAATTCAATGAGATATCCTTATAAATTAGTCATCTAATTGATATTAACTGGGGTTACTGAAGTAAATGACGAAATAGCATGCAGCCTTAAAAAAAAAGGATATGGCTTCCAATGCTCTCTTAAACAATACTGGAGTTTTATTTGCTAATTACTAGCTAAACAAGATATTAAAAGATCATAGCTACAGTATTCCTAAATTGGAATAAATATATTTTATTACTTTTAATGTATATGTAACTTACATTTCTGTGTAAAAACTGAATGGAAGGAAAASGTCACGGTTTCCAGTGTGTTGGTACTTTAAGATTTGGAACTGCTTTGAAAAAAAAGGAAAGGACACAGATGCACTGAGCAAAGAAAAAAGGTGGATAAACTAAGAAAAGTGTCTGGTAATGGCAATTTGTATAAGCTTTCTACATGTTTGCTTGGAGAAAAGTTTAGATGAAATATTCTGGTTTAAAACAACAGCTTGATCTCAGAGCAGACCATGGTYAGTGCCATTTGTAAGGTCTTATTCTACTGACCAACTGTTCAAAACAGAGCAGGTGCTTGCGAATGCACACAGAGGCTCACAGTGACATACGTCACTTGAATCTGGGCTACATCCCCTTGTGAWTACTTGTTGCGATTCTTTTTATATTTCCATTTTTGATTATTATCTGTAAAATGCGCTGTTAACTATGGTAGCTATGGTTACCACCTACTGCTGCTTGTTCAGTAGTGAAATGGAATAGGGCTTTATATGCACTTAATTAACTTGTTTATATTTTGTATCCCTTATACTTCAGCGCTGGTCAGAACTGTGGTTTTCAGCAAATCTGTCTCCCACCGGCACCATTAAAACGGGATGGGAGCTCCCTTTAACGTCCCTGAGAAGTCCRTGCTATTAGTAGCAGGTGGTCTGACACGGGTCTTCCTGCAGCAGGAGCAGCACCAAGGGGCAAGGCCTGCCTAAGGCTAGGTTGTTTCAGAAAACCTTGTTCTCTAGACTTACTACTTTTGCTGCAAATTTACCTTGCTTCCGTTCATGTTTATCTTGGACAAAGGRGATTTCTCACCCTTGCCAGTGTTTCCCTTCCGTTTCACTAGTTGTCAAATGGCTGCTCAAGCTGCTAAAAAATTACAAGCACCCTGCAATAGTTAAAATAATGTATTAAGTTTTAGTAAATGCTTGGTAGACAGATGAGAATTTGCAGCAGTGCATCAGCTAATAGCTCTCCAGAGGACTTTAACAAGCAAACCTTCAGTGAGCGTTAAGACAGTCTGCAATATGGAGCAGGAGCGGTAATAACCTCTAAAAAGTACTTGGTTGCTATGCCCGACTCTTCCAGCGTACACAATGTAATTCCAAATCCCTTTCTCCCCATTGCTGGCTGCCGAGCCTCGGAAATGCTCCCGCCTTTGACTGAGGAAATATACATTCCCAGGCAAAAAATGTAGGGCCTGTCAGTTTTGCTTACTCCGTTACGTTAAAATTGTCTAACGATGCTGAGTGGGACTACTGGAAAAGAGGACAGCTTGTTTATTTATCCACAGTGAAATTATTCTCCTACTTGGAAATCGGGYGTATTGCGCTTTTTTTTTGCGGTAGTTTACTGTTTGCTACAACAAACGTCTGTTTCTCCCATTTCCTCTTCTATCTTGAAAACGTAGTAAAGTGTTACCTGACATTAATGCCTCATCAGATCCTTAGCAGGTAAGAAAAGCAAAGTGTCACTACAGTCCTGTTCTCAAAGTATAGCACCAAATATTGCTATAGGTCAGAAAAAAAAAATGGTCAGTTTAATTCACCAGTTTTACGAATCTGAAGTGGCAGATTTGGATACGTTTTAATTATCTCACCCATATGCTTAACTGTTCCTTGGCTTCAGGCCAGAACAGAGCATATTCCAGCTGAAATACTGCTAAATACAATACACTGCATATTTTTCATATAGAACCTGAGCTGCTGGTAGTAATAATTTAAATTCCACCTCTGTCAAATGACAGCCCATCAAAATTATTTAGGGGTAGAGTCTGTCTACCTCTGTGTGGAACTGAAGCACATGTAGGAAGAAAAAAAGGAATGAATGAGTTTTCCCTACCACTTGAGAAGTCAAAAAAAAAAAAATCTAGAAAACTCTGGCATTCCTATATTTAGAAATTTCCCCATGCTTGCTCTCTATACCTTCTGGAAAGTCCAAATATTAGAAAAAATATTAGACGATATTAATAAAGACATACCCTATTGATTGAGGAAATTGATTATTTAGTGGCAGGAAGCATGCCATATATTATGTAAGTATACAGAAGTATTGAAATATGTAAACTAACCTATGAATATTCAGAAATGTTTTAACATGTAATATTTGTTATCCATACGTATAACCATAGAATTACCATAAGTTATGATATCTAATCTTCTGTGTTTGTATGAAAGCTTTTTGCTACTATTTCCTTGGTGTTTGTGTTTTCTTATCACAATGTAAATCAATTTTATTGAAATGCAAATAAGATTTTATTAGAAAATAGCATAAAATAAAGTTTAAGTCACTTGCAGTGTTATTTCTTTTGTTTGAAACTGTTCTGACTAGACCTCGTGAGGACTTGACTTTTTTTAGATTGCGTTACTCGTGCACTTTTTCTTTGAGTGATACCCATTACTGCAAGAACGAGATTTTTAATTCAGCAAACACTGTGTAAAAAGCAAGCAGAATAGTGCTACTTTGACCTTTTCAGTGTTCTTTGTTTTAATGGGTGCTCATGTTCCCTTCTTCCATAGCTCTTGCAACCTCTGAGGGTAAAAGAAAAGACAGTAAACCAATCAAAACATATTACATTTAAAAAGGTAGGACACATATAAAGGGTTTGGGGAATAGTCATTGTTTTATCTGTCATCTTTTAGAGACTGATTTTAAGGAAACTGGAAAATTGCATAGACTCTTGCCAAAAAAAAAAAACTGTTCAGTTCTTGTTGGAAGATGCTCTTCGTAAATAATTTGCAAATTAATGCATACTTACTTAAAGCAAGCATGTCCATTATGATGAAAATGCTAATGTAATGCATTTATTTGAAGAAGAAATGCATGCAGAATTGAAACTGAAAAGAACTGTTGTAGGCTACAAAACAGAAAATGAGAAAAAGTTTGATGACATGATGTTTGAAAAAGTCCTTTTAAGTACGGTCTTTTTCTTAGCTTGAAATGCAATGAAAGCATACCTTGTATTTACGGCATTGCTCTGTTACTGTGACACAACAAAGAGCATTTGCTTAGACTGTGTATCTCATGCTAAATGCCTTAAGAGTTTTTTTCTTTCTTTTTTTAATTAAGGGATTAGTAACAATATTAGTTTTGGATTCAGATTCATTTCATTCTAAGGTAGACATCTAAAATAGATTAATCATACTAATGATTTTTTTAAAAAAAAAAAGTGGCTGGTTTTATTCATTGACTGAAAAGGCTGGTCCAGATGATTAGCTCCAACACAGATGAAACATTAAAGTGAGGCAGAATGAACCCTAATTCCTTCTGTCAAAGTTTAGAATATTAGAGCATAGGTCATAAAAACTAGCTATATTTCCATTCACAAATTTTACTATAACAATGGTTAGGATTTTTTTTCCCCCATTACTGTGACTGGAGGTGTGTTCCAGAACCTCACTACTCTAATGGACAGAAATCTTTCTTCTGATGTTTTGCCCACACTTTGTCTTGATCATTTTTTTGCCCATAACTGCATAACTGCAGCACCGACTTTACATTCCCCAAATGAAATATCAACATGTGAAAAGCTCTTGCTCGGATCAGCACTCTGCTATTTCTTCTTCTAATGTTTGAACATACTTTATTACATTGTTATTATACACTATTTTAAGTGCAGCTGACTGAAGTAGCTCAACAGTTCTGTATTTCTAATACCCAGGGTTCTCATAAAATCACATCATTCAGTGATGAGTGAAGATTCTCCCTAAGCAGAGAGCTCATGAATTCCTTGTTACTTGAGCTGGGAATCTGATTGAAGCCAATTTTTTTTAAATGTCAGTAACTCCCCTTTAATAAAAATTCCATAATTTATTTGCCTTTAGCCCTGATATGGTAGCCCAGCATCTCGAATGAAATTCTGCCAATATGTGATGCACCAACAATGTGGGGCCAAAATCGCAGTAAGATAGGTATTTTTTACACATTTCATCACATATCTAGCAACTTTTAATAGTTACACGTAGAAATTTCTTTATTAGGAAGTTCACCTTTAGATGTTGCAAAGATTCTTCTATTGAACACTACAGAACAAATTGAAGCTTTTAGAATCACAGTAAAAAATAACCCATATTATCTGCTCCTCTTGAAACAGAGTTTTCAATTAGTTCTCTTAATCGTTATTGTGAAACAATATTGGAATGCCATGATGTTTTTGCACCAAAGGCTCTGTAGGGCATCCATGACATTTACTTTGGAATGAAAGACTACATTTCCTTAAGGGAATTTAGGCTTCTCTTTCTCAAGTGCATTGGCCCTCCTTTGGATTCACTGTCAAAATGATCTATGTGTTATCTTATTTCAAGTGTTTCTGGTGGCATTACTCGAGTTCTCTTATAGTCTGAAGAGAAAAAAATTCAACATAACATTGCTGTAATTAAACAGATATTAATAAGAAATAGATATAATATTATATAATGTGTTTTTTGTCATTGCTGCACAACATGAATTTTCAGTGGTCCTATAACAAGACTATATCCCCTGTGTGACTAAAAAGTGCTGAGGTTGTCAAGAAACCACATCTCAGAAAACTTATTAAACAGCCATCTCCTGAAGAATATCAAGTGAACAATCACATGATTATAGTAGATGCCTGGAAAAAGCAGGCTCAGGAGGAAACCAGAGGTCCTTGGGCTACAAACACAAATCCTGACTTACTTACCAACCTAAATGCAAGCTGGAGAGGAAATGACTTTAGAAAGCAAGAGAAACTTAATAGATGGCTTAGTTGTATTGATGAAGCCACTAACGATGCTGTAAGAAAGATATATATCTAGAAGATAAGGCAAAAAATAGGAATCTTCTGTGGGAGAAAAATAGGTATTTTAAAATGTAAGAATTATAGAAGAACAGGAACATTCTCTTAAATCTTGTATCAGTCATTGGATAGGAGTTAATTAAGTACAGAATTGTGTATCAGCCTATGAAAACTGCCTATAACTGACAGCACATTTTCTTTAAATTGTGTAAGTAGGTTGTATAAGTAAGTCCACCAAAAAAAAAAAAAAAAAAAACAAACAAACAAAAAACCTTCATCACTCGTTACCCTGTGGCTACACTTCAGAACTGGGTATGCAGAACTGCCCACTCATATTCATTACTATATCACAGAATCACAAATTCACAGAAAGCCTGGAAGGGACCTCTGGAGATCATCTAATCTAAATATTAAGCAGGGTCAGATAGAGTACGAGGCCCAGGATTGTGTCCAGAAAGCTTCTGATCATCTCTAAGGATGGAGAATCAACAACTCTGGACAACTTGTTCCAGTGATCGGTCACTCTCACAGTAAAGGAGATTTTCCTTATGTTCAGATGGAACTTCCTGCGTTTCAGTTTGTGCCAGTTGCTTCTTATCCTGTCTCTGCGCACCACCGTGAAGAGTCTGGCCTCATTCTCTTTACATCCTCCCTTCAGTACTTATACACATTGAAAAGGTCCTCCCTCAGTCTTCTGTTTTCTAGGCTAAACAGTTTCAACTCTCTCAGTCTTTCCTCATATGAGAGACGCTCCAGCCCCTTCACCCCCTTAGTAGCCCTTCACTGGACTTACTCCTGTAGCTCATCTAATTCATCTCTCTCTCTCACCCCATGGAGCCCAGAACTAGACACAACACCCCAGATCCAGCCTCATCAGGGCTGAGTAGAGGGGAAGGATCACCCACCTCAACCTGCTGGCAGTGCTTTTCCTAAGGCAGCCCTGGGTACCATTGACCTTCTTGGCCACAAGGGCACATTGCTGGCTCATGGTCACCTTGTTGTCCACCAGCACTCCCAGGTCCTTCTCTGCAGAACTGCTTTCCAGCAGGTCAGCCCCCAGCCTGCACAGGTGCATGGGATTATTTCTCCCTACCTAGATTCAGGACCCTGCATTTCCCTTTGCTGAAATTCATGAGGTTYCCCTCTGCCCATCTCTCCAGCCTGTCGAGGTCCCTCTGAATAGCAGCACAGCCCTCTGGCACATTAGCCATGCCTCTCAGTTTTGTATTATCAGCAAACTTGCTGAGGGAGGACTCTGTCCCTTCATTCAGGTCACTGATGGATAAGTTGAACAAGACTAGGCTCAGGACTCTATACTGCTACATATTCTTATTAATGGAACTGTAATTTTAGTGCTTACTTAACTTTCTGTTTTTGTGTTGACTCATTCTTGGACGATGGGCCATTAAACCTGGATGCAGACAGTCAGTAAGTGAGAATTTGCTATGGAGGACTGCTCTACATGTCATTACATAGAGACGTGTGTTTCTGAGTGCATTTCCAAGTTCATCTCTATAGCAGTTCCAGAGTACCAGTGAAGCAGTTATTTACCATGATAGTTTTCTTCTCCTCAAAATAACATTCAAAATTAACTGATCGAATATGTGTATCGAAGGTATAATCAAGAATTTACTATATTTCTTAAATAAGATCAACTAGTTTTGCTAATGTCCTTTCATTATGTCACACCATCCTAACAGAAAAATACACTAGTCCAGCAAATGTGATTTTGCCCCTCCTGACAGCAGGCTAAGGCTCCAGGCTGCCCCCAGGGGGTAGGGTCTACAGCCTGTGGAGGCCAGCCTGGGCCAGAACTGGTCATGCTCTGGCTGCCTGGGGACACAAGGACTCTTGCCTCCCCAGTACAAGTTAGTGTTGTGTGATACTGTCAGGGGTAATGGACTTGAGAATCTCTGTCTCATATGGGACAAAGAAATAATAAGAGTTTATTCTTGTTCAAAGTAGGCCAAGAAATAAGGAGAGGAGAGGAGAGGAGAGGAGAGGAGAGGAGAGGAGAGGAGAGGAGAGGAGAGGAGAGGAGAGAGGGCAGAGAAGGCATGCAGCTACCAGAATAACAGCTTTCATTTGATGTGAATGTTAGAGTTCTTGCAATATGACATTTGCAAAAAGCAAAATAATTATTAATGATCATCTGAAGATAACTGCTTAATGTCTGTAGTAGCCTCATACGGACATAATGTTGACCATATGCTTAGAAAAGATGAAGAAGATGAAGCGGGAAAACATTTCTCAAAGATGGCCTTACTTTGAAAGCAACCACAACACATAGCTACAGCTGTGCTATAATGCATGAGCTCCTTAGTTTAAAGGCAGGCTGGACTGCTACACTTATAATGGGATAAAGGACAGCTAACTTTTTTATTTAATTCCAAGTATAAACCTTGCTTTCTTGTCTCGCTCCTTTGTCTTAATGTGAATGTAGCACAGATGAAAGCACTCTTGAAAGATCTGTGCCATTACTTGAAAGCAGAGGTAAAAAGAACCATCTGCCTCAGTCTCTTTTTGCCTTCTGAAATTCATTGGTAATTACTAGTATCATAGGTTCTTTGAGTCAGGCTTCAGACTTAGATTTGATATAAGAAATTTACCTTTGTTTTCCTCACTACAATTCTTTATGTCAAAGTAACTCACAGATGGTGCAGTAATGTTTTCATATTCCTGTAGTGTCTAACTTAGAGCCAAAATTGTTCCTAAGAAAAGTTATGAACCTACATTTCAAACTTATTAGAACAGAACTTCTTTGCCAACTCCATTAAGTTCTTTAAATCAGGTCCATAATTAAAGTCAAAGACATGTCTACACATTCCTTCAGAGACTGTCAGTTATTTCTCCCAGTGTGAGTCAGTAGTTGCATTATAGATTTATGCTGTACAAAGTTACTGTATTAGGTGGTCATATATTTATTGACTTTATGTCTACATGGAAGAACTGAAGGCTATTACACTTATTAAAGTGCAGCAGAAGAAATGAAAGCAGTTTGACCACTCTTTCACAGAACTTGTGTTATCTCTTCACCTTATACGGAGTATATCCTTTGAATTAAAGTGTCTCTCAGCTGGATGATAACATTTATTGGCAGCCGTCACAAACTGCAGGCAAGAACCAAACAGAAGAGTTACATTACCCACTTACACATTCTTCATCTTTGGCTTTTGTCTTCTCYATTTTTGTTATAGATATATAGATTTAGCATAACAATTTATTCTAGATTGTTCAGAAACCAGATGATATGCATTGCCCCTGTCTAATATACTACCAGGCTAACGAGACAAAAACAAGCTGTTATGGTAAACATTCTGGTGATATCTGCACCAAACTGCTACAACCACCTAAACCAAATTCATGAAGTAAAGTAATGGCTAATTTCCAGATAAGCAAACAGACAACGAGGATAATTCTTAGTACATCATCCAGTCATTTAGCACTTCAGTAACTTTTAAGTTACTATGATTTTTATTGCCTGTCCTAAAACTGCATTATATTAATAGATATCATTTTGACTCTGCAGAAGAYTTGAAAAAGAGAAATTAAGTAACAAACTGCATACTACAGTGCTACTGGGGGACAGTTCAGTCTTTCATCCTTTGGAGAGCAATGGAAATGAGAAAAAAGAGTTAAATAGTTCATCAAAGATCAAAGGCAATATTAGATACAGAGTTAAAAATCAAAATTTGGAGAGTTTATTTTACTTCTATCTTGCAATTAATTCTAATTTTTATGTATTTTTTAATCAAACTCTATGTTTCCATTAAAATCAGATCCAGTTTACACTTCATTTTTCATATTTCCCTAAATTTTACTAAGCATTCAAGCTTTAAAATTTACTTTTCAATCCTTTTAATAAATATTTTAAATTAATAAATAATTAAAAATATTCTTCAGGCAAAGAGGTATTTTGAGTGGTCAGATATTGAATGAAACTCTCAGTTTTAGTACTGCAGTTGAAGTTGTGCTTACTTACTCTGAAAGCTCAATGAATGTATTATAGCTAGTAGCATAGTCAGCTAACATATATTACAACGAAAGCAGGAGTTTGTCCATGACCAATGTCACTGAGAATACCCTGTATGCTTTTTTCTCTAGGTTGGATATTAACCATTTTTTTTCCTTTGTAATAATAGTGTACCTTGGCACATGTTTTCAACAGAAGTATCATTTTTATCCTTTTCCAGAGAGTCAAATATATTTGGTTTCTTTCTGTCCCTTACTACTTCATGTAATCTTTAGACAACACTGCTGAAAATTAGCCAAAAAATATAAGTACATATATATATATAAAAAACATTTTTGACTTGATGCACTTGACTTGTGTAACTGGAGTTCACAGTTAATGATAGTACACCAGTGTAAGCCATCAGATCATGCCCTTCTCCGTGATCTCAGTAAACATGGGTTTGTTACTCATGTAGATTGTAATAGGATCATTTCTAGTTTAAAAACTAGCTTCCACAGTTGATGTGGAAAACCTCCATATGAAGGCACTTTCAAAACTATGTTCATTCTGATTTTCAAGAACAAAAGAGAATGTGAAAAAGATATACTGAATCAAATTAATACTTTAACATGGTGGAAATCCTTTTCCCTACCTTTCTGCCCCATGTCACACCTCTTGAATTGTGTCCTTGCTCAGAAAGGGCATGTTGGGGACAGAGATAATTGTTTTTGTAAAATTAATTCTTTATTAATTCTTTTGCAAAGATGAAAGTATAACTAGGGGAGTATCAGCACCTGCTATGAGGTGCACAACAGCAAGCTCAACAAGAAATATAACACTTGTTGTATTGAACCCAATTCCGAATAGCGCTTGTAAGTGTCTTTATTATGTCAAAGCAACTCTGGTTGCAGCACTTTAGGATTGGTATAGCTGTTACCCAAGACTTAAGTATATTACAAGAAGTGTCATTTTCCATCCGAATTAATTAATTTACTCATCTATAAACCCCTACTCTCCAAGAGCTTAGAATTACTTCTAAATTATGGCGGTTTAAATTCTTCAAACTTTCTATTATATTACTGTATAGAAAAATATTTTATACTTTTTATTAATTTCAACTTCTAATTAATGCATAATGAAAATGAATAAATTATCAGTAGAAATTAATGAAAAGTGATATATTATCTACAGAATTTTAAAAATAGCTCTCAGAATTTAAATATTCTATAACCTCACTGTAATACTATGGAATGGCTTTAACAGGCCATCCTGTTCTGTTAAACTGTATGTTTAATTTTTAAAAGAAATATCTCACATGAGCATAAAGAAAAAAGTTAATAAACTTCTCAAGCCAATACTCAAAGAAGAGAGAATGTTTCTCTTTCTCTTGAATAAGCAATTTGGAATTATATGCATTTAATATATTATTGTTTGCAGATAACTCAGGTCTCTGAAAGAAGCTTTCCATTTTAACTAACAAATTCACCTGTTTTTTGTTACAGAATGAAGACTATTTAAGAAAGCTGTTCAGAGAAATTACTTTAAAAGCTATATTTCTACTGTCAGAGTGCTTCATCACAAAATATCATATTGTCAGTAGAAGGACAGGCCAGTTACCTGAAGTAATGTTGATACTGTCTGTGGTGCAGAAAAGTTGTTGGATGGACCAGAACAACTGATCAAGCAGTTTGTAAGAATTAAGATATAATTAAGTCAAAATAGCTGAAATCCTCACCTCACTTTACAAGGTAAGACTGAGAGGACTAAATAGCTCCATGTGATTGATCTGAAACTCTCTGAAAGAAAGAAATATAAATAACTTCCCTAAAACCTGTGGCATGTACTAGGTAAGTACATTTCAAATATTTGGCATCACTCTGCTGGTGCAGTACATCTGGAGAAATATTTTTTTTCTTAATATGTTCGGTTTCTACTTGCCTGAAAAAGTCTTAACATCTTCAACCTCAAAATATAAATAATTTTCAGAACCTAGCATCTTCTTGCTGAACCTGAGGGTATATTTGATAGGATAAGTTAATTCACTATATAATCTTTAAAAAAAAAGACTATTTCGAAATAACGGTTCTTTCAGCAATCATATGATCAGGTGAAACTATCAACATTAATAAATAATAATTATTGTTAGAACTTGGATTCCCATCCAAGAATAGTAACACATAGAAGGTCCTTTGGTTTGAATGGGATAAATGTGCGTTGCAGACAGTGAAAATTTTATTTATAAATAAATCAGAGAACTATTTTTGTCTTTCCTTTATTGTTTTTTCCAATAAATTGTGAGATAAAGAATAAAACAGGAAGTTTTTATTTTTCATCCTAATTGAGTTTAGTGGTTGGGTTGCATATGCCTTATCATGTGTAAATGTATTAGTAAAGAGTGTCAGCAGTTAGGTTGCTGAAAACTGTCAAACCATTGCAAAACGACCTTTCAATTTCCCAGCGCTGCCTTGAGAAGACTTCTGCAAGAAGGAAACACTACAATCTCTTTATCCAAGCTTGGAAATCCTATCAGACCAGGAGAACTGAGCACTGTTAGAGCAATTATTTCTATGGTTTAATATTCGTTGCCTAAGCCTCATAGGTGTTCTCTAAAAAGGCCTTTGCTTTGATAAATGACCGTAGTTGAGTTTCGTATCAGCACTCTTAACTGGGAAGTAACAATATAATGATGTAAGTAAATGTTGCTATACTCTAACCATCATGAAAGTACAGAAGTTTGAGGGGTTTTTTAAGTATCAGACAACACCTCTTTCCAACAGTCTCAGTCAAATATATGATCAATAGCTTTGAAGGAAGTTACACTTCTTAAAGGTGGAAAACTATTGAAGCTTTCATGCTTAGCTAAAATATAGTTGTGATAAATGCAAAGATAAAAGTATGTTAGTATACAAGAAAGTATAATAAAGGATTTACAAGGAAGTATATCAAAAGATTTTGACCTGATATACCATTTTAAGTATAAGTAGTTAAGTATATTAAGTAGTTAATATGGTTTTGCCCAAACAACATTTTTATAGGTCTAATAAGTGCAAAATAAGAATCTAATTAAATTCCTTGAGTAACCAGTTCTATTGATTTATTTAAAGTTGTTAATAAGAACAGAGTAGCTGCCATACCAGGATATCTGCAAGATGCCAAAATGTTAAAAGTTTTGTATCTCCTATATTTCTTGTAGGATTGCAAACTGAGGTACATTATATCTTTATCTCTGATGTCAGTCTGAATTAGTTTATTGATCTGTATTTGAGTTCATTTTAGAACTSTATTTCTGCTTTTTCCCTGGAGTGTTAAATGTTTTCATCCAGAATATAAAAAATATTAATGTTAAAGGGCATTATATCTGTTTTACTGCACCACCATCTATTTGGTATGTCTCCTTGTATTCTATATGAACTATAGCCACTGCTATGTAACAAAATATTAGTGTCATTAGATAATATCATGAAATGACTTTTAATTAAGCAATAATGTGAACCAATTATTGTTTTGAAATTCATATAGAATCGCTTCATGTAATTTACATTTAATACTATATAGAATATGATATGAGGTATCTACTTGATTAATGCTTCTTGAGCACATTATTTCTAATGATGGTCGAAGTTTTAATGAATTAATTTGACCATCATTATGGGTAATGTGCTGGAGACACATTAATCTAAGTGATATCCTATCATATCTTATGCAGAACTAATTCATCTGAATGGGAATTTGGCAAATTAATTTTGGTTCCAATATGGGAAAGGAATTGTTGCCCAATTTTGAATCAAAAAAGTGAATGCAGTCTGGTATACATTTTTTGTTAGGAGTTTATGAATTTGGGAGGATATTTCTGGCAGATAATATAGTTATATTCCTTCAAGTGTACAAGTGTAAGAAAATGTATGAGGCTATGAATTTTAATATGCAATAAATTATTCTTTCCCTAAGACTGGAAAAAATCTGCAAGATTACAAAAGATAACTGTGTCTCCAATTATGCAACTATTTCCAAATCATAAATAATCCTGCAAGTGTGGTATTCAAATCAGAAAGTGATAACCTGATTTAGAATTGTCTCCTGAATTAATGGTCTAACATAAGGTTCTGTTTCCATTGTTTCCAGCAGATTGAGATGTTTCAGCTATTAACTAGCTAACGGTATGTTAGATTTTCACAAGTTCACAATCATCATGGGCTTTCAGCTCAGAGGATCCTGACGAAGTAGAGTCTTTGATGAACAGAAAAAGATGTCCCTACCCAATAYGTCTACATTTTCCTGTATTGGCTTTTTTTAATGTTCTGTGGTGAGTTGTGCACTACAAGAACACTTTACAGTTCTCCAAACCATGGAGAATTTACGTCAGGGATACATAGGGAAATTAGMCTATTATCAGGTACATAGGGAAATTAGCCTATTATCAGGTATTTTCTCAAAAATATTTCACAAAATATTTTCACAAAATACCTACAAAACCTTATTAACTATATACAATGGCAGTTATAATTTTTGTATAAAAACTGTACAAAATTAAGACTGTTTTACAGTACATTCCGATATTTGTTTTGTGAAACAAAGTATAAGGCCTATGTCCATTGCAAAGCATATCTGTATGACGTGTTGGTTGTTGTATGGTTTTGAGCCTTGGCAATCTACAACAGCCATTCCAACCTCCTTTTCATTGTTATAGCTGGAGTATGAAATAGGAAATCAAAGTCTGTTATACTAAAGTAATTTAAATCTTCCTACTTCAAATAAATTTTAAATGCAATGAACTCTGTTGACTCTGTCACAATAATGGCTGTATTTTTTTAGTGGACTCATTCTCCCGTTTGGAGAATTGGCAGAAGCTCTAAAATTCAGATTCAGAGAAAATTGTTAGAAGGATACAGAGGAGTAGCCAGACAGGATGATCAAGAGAGAAGGAAATAGTGGGACAACAGACTTGTCAAGAGTTCTT